>NW_028141159.1:26552573-26566009 GCF_030444845.1 Prenolepis imparis
TCGCGAACTGGTGTCGTGTCCTGGCCCATTTGAGAAATTTACAATTGAAAGTGAAGCAGATATGAAGAAGGCACCGACAGCAGCGGGGAGCAGCAGGGAAAGACAAGGATCTACAGGATCTACGGGTTCGTTTACGACATCAAGCAGTGGAAATAGAATATCAGGAGCGAGTGGATCATCGAGTATTGACGTAAAAATAAATTGGCTTGTAAAAACTGTGAAAGAAATAAAAGACGAAACAGCATGTAAGAAGGAAATTAAAATGATGGTTAAGGAAATAGTTCGAGAAGAATTTGGAAGTATTAAACAAGAACTGGAAGACTTGAGAAGAATTATACAAGGAGGAGCGGGTGGACTGGCAGGAGGAGCTCAAAGATGTTATAGTGAAGCAGTTAAAGAGAAGAAAAAAGAAAATATTATAATTGTCAAACCCAAGGTGCAACAGGAGAGTGAAGCAACTAAAAAACTGATAAAAGAAAAGGTAGATATCAAGAATATGGGAATAACGAAGTTAAAAAAAGGAAGTAAGAGAACAGTGATTCTCGGCTGTGAGACTGGAGAAGAAATGGAAAAGCTAAAGGCGACAGTACAAGCCAAGCTGGGCGAGAATTTTAACGTTACTGACAAGGGACATGTCACAACTGTCCGGAACCGATTTGATTCTTCTTCAAATATGTTGTTAAATACACAAATCTAAAAGACACGTATTTTTTTATATGTGCGGATATTGAGTTTTAAGGAGTGATAAAACCCCTTTAAAGAAAAACGGTATTTTTCTTTAGGATCGAATATCTGGTAAACTATAAGAGGTAGAAAAAAAAGACGTACGACAAATTTTAATGGCTTGAAGAGTACTTTAAAGTTATATGAACAAAATTTTTTTATTTTTATTTTTTTTTAAATACCCCATCACTTAATTTTTTTTTTCAAAATAAAAAAATTTTGTTCAAATCGGTTCCGGACAGTTGTGACATGTCCCTTGTCAGAAAATGGTCAGAAATTACCGAATGTCTTGACGAATCTAATTTAATGTTATTAATGTGTTCTGTGAGTCGAGTGCGTAATTGTCTTTTTGTTTGTCCGACATACGTTGCATTACAATCATTGCAGTTTATTTTGTAAATAACATTTGAATTATGTGGATGGTAGTTCCCTTTTATACCTTGACAAATTTCTCTAATTTATTAAGACATCGATAACCAACAGTCATGTCCAATTTTTAAATCGATGGTGCAATTAATTCAGAGATTGTATTGATGTAGGGAATAACAAAGAATTTTTTATTGTTGTTTTCGCTATTGTTAGGTTAATTAATGACATTCAAGTTTTTATTTGTTATATTCAATTTGTTAAAAATAAGATTCTTTATTCTTCGATTGATCCATTTAAAAGTGAGGTCCAGGGGGTAGCCATTGTCGAGCGATATGTTAATAATTATCTCCAAGTTTTTTCTATGGAATTGAGGGTGTGAGAGCAATAAAGCTCTATCGACTAAATTGTATATTGTTCCTATTTTATGGCACATTGGATGGTTAGAAAAATATGATAAAATTCTGCTTGAGAAAGTTTTTTTATGAAACCAATCTATGTATAACATATTGTCTATTACTTTTAAATGTAAATCTAAAAAGCTTATGCAGCGGTCCTCCTCATATTCTACAGTGAATTTTAACCTTTCGTGATAATCATTAAATTTGTCGACAATGTTCGCAATTTCATTCGCCTGAGTTGCTAATATAATATCATCCACATAACGGTAGTAAAATATTAAGCTTCTTCCTAGACTATTTAAGATTGATTCCTCTAAATCCTGCATCACTAGATCCGCGACTATGGGTGATAATGGGGATCCCATAGGAGTCCCATAAGTTTGTTTATAAATTGTCATGGAAAGTAAAAAATGTGGATTTTAGTATAAAATTAGTAGCTGATATAAAATCTTTTTTTGGAATTTTTGTGTGGAATTCGATATGATTCCATCTATTACTGATGTTATTAATTGCAAGATCCAGAGGGATGTTAGTGAAGAGAGATACGACATCTAACGAGACCAAAATGTCAGAAGGTCCCAATGTTTTACCAGACAGTGTTCTGCATAAATCGAAGCTGTTGTTCACATGGCTACTGGTTTTTGGTAGACTCTTTAGTAATATTTTGTGAATATAAGAAGCCAGGGAATATAGTGCTGTATTGATCGACGAGACTATGATTCTGAAAGGAACGTCGTTTTTATGGATCTTGGGGAGACCATAAGCTTTTGGTAGGAGCGAATCGCTTGAATGTAGTGTATAATATTCTTTTTTAGTGATGTATTCTTTTTTTAGCCATTGTTTTATCGTGTTATTTAACTCTCTTCCGATTCGTAAGGATGGGTTGCTTTTAATAATGGAATAAGTGTTGTGATCTTTTAACAGGTCTTCCACCTTTTCAATGTAATATGTTTTATTCATTGCAACGGTGACGTTGCCTTTATCCGCTCGTGTAAATATGATGTTTGGATTATGGCGGCAAAATTCTGTTGTTAATTTGTGCATTGTTATTAATTTTTCATGTGTTGGATTTTTAGGAATGTCTTTATGTAAGTAGTGAGAAAATTGAGGAACCGCAACATTTCGTATCGTTCTGAGATTTTTAATATTATTGCGTTTTGAATTACCTTCGATGTCCTTGATGAATTCGTGAATTGTTACTTTTTTATTTTTATTGATTGGAAGGCTGAAATTAGCACCTAGTTGTAGAAGATTGGAGAACATTACTCGGAATAACTGAATGCGATAGATTAACAAACCATTTATTATTTGTGTGATCTAAAGGATTTACTAATCAACATTACATCCTGTTTATTTATGCTCGTTAAGTTGGCCTTGGTTTTATATTTATATTATTTCTCAAATATTAATTTCATTACTAAATTTTAATTTGAAAAAATATAGTATTTTTTAAATTGGCTCACTTTTTTAGCTGAAAATATTATCGAGCTATTTCCTAATAAACATATGGTACAGTTTTACTTTTTTATTAATTTTTGCTAAATATATAATAATGTATACCATGCTATATAATACTTTCAATACAAAAATGTAAAAGAATACAATTTCTAAAGTAAAATTATTAAATTAATATTATAAGAAACTCATTAATTAAATCTGGATTGATCAATAAATATAATTCTACATCTGAAATTTTGCCTGTTAAAAATATTGCGAAAATATTGAAGGTAACATCCACATACATAGATTTATTTAAAAAATTAAAGCATTAAGTTCATTGATATGTTGTATATTCTTTAGAGCAATATCCGCAAGACATAATAGATCATCTTGATTAAAACATAATATACAACCATGATCAAGAGTTCTTAATTCTTGGGAAATAACTTCAAAAGCTAGAATTGAACAGTTAAGGCTCCTGGCTCCTCGCCGACCATGTCGGAATCGTGACGTCAGAGGCGAGAAAGCACATACTAAAAATTCTTGAGTGCCATTTTTAAATAAAAAGATATTTTAATAAAACAATACTACAAAATTCTTTGGCACACTTGTAAAATTGTCCGAAAACTATCTTTTTCCCTTTATAATCAATCAACAACTGTAAAATGACCGTAATATGAAATCCAAGTCATCTGGTCTTTGCGCATGCGCAGTCATTCTACAACATCATTCGACAAAGTCTGATATCACACTCATTTTACGGTTGTTTATTAACTGTCAAGGGAAAAGCATAGTTTTCGGACAATTTTATAAGTGTGCCAAAGAGATTTGTAGTGTTGTTTCATCGAAATATCTTTTTAGAATTTGTGAATTTAAGAATTTGTTAAGAGGGAAGAGCAGAAAAAGATTTAATATTCATGATTTCATCATACAGTATTCTGCTTTAAATACACTAATAAGATATTCATTGGTATATATGTTTTTATCAATGTGTTATTGTTATTAATATTTGTATTGTCTTATATAAAATTATTTCTTTAATTATTTATTTTATTTAATTATTTCGGTTTGAAATAGATTTTGATAAACTATCTTGGATCTGTTCAAAAACGTGAATCGTCAAAGCTATATTATTTTATTTTAAAGAAATTACAAAATAATAGTATTATATATTGCATGAACAATCGACAATAGGTTAGAATTTTTATTAAATACAATCAATTAAATTTTTTGGTTACAGATTGGATATGTTTTATATATGTATATTATGTATATTGTATTGTAATACAAATTTATTTTTAAATATACAGTATCAATCTTGATGTTATTAAACAAATTGTTTCCAGTTAATACTGCTATAAAGTAAAAAACAGAAAGGAGTTGGTCAGTGGTAATCTTCGCGTCAAGAAATTACAGAAGACTTTATTTTTCATATAAAAGTGAATTAATATCTCAATAATTAAAAATATGAATAATATTATATATATTTATATATATACATTATATATTATTTATTTGGGCTGTTCTTCCGAATGGGACACTTCGAGTTGAGGACAGCCCTTTTGCGTACTGAAAGTAGATACCAAAATAACGTATTATATAAAATTTCAGTCGCGGCAAATTATTTTTTCAAATGTTTTTATTTAAAAAAATTTTCTTTAAAAATTTTCTTTAAAAAAATTGGACACCGCACTTGCGAAAATCCACGCGCTGCCTACCGATGGGGAGGGTGCGGGAGGGGGGCCTTCGGCCCCCCTTGCACCCCCCCGTATGTGTGTGTGTGTGTGTGTATACATACGTTTCTGATATGCGCGGATCTGTCCAATGGCGTGGAGCCCCCCGAAGGGGGGGGGGGGGCGGAACTCACTGCATCCACGCATGTACTTTGCAAGATGAAACGAAGTTCACTCAACACCTAACATTGATATAATGTACCTAATCCTGAAGGATTACAATCCATTCATGACAACACCCAGATATTTATTTATCCCTGCTCTTGGAGAGAATTCTCTGCTTTAACCAAAAACACAAACTGATAATTACAAAGTATTCTCTGCTTTAACCAAAAACACAAACTGAAAATTATAAAGTATTCTCTGCTTTAACCAAAAACACAAACTGATAATTATAAAGTATTAATACTGTTATTGAGTTTAATTGAGATTTTACTTTTAGGTAAAAACTGTTGAAAAAATGATTTGCCGCGGCTGAAATTTTATATATTACGTTGTTTTGGTATCTACTTTCAGTACGCTAAAGGGCTGTTCCGAACTCGAAGTATCCCATTCGGAAGAATATCCTTTATTTGTCATATATTTAAATTTAAACAGAAAAATGGCAAAAAAAATTAAAAAAATTTTTTAATTTATAAATTATAATATTTCTGCATATACAGGATGTTTTAAGAGTAAAATCAGCTATGACATAATTGTACACGCATCATTTTAAGCAAAAAGTTTAGAAAAATGTGCCTTATTCTGCACGATTATAAAGATATGCATGTTCAATATTAAGAACGAATATATTTATCAACTTGCAATTAATAGAAGTTATGAAACAATCACATTAAATTTTCGTCGTTTCTTGTTATCATGGTTATAAATGTAAACATTAGGTCACATACGAGGGTTGTCTGAAAAGTTTCCGACCTAACAAAGATACAAGACATTTTTTCTTCAAATTAATTTTTATTTTTCTACATAGTCTCCTTGTAAGTCTATACACTTCTCCCAGCGATGCTCCCATCTCTTCAACCCGTCCAAATAGTACTCGGCGTCTTTCTCTGCAAAATAGTTATTTACGAAGGTGATGGCCTCCTCATTCGACGAAAATCTCTGTCCTCCGAGCGCAACTTTTAGGTCAGGGAACAAAAAAAAGTCGCTTGGGGCTAGATCTGGTGAGTAAGGAGGGTGGTCAAGCAGTTCAAACCGTAATTCGTGGATTTTCGCCATGGCAACCGCTGAGGTGTGAGACGGCGCATTGTCTTGGTGAAACAAAATTTTTTTTTTCTGCAAATGTGGCCGTTTTTCCGCAATTTCTGCCTTCAGCTTGTCAAGTACTGATGCGTAGTATGCTCCTGTAATGGTTTTTCCTTTTTGAAGATAATCGATTAAGATAACTTCATGACTATCCCAGAAAACAGTTGCCATCACTTTCCCAGCCGAAGGAACAACCTTTGCTTTTTTTGGAGCCGATTCCCCCTTCACAGTCCACTGTTTTGACTGTGTTTTTGTTTCTGGAGTATAATGGTGTATCCAAGTTTCATCTACAGTAATTAATCGGCGCCAAAACTCTGATTTATTGCGCCTAAACTGCGCCAACAGAGCGTTGGAAATGTTCATTCGAACACGTTTTTGGTCCAAAGTGAGCAAACGCGGTACCCAACGCGCGGACAGCTTTCTCATGCCTAAATCTTGATTCAATATGTGACAAACACGTTCTTTGGACATGTTCATAGCCTCTGCTATCTCTCTAAC
Source organism: Prenolepis imparis (assembly GCF_030444845.1). Classification (NCBI taxonomy): domain Eukaryota; kingdom Metazoa; phylum Arthropoda; class Insecta; order Hymenoptera; family Formicidae; genus Prenolepis; species Prenolepis imparis. Next base: position 26,558,980 of record NW_028141159.1, read on the forward strand.
TTTAATTCGACGGTTGTCTAGCACCATTTGGTGAACTTGAGCGATATTATCGTCAGTAATTGCAGTTTTTGGACGTCCCGAACGTTCATTGTCACCCAAGCTGGTATGGCCACGTTTAAATTCAGCAGCCCAAAATTTCACGGTGGTAAATGATGGTGCAGAGTCCCCGTACACAGCGTCCAACTCGTCTTTGATTTGCGTAGACGTATTGCCTTTCAAAAACAAATATTTAATGACAGCTCGATACTCGATTTTTTCCATTTTCACAAAAACACTCACATCGACTCACTCAAATGATTGTCAAACAACAACTGCGCATCCAAAATGGCTGAAATTTTGGTGAGTACCTTTCAAAGCATGCGCAAACACATTCCCCAACTTTTGTTTACGAGTGCTGCCATCTTCATGTTGAGGTCGGAAACTTTTCAGACAACCCTCGTATATGATAAGTTCTGTGTTAGTTTGAAATTTTTGATTCCTGGTATAATTATAATAATGTTTCAAGTTCACTGCTAAAATTATTATTAATTAATTAAAATTATTATTTAATAATTATTATTATTCAAATTTATTGTAAACAAAATTTAATGTAATTGTTTCATAGAATTTGGTTCTATTAAGTTAATAAATGGATTCGTTCTTAAGATTGAACATGCTATATCTTTATAACCGTCCATAATAGGACACATGTGTATACAGGGTGTCCCAGAACTGGCGAAAAAGCTTTTAATGACAGATTCTTCATGAAATTCTAAGTCGAAAAGTTTTTTACAAAAATGTGATCCAATGAATAGAATTTGAATGGTGAGGCATTGAAGTTGACGTATGGGAGCGCATGAAATTCGCGCGGTCAGGAGCGTAACGGCCAACCTCGGCACGGGTACAACTTATAACTCGTGTATCGCGCCGATGCGTGTTTATCGTTACTCTATAATATTCTGTTATTAATAATATGAATTAATTATTCTCATTAATAATAATATTTATCTTTATCAATTAATAATTTTGTGTACTTGACCTGGTTGAATATCCTTAAACTATGAGATATGCGAGATATTGATTAGACTAACTTAACAAATGACAAATTTAAAATAAATTAATAAATAACAAATTAATCATAATTTTATAAATTAATTAATTAATTACTCAAATAACTGAAATTAATAAATATTGAGTAAATAATAAATATTGAAAAATAGAAAAAAATAAATAAATAGTTAATGAATAATTGTAATTCTTTTCTGATTAATCGAAAGACATTAAACTTGATATTTTATCAAAATATGTATTTGAAATTTTTTATATTCTTCTCTGAAACTTTATTTCAATATTACACTATTATTTAATTATTCATTAACTATTTATTTATTTTTTTCTATTTTTCAATATTTATTATTTACTCATTATTTATTAATTTCAGTTATTTGAGTAAATAATTAATTAATTGATAAAATTATGATTAATTTGTTATTTATTAATTTATTTTAAATTTGTCATTTGTTAAGTTAATCTAATCAATATCTCGCATATCCCATAGTTTAAGGATATTCAACCAGTAGGTCAAGTACACAAAATTATTAATTGATAAAGATAAATATTATTATTAATGAGAATAATTAATTCATATTATTAATAACATAATATTATAGAGTAACGATAAACACGCATCGGCGCGATACACGAGTTATAAGTTGTACCCGTGCCGAGCTTGGCCGTTACGCTCCTGACCGCGCGAATTTCATGCGCTCCCATACATCAACTTCAATGCCTCACCATTCAAATTCTATTCATTGGATCACATTTTTGTAAAGAACTTTTCGACTTAGAATTTCATGAAGAATCTGTCATTAAAAGCTTCTTCGCCAGTTCTGGGACACCTAAACCTAAACTTTTTTGCTTAAAATGATGTGTACGATCGTGTCCTAGAATGCTGACCATTTCTCCTGAAACGCACCCTCTATACTATAAGACAGAGTTTTCCAAATCTTTTTAGCTTACCGCCCTTTTTTCAAACATAATTTTTTTCAGCGCCCCCCTCGGGAAATCTATCTCTATCTCTTATCTTAACTAATAATATAATTGTAAGCGTAGTTAAAATAAAACAATTTGGAACTGAAATGTTAAAGATATAATCAAGTGGATAAGTTTGCTTAAAAAAATTTTTCAACGCCCCCGTACTACCCCTAAAGCAAGCAAAGCCCCCACAGATCCCTCCAGCGCCCACAGGGGGGCGGTAGCGCCCAATTTGGGAAACTCTGCTATAAGACATATTATAGAGTAATTAGCATATTTTGTTCGTTGTATTAAGAAATAAAAGATAATTTTATGTCTATAAGTGTACATATATATATCGGGTGTTCAAAACGTTACAAATTTTTATTGTCAAAAATATTGTTTCCAGAGAAAAATGTTTCGAATAGAAGTTGCAATATTTCAAGGAGGACATAAGTTGATGTTATAGGTATATTTGTAAATGATGGTTTCAAGGTCATTTTAAGGTCAACTTGATTTTTTTAAATGCACAATTACTCTATGTGTTTTATGTAAATAGATTCCTTATAACATTTTGCATAATTATAAAAGTAAATAGTAAAAAATTGGATAAATATTGACAAAAGGGGACCCAGCCCCAATCACTTTGACCTTGACATATGTTGTCTGAGTAACCTCCAACAAATTTTCGAGGCCTGAGTAACCTCCAACAAATTTTCGCTCCTTCTTAAGAAGAAAGTTATTAACAAAAAAAGGATTTGTAAAAATTAAAATTTGTACGTAGTCTAACAGTGAAAAACTTGATGACAGAGTTCATAGAAATAGCTCTACCTATATATACCTATATATACCTAAATAAACATTCAATTTTTTATATAGAGTGTTCAAAAATAACATATTAATATGGTGAATTAATTATTTATTGAATACATTTTGCTCAATATTTCAAAAAAAGCATCTACGTTTATCTAAAAAAGTTTACTAAACACACACACACACACGGGGGGTGCAAGGAGGGCCTTCGGTCCCCCTCCCGCGCCCGCCCCACCGGTAGGCAGGGTGGACCTCGCTTTACAACTTACAGCATGTGTCCATTGTGATTGAACTCTTCGCAATGCATCCCCTACCGGCGGGGAGGGTGCGGGAGGGGGGCCAAAGGCCCCCTTGCACCCCACCTCCGTGTGTGTGGGTGTGGGTGTGGGTGTGTGTGGGTGTGCATATACGTTTGTGATATTTTATATCTTCTTTGCAATTTTCTTTATTAATAACTTTTTATTAAACAACAAGCGACGGCTAAAATTTGTTGGAGGTTACTCAGTCCTATGACCTTGACAACATATGTCAAGGTCAAGGTGATTGGGGCTGGGTCCCCTTTTGTCAATATTTACCAAAAATTGAATGATTTACGAGATATTTTATATCTTAATTTGACATATTTTTTTATATAAAATACAAAATATCTCTAATATTTGTAAAATATTTAGTTCTCGATAATTTTACCTTAATATTTTTATGCATAGAATAATTAGACAAATCAATTGGTGTAAAGAAAACGCATAGTTATGTTTAAGAAAAAATATACAATTTGTAACATGCAGCTACATATTTTTTAAACATTCCTATAACATCAACTTATATTTTCCTTGAAATATTGCAACTTTTATTTGAAGCATTTTTCTCTAGAAACAATATTTTTATAGTTAAAAATGTGTAACGCTTTATTTTGAACACCCGGTATAGTTATAAATTGTTTTACTTTACTTGTGCAATATATGGTGATTATTATTTAGTAAATTATTATTTGCTATTATTACTATTTCTTATTCTTATTTCTTATTGTTTATTTCTATTAATTATTATTTTTGCTTATTTATTTCAATAAAAATTGTATATTAGCTTCTAAATATATAATAATGTGTGTAAACCCCTGAGATATTCAACCATCTTTGGATAAAAGAAGAAAAATTAAAAAAGTTTTGGTTTAACATTACCTCAAACAATTATTGTCGGACCTACATTACAAAAAATTCATCAAAATATTTTTGTTTTCGACGATGCCTTATGTGAAGTGGAAACGTCATTAAAGACTATCGACATTACTTTTAAAGCTTTCCATACACTTCACGCAAATTATCCTGTAAAACACAAATATTTAGCATCTGCTAATGTGGTGAATAAAATTGTAATCGTACTTTTGATGAGCAATTTTAAAAAAACATTTAATGAAAAAATTAAAATAATATTTTGCCAAGTAAGAGGTAAAATATAATATCAAAAAAGCAAGAAAGCAAATTTTTTTGTTGTCTTTTTCTTCTTTTTTTTTACACGGGGTAATCTTCATGGATACCCTCCGATCCCCGAGGAAGTAATACCGAACTCGTACGGCGAAAATCCCGCGAATATTTTACTCGGACTCTGTTTCAGTGATGCAAGATTTCACGCGCGACAGCCACTTCGCGACAGCCATCTTGCAGTGGAGGGGGTAGGTCGGCAGCGCAGAGTGCACCGAAAAGATGAGAACCCTTGTCCTTCGAACATATGTAGAAGAGGACAGGTATATATCTTTTGTCCTTTATTTTCTTTTGATAGAATAGTGCTACGAATTTCGAGCGAATCCGGAATACTGGCGATAGCGAGTAGGCGATGCGACCCAATATGCAAAAAGAAAATATAAAATATAAAAAATATATTTAATATTATAAAATAATATTAATAAAATTAATATATTTTAAACATAAATTAAGTAACTTAAACACTAAGAATATAACGGCTCTCTATATATCAAATATAAATTAGAAAATAGAAAGGCTATTCGAGCCATACGCGGATGTCGGTGCGTCGATTCCAACGAAAATTAATTTTTCGTTGAAATTAACTAATTGTGCACGGGGCACGAATTTTGCTTAGTACACCACCAAGACTTTTATTTGGGAATAAATCCATACTAGATTTTTAATTTCCATATTAACCTCTAACCCCCCTACAGAATTATAGGCGGGAAAAATATAAATCCGAAAATCCCGATTCAGCGACTTTCGGATCTATATTTTTCTCGCCTATAATTCTGTAGGGGGGTTAGAGGGTAATATGGGAATTAAAAATCTAGTATGGATTTATTCCCAAATAAAAGTCTTGGTGGTGTACCAAGCAAAATTCGTGCCCCGTGCACAATTAGTTAATTTCAACGAAAAATTAATTTTCGTTAGAATCGACGCACCGACATCCGCGTATGGCTCGAATAGCCTTTCTATTTTCTAATTAAGTAACTTATATTTAAAATTTTAATTAAAAATAATTAATAATTATAAGTATATTTTATATATAAAAATCCACTCTTGGCCAATATATACGCCTTTCTATTAAAAAAGATTTTTTATCTTTAAAGAAATAATTGTAATAAAATAATATTTTAATTTATAAATATTGTTTAAGATTTTATTCTTTTTATTCCCTATTTATTTTGTACTAATGTACGACGTACATATTGTTACTCAACGGAAACCGCGAGAAGGTGGTGGTTTCTTCCGTCAAAAAATTTAAAATATTTTATATTGGAAAATGTCATTATTAAAAAAATATTAAAATTATAAAAAAATAAAAATAAATAATTAAGTATAATAAAGTTAAGTATAATAAGTAGTAATTAAGTAATTAAAATAAAAAAAAAATTAATAAAAAAATTAATAAAATAAATAAAAAAGAAATAAAAAGTCAATTATATATAATTAATTAATAAAAAGTGAATTGCATCCCAATATACTTTGTCATATAAATATATTATGTGTATGTGTGTGTGTGTATATATATATACATATATGTTTACATTGTATGCATATATATATATATATATATATATATATATTATATATTATATACATATATGCATATAATTGTATACGTATATATATATAATTAAACTTAAAATTAGTAAGGCTCTCAAGAATAAAACAATTCACAATATGGTAGGCTAGAAAGAGCCAACGCAGTTGTTAAGGCGTCAGATATATAATTATTAAAGTCAAATTACAAAGATCTTCATATAAATAAAAATAATATATAAAAAGCGTACGTTTCGACCTGTATTTAGGTCATCTTCAGCGCAACAATATTGGAAAAAGCATTATTGAAAAACTTAATTAATAATGTTAATATATAAGAATGCATCCTATATCGAATTCGCTATGAAACCGCAGAGTAAAACCTTAAGTGCTGAGAATACGTGTCTCAGTCTTTATAATGTTAATATATAAGAATAAAACGCATCCTATATCGAATTCGCTATGAAACCGTAGAGTACAAACTTAAGTGCTGAGAATCCGTGTCTCAGTCTTTATATGAAAACGGTCATCTATTCCTCGCCTGCACATCTTTTCACTCAACGATTGAAAAGCCGGAGAGCGAAAGAGTTATATGTTGACCAGTACTCTGCGTTGATACCACTGCTTAGCGTAAAAATCCGCAATCTAATAAAGGTATATAAAGGTAATCACAAAAATCACTAAGAATTTAACTCACATATAACGTGCTGCGACGAAACACGACTCGTAATTCAGTAAGTCCAACAATAACGATTGCGGCATAAATTTGACAATCTTCTTAAAACACTAATGTAAGAATAAAATGGATCTGTCCTTGGAAGGACAGGGACGCTAAATATGTGAGCATGAATTTCTACGTAGTCATATCAACAATATAAGTCAACATTATAAACAAACATAAAATCACAAGTAAATCAAATTTTAGAAAGTCTGTTGATCGCGTTAAAATAATTATGATGTAATGGATCTGTGTCTGTCTACAAATTCAGCCTATTAGTTTGTCTTTGAATGAAAATCATTTCCGAAATTAATCTTTTGTTATAATTGCACTCATAATCCATCACTTCAACTTTATCTCATATAAAATCATGGTTGTTAGCGAATTCGATATAGGATGAGTTTTATTCTTATATAACATTATAAAGACTAAGACACGTATTCTCAGCACTTAAGGTTTTACTCTGCGGTTTCATAAGTACTCTGCGTTGATACCACTGCTT
>NW_028141159.1:26566109-26658609 GCF_030444845.1 Prenolepis imparis
AAGCAGTGGTATCAACGCAGAGTACTAAACTGTTGATAATTCTTCTGGTGGGATCCTTCTTTACTCTAATGTAAGTATTTGTATCACCAAGGAGGACCTTCATCTTGTCCAAATAAGATGTCTTTTCTAAAGCGACTGTTATATTGCCCTTATCGGCTCGCGTAAAAATGATATTAGGATTATCGCGTATAAACGTTCTCGCTGCTAGGGAGCTCCCGAAAGCTCCTTATCAAACAAAGATTCTTCAGGGTTGCAACTGGCCAACTTGTTAACAATTGCCGACGACCTCTGGCGAACCAAAGGCCGAACGCCAACTTCCACTCTGTCGATATTATATTCTATACTTTTGATAAATTCCATAAGAACTCGATCTTTATTCTTACTTGGCAAACAAAAGTTGTCGTCCAGTTGCAAAACTCCCTGTATTTCTAATGGAATATCTGTTGAGGAAAGGTTTTTAAACCACTTCTCCCTGATGTGCAAAGGGGAGACTGTGTGGTTGTCAAAGGATAAGGGGTTCAAGTTAATAGTAAAGGAACTATACTACTAACTACAAAGAAGGATCCCACCAGAAGAATTATCAACAGTTTGCATGAATTGCTTACAAGGTGGAAAAACTTAGATTATATATCCGATACGACATACAGGTCGTTGAATTGTTCGGAGGGAGTACTGCCGAGAGCCTATGGGCTCCCTAAGATTCACAAGTCGGGCTGCCCCCTGCGAATCATCGTCTCCTCACTGAACACGCCGCTGCACCGTCTTGCGACGTTTCTCCACAAAATCATATACAAGTCGGTCGCGGCGGCGGACAGTCATGTGGAGAATAGCTTTCGACTGGTCAACAAACTCGATGGAACTTATGTTGGTGACAATTGTGAACTTATTTCACTGGATGTGGTCTCTCTATTCACTAACGTCCCATTGGATTTGGCAGTCGACGGCATAGCCGCGAGGTGGAATTTCATAGAAAATAATTGTACGATACCGCGCGTGGAATTTTTGGGGGCAGTCCGGCTTGTTCTTCACTCAACTTTTTTCACCTTTGATGGCATAATCTATCAACAAACCTTCGGAGCGCCCATGGGTTCTCCGCTGTCTCCCATAGTAGCCGATTTAACCATGCGCGATTTGGAGAGCAGGGTGATAGGAGACCTTCCTTTTGAACTCCCGATCTACGTACGCTATGTTGATGATATCGCGTTGGCCGTCCCACCCGGGACGAGCCAGGAGATACTAAGACAGTTTAACGCGTGTCATAATAGATTACAGTTTACTTTGGAAAAGGGGGGCAATAGACTCGATTTTTTGGATGTTACATTCATTCTAAACCGGGGACACGTTGAATTCAATTGGTATCATAAACCAACATTTTCGGGAAGATATCTGAATTATTACTCCTGTCACCCTCTCTGCCACAAGAGAGGCACAATATTTGGCCTAATAGATAGGGCTTTCTGGTTATCACATCCAAGATATCACCAAAAGAATCTCGAATTGGTCATTGGGGTGTTACGTGATAATGGGTATCCATTACAACTGATTTTTGAAACATTTCACGAAAGGCTTAGGACTTTGTTTGCGAGAAATAAAAATAATAATTCAGGTGACGCTAACAGAACACCTGATACTAATTCGGCTCGCGTTGCATATTTTAATGTCCCATACATACCCAAATGGTCCGAGCGGTTTAGCCATGTGGTCCGTGATCTAGATGTAAAAATGTCCTACACAGGTTTGAATAAGTTACGCTCGTTTATCCGCGTGCATAAAGACACACTGCAGAAAGACTGGCATAATAACGTTGTATACAAAATTTCATGTCAAAATTGTAATGCCTCTTATGTCGGTCAGACCAGCAGGCAGTTGAGAACACGCATTAGGGAGCACAGAAATCACATAAAAAGAAACACCGCGCAAAAATCCGTGATCACGGATCACAGGCTGAATAACCACGAATTTGATTGGGATAACGTTGAGATCTTGGATGAGGAACCGTTTCTAAGGAAGAGACTTGTTTCAGAGATGCTGTTTATCAGGCGCTAGATAAATGGCCTAAACCGACAAGAAGACACAGAGTGTCTAAGTCAAGCATATATATCTGTTGTGACAAATATGCCTCAAATTTCTTGAAAGACGGTCTTCGTTTAGTTGTTATCGAATTCCTTTAGAGAGCCATAAATCATTTGTAACATTAATCTCCATACATATCGTATGTTTGAGAGAGGGAGATAGAGAAAGGGGAAGAAGCGAGAGGAAGGGGGGACAGGGATAGAGGGACGGTGACGGAGGGGGGTGGGGAAGAGGGGGGAGAGGGAAAGAGTGGTGATGGAGAGGGAGGGGGAGAGAGAGAGAGAAGGAGAAATAAATTCCACACATTGTTTGACATTGACTTCGATAACAGGCTATGAGCCGTGGTAGGGCGCCTTATAAATAGCATCAAAACGAATATCTTCTTCACTCGTGCGTCGGGCGCGTCCGCGTACGGTCGTGTGAACGTGCGATGGATGAGTGTGTGAGTAAGAGTGAGCCCCCTTTCGTAAATTCCTCACTATACCCGTCATTAGAGTCCACTTTGAGTACCTGACATATTATGTCACTTTGTCTATCTAATGGGATATCGATAGGGGGGGCTCACGGCTTTTGCGCTACGTGCGGTAGTATGTAGATTCCCCATTATTATTTATTGTATTAAATTTACTGAAGAAGATCCAAAGAAAGGACCGAAACGTTTAGATTCAATAAATTTGTTATTCCAACAAGTTTGTTTTTAATATTTGCGTACCTACACCCTACGCGTGGCTCCATATAGCCTCCTTTTGAATTTGTAATATATGTAATTATTGTGCAAGCAAATTTCGTAAGGGCTTCATACCTGCATACTGCGTCTTAAATAATCTCTTTACAAATCAAGTGCCTGAAGTAATATCATCTCTTAATACATTCGAAAAAATTCTTATACAGAGAGCTAAAGCGTTTCAAACTGTCCTCAAAATGGGAACTGTTATGAATAAAAAGTTGCCTCAAAGACAAATGGTACCAAAAGTTAAAGGTAGAACATTTCATTTACCACTTCCGTTACATGAGACATTGAATAAATTATGTTCTAATACTGATCCAATAAATATTAATCATGAATTATATATATTAGTTAGAGGTATCCCGACAAAATCAAAGATTATTTGGGAAGAGGTAGTTGATGTTAAAAAAGTATTTGACGCTTTAACGTGGTTAAAGCGCAACAATACTTTATACTCTCATATTATATTGCCAAATAATCACAATGATTTACGTTTACCAAAATTAAAAAATTCTGAATTCCAAATGGAAGAGACAGAAGATAATGCAGAAGTAGCTGATGATGAGACTGAATTATTAAATAATCCGATAGAAGAGATAAAAAATGATACATTAGAAGGCCAACGGAAAGCAATGTTAACTCAAGTTACTAATGCTGAAGACGATGGCTATTATGAACAATATACTATCTATCCCTTATATGAAAAGAAAGCAAATAAAACTGCGACAGCTTTATATCAAATGTTAAAAATTCAGGACTTGCCTTTGAATAATCGTGAGCAACATTTAGATTTAATGTGTTTTCCAGATTTATATTCTTCTGGTATTAATGGACAACGTGAGATTAGACAGGTTAAACTTCATGATCATGAATTTATTAAATGTCGTTTAACATCTAAACATCCACAGTATAGATTAAATCAACAATACTTATTTTATTTATTGAACGATGCAAATATGCGTCAATTAAGTCGTGGAATTTTTCATAAAATGAATGTAACTAATCCGCGACTTCGTTATACAGCTGCAGAATATTTAGACGTAATATCGAAAGAATTGTTGGAATCTAATTTGAGTACAATATTTGCCACACTTCGAAATACGGAGCAATATTGGCGTAGACCGAGAAGTGATTTAAATTGTATGACACAGCATTATGAACCTGCGACATGGTTTTTAACACTAAGTCCAAGTGAGTGGTTATGGGAAGATTTAGGTGAATATATTCGTGAAGTAAATGGATGGCATGACGCTTCCTTAAGCGTTAGCGTACTCATTGCTAGAGATCCTGTATCAACATCCAGGTTTCTCGATAATAAGTTTCGGGCAATGCTTGACTTCATCAAGTCCAAAGATCATCCAATTGGAAAAGTAACGCACTATTTCTGGCGACGAGAATATCAAGGTAGAGGTATACAACATTTTCACTTATTAATTTGGATTAAAAATCCACCAATTTTCGGTGAATCTACTATTGAGGAAGTTTCCAAATTTATTTCACAACAATATAAGCTGCACAATACCGGATCAAAATATTTCGCCATTGTTGTACAGACGTGTTGATATGCATCAGCGACATACACATAATGATTATTGTCTTCGTTCTAAAAAAGTAGGACGTAAAGTTATTCGTCGATGTCGTTTTGGATTTCCTCGTCCCGTTACTGAAACTTTGAATATGAGAGATGTGGCAACTTCGATAGCCGGTAGAAAACAATTGAAACATAAAAGTAGACTTTATGATCTTCCTCGAACGGATAATGAAGTTAATATAAATGACTATAATCCTGTTCTTCTTACTGCATGGGAAGGTAATATGGATATACAATTTATTGGTGAAAAATCATCGCTGCTTACCTGGTATGTTACTAAATATATGAATAAAGCGGGAAAAAGTGAATTGTCTGAGACTATTCTTCATTGTAAGGATAACAAAAACAAATCATTAGCGAGTCATCTTTGGAATATTGCTTTGCGATTTACTAATAATAGAGAATGTGGAGCTCTCGAAGCTGCTGATACATTGTTAGGTATTCCTTTGCATGGAACTGATCGAAATACAACCATCAGATGGTTAGATGTTAATCAAATACGATATAGAAAATTAAAAAGTCGCAGAGAAATTGAAGCTCTTGATGCTGAATCTACAGATATATTTTATCAATCTTTGATAGATGATCATTATCCACATAGACCAAACGAATTAGAAAATACGTCTCTTTATAAATTTGCACAGTGGTACGAAATCTCGAAGATCAAACCGAAAAATAAGTATATTGAATATTATAAAATAGGTCATGGTTGTTATCTTAAACGGCGACAGCGGGGATACCTTATTAATCATTACAGATATAATGTTAATACACAGCCGGAAAATTATTTCTTTGCGTTATTGCTTATGTTTAAACCATGGCGAAAATTAGAGGATCTTAAAAATGAATGCGATACTTATGCCGAATCGTTTCACAAAGTAAAACTGCATCTTGTAGAAGCATTGCAATATCATGAAAGATTAGAAGAATTGCAAAAAGCATTTGCAACTGCAAAACAGTTAGTTCAGCAATGCTTAGATGACGATTTACCAAAAAGAGCAGTCTCAGGATGATCCTGAAAATGCGATAGGTATTCAAAATATAGAGGCTGGTGAAGCAATGCAAGATTTTAAAGATCTTGGTGATAGAGCGATTCGAGAAATTGATGTATCTGAAATGATAGTAAAATTAAATACGGATCAAAAACGAGTATTTGATAAAGTTATCAATGTTGTAGAGTCCGATAAATCAATATTACGATTATATGTTAGCGGAGAAGGTGGTACTGGAAAAAGTTTCTTAATCAAGACTATTAAATGCTGGATAAAACAAAATCTCAACAAAGATACTGCTGTAGCAGCACCTACTGGTATAGCAGCATTTAATATAGATGGTTTGACAGTTCATAGATTGCTTCAATTACCCGTTGAACATGGTCAAACTCCTAAGTATAAACAATTATCTGATCATGTATTGAAAGTTTTACGAGCAGATCTTAAAGATGTTATTCTTTTTGTAATTGATGAAGTGTCAATGATATCTAATTTGACTTTAATATATATACACCTTCGATTGTCTGAGATTTTTGACACTAGTGATTGCGATGATGGTTGGTTTGGTGGAAAGCATATTCTTTTATTCGGAGACTTGCTTCAATTACCTCCTGTACGCGAAGATTCTATCTTTATACATTTATCAGATAAAAAAATTGCTAAATGTCTTGGTTCTTTAAATGCTGTTAATTTATGGATTACATTATTTGAGTATGATAAATTGACAATCAATATGCGCCAGCAAGGAGATGATTCTTACCGTGAGTTATTGTCGCGAATTCGTATAGGTTTAGTGACAAAATCTGATTGTAAAATTCTAGAGAGTAGAAAAATATCTTTCAAAGCTGATTCTTTCGAATCTAGATTAAATGAATTATGTGATTTTATTAACAGTTTACCATCGGACATTGTTTGTTTATTGCCAACTTGTAATATGTGTAATGTCCTTAATGATGCAATGTTAAGTCGTATTGTTTGCAAAGAAATATTATTAATTGCTCAAGATACGATTGAATGTATATCATATGTAAAAAAGAAAGTATTAAAAGTATTGTCAAATAACGATGATGATAATTCTCGAACAGCTGGGCTTTCAAAACAAATTACAATTAAAATTGGAGCAAAAGTTATGATTCGGCGTAACATCGATGCTAGTTTGAGTCTTGTAAACGGTACAATTGCTAAAGTAATTTCAATTGTACGAGAAACGTCTACTGATGACATAGAAAAGATTAAACTTCTTTTACCATCAGGTTTAGAATATGAAATTGAAAGAGTAAAGGTTAAATTTCAGGTATTGGATAGAGCGTATGTTATACGAAAACAATTTCCATTATCTTTAAGTTATGGCATCACTATTCATAAAAGCCAAGGATTAAGTTTGCAAAGTGTTGTTACGGATATTGGTAACTCTGTATTTAGTTGTGGTCAAGTTTATGTTGCCTTGTCGCGAGTAACATCTCTAGAAGAATTACATTTAATTAACTTTGATCCTTCAGCAATAGTTGCTAACGATGAAGCTATTATTGAATATAATCGTTTAAAACGGATACACAATCCAAAAGCAGCAATGATTGCTGTGTCAAAAGAACGCTGTCATAAAGTGAAAGATGTTCTATGGGCGTTACCAAAAGTAGTTGCTTCTATTCAAAAATCAAGTTCAGATCAAAAAATTCAAGGTATTGCTTCAAATCAAAGAATTCAAAGCACTGCTTGGATTATACATGGTTTTCAGAATACAGACAAAGTTTCATGTTATGCAAATACAGTATTGCAATGTTTACTACATTTAAATGTTATTAGGCAACAGCTGATTAATTGCGACAAAACAGATGTTTTACATTTATTAATGCATCGATATGAAAATGGAATGCGTAATCTAAATACATATGCAATACGGCAATGTTGAGGAGAATATTTTTCGAGCATCGTAAAACGAAATGCGTATGATTTTCTTACGGCACTTTGCGAAAAATATGATTGCATAAGAAATTTGATACATCAGGTAACTTCTACCAAGCGATGCAAAACATGTGGCAATACAAAAACTATTGTTGAAAATAATATTGCTATTTCAATTTCCCTTGATAATTTAAAGGAAAAAAGTTATAATCTTAATGATTTATTAAATGCTACGTTTTCACATTGGTTTCACTTACACAACGAATCATGTGAATATTGTACTGGAACTGATAAAATATTTAAAAATGAAGTAACATTAACAAGAGAAATAATTGTTATTCCTTTAATACAATTTTTATCACAAGATGGTAAATTAATAAAAGCAGAACACAAATTTAACTTATGTGCTGTTCCAACAACTAAAGTATTAATAGCGGGTCAATTGTACAAGACGATGAATGTTATACTTTATGATGGTTCGTGCACCGATGAAGGTCATTATATAAGCATATGTAGAGAAGGACTATCTAATATTTGGATCGAAATTGATGATGCGCAAGTTAAAAAGAGGCAGTTGCCTAGAGGTCCTAAAGATGTTTATATGATATTTTTACAAAAAATAGCTAATAAATAATGCAAATTCGATACAAAATAAAGTAGTTGAAAAATTCTCACTAAATAGATTTTTATAATATCAAATTTATGATTAATATTTAATCATTTAATATTGTATTTCCATCAGTCCTATATAAAAGAATGTATCGTAATGTATTACCCTGTTACCATAATTATTAGCAATTTCATGACAACGCTTTATATTCAGCATTATTCGTGGTGCAAAAAAATATTTTTTACATAAATCGTCAATAATTTGCCTTTACTACTAAAAATGAAATTATTTAACACACTTTTCGCTTTATTTATATATTTAATAATGAACTAGATAAGCAGCAACGATTATTCATCAATGGACTTAGAGGTATAGATTGTGAATAATAAATATAATTTTTATGACATATTAATCTATAAAAATTATATGAAAATATTGCAACAACTGATAAATAAAAACCTATTATATTAAAATATTTTAATTAAAAAGTAAGCAGAGAACCGTCGTATTTTGAAATATGACGAGGGTGGTGGTTGGTTTTTTACTTATTTATTTAAAGATGTTTATCATATACAAAAATAAATGATATAATCCTTAAAAACTTACCTTTAAAAAAGAAGGTACAAAAAGGCGCCTAGTATGGGCACGCTAGTAACAAAAAATCACCCATTTCAAACCCATGTAGAATCGTATGAAAAATTACCCATTGCAAACCCATGCAGAATCATATTATCATATGCAAAAATAAATGATATAATCCCTATAAAAACTTACCTTTAAAAAAAAGGTCAAAAAAGGCGCCAAGTATGGGCACGCCAGTAACAAAAAATTACCCATTGCAAACCCATGTAGAATCGTATGAAAAATTAACCTTTGCAAACCCATGTAGAATCCTATGAAAAATTACCCATTGCAAATCCATGTAGAATACTATGAAAAATTATCCATTGCAAACTCATGTAGAATCGTATGAAAAATTACCCATTGCAAATCCATGTAAAATCGTATGAAAAATTACCTATTGCAAACCCATGTAGAATGGTATGAAAAATTATCCATTGCAAACCCATGTAGAATCGTACCTATGTAGAATCGTACTACAAAAGTAATATAAAAAAAATTGCGCCAAGTGAAAATAGAAACGTGTACCAGTGGAAAATTAAAGTTGTAAACCTACCTATATAGAGTCGTGTAATGAACCAGTAAAAAATTTAAGTTACAAACCCATGTAGAATAGTATAATTATAGAGACCTCTCTTCACGCTGGAAGTTGCAATCCCATGTAGAATCGTATAATTATATAGATCTCTCTTCACACTGAAAGTTGCAAACCCATGTAGAATCGTATAATTATAGACCTCTCTTCACGCTGAAAGTTGCAAACCCATGTTGAATCGTAATAATAAAAGAATAAGACAAAACATAAAAAATAGAATTAAAAATTAATACAAACATTAAAAATTAAAATTTTATGCAAAAATTATTAAAATTAATACAAATAAAACAAATAAAAAAATTTTTAATTAAAAAGACTAGGCGCTGCTAAATTAAACAATATGCTAAAGTAAGCTTAATTTTGAAATTTAGCAGCGCAAAGTTTTTTTATTTAAAATTTTTTTATTTTTTTTTATTTGTATTAATTTTAATAATTTTTGCATAAAATTTTAATTTTTAATGTTTGTATTAATTTTTAATTCTATTTTTTATGTGTTTTGTCTTATTCTTTTATTATTACGATTCTACATGGGTTTGCAACTTTCAGCGTGAAGAGAGGTCTATAATTATACGATTCTATATGGGTTTGCAACTTTCAGTGTGAAGAGAGATCTATATAATTATACGATTCTACATGGGGTTGCAACTTCCAGCGTGAAGAGAGGTCTCTATAATTATACTATTCTACATGGGTTTGTAACTTAAATTTTTTACTGGTTCATTACACGACTCTATATAGGTAGGTTTACAACTTTAATTTTCCACTGGTACACGTTTCTACTTTCACTTGGCGCAATTTTTTTTGATATCATTACTTTTGTAGTACGATTCTGCATAGGTACGATTCTACATGGGTTTGCAATGGATAATTTTTCATACCATTCTACATGGGTTTGCAATAGGTAATTTTTCATACGATTTTACATGGGTTTGCAATGGGTAATTTTTCATACGATTCTACATGAGTTTGCAATGGATAATTTTTCATAGTATTCTACATGGGTTTGCAATGGGCAATTTTTCATAGGATTCTACATGGGTTTGCAATGGTTAATTTTTCATACGATTCTACATGGGTTTGCAATGGGTAATTTTTCATACCATTCTACATGGGTTTGCAATAGGTAATTTTTCATACGATTTTACATGGGTTTGCAATGGGTAATTTTTCATACGATTCTACATGAGTTTGCAATGGATAATTTTTCATAGTATTCTACATGGGTTTGCAATGGGTAATTTTTCATAGGATTCTACATGGGTTTGCAATGGTTAATTTTTCATACGACTCTACATGGGTTTGCAATGGGTAATTTTTTGTTACTGGCGTGCCCATACTTGGCGCCTTTTTTGACCTTTTTTTTAAAGGTAAGTTTTTATAGGGATTATATCATTTATTTTTGCATAAGATAATATGATTCTGCATGGGTTTGCAATGGATAATTTTTCATACGATTCTACATGGGTTTGAAATGGGTGATTTTTTGTTACTAGCGTGCCCATACTAGGCGCCTTTTTGTACCTTCTTTCTTAAAGGTAAGTTTTTAAGGATTTACATGTTACATAGCAGTTATATTTTGTGTTTGCTGGGATGCGTTGTCAAACGTACTTTTTTATTCTCTTTCCTTCTCTTTCTTATTCTCCTTTCTTTCTATCTTCTTTTCTCTTTTTCTACCTTTCTCTCTCTCTCTCTTTCTCTCCTTCTCCTTCTTTTTTGTCTTCTCTCTTGATGGCTCGACAACTGACAAATTAAGAGATATTATTAACATATTATATATAAAAATTATTAGTATATGTTAGAAATATATTATAATATATAGTGTATATATATATATATATATATATACTATATACTATATATACTATATATTATAATATATAGTGTATATATATATACTATATACTATATATACTATATATTATAATATATAGTAGTACACATATAATTACACAACAGACACACACACACACACACGCACACACACGCACGCACGCACGCACGCACGCACACACGCATATATACACGTATATATACAAAATTATTTGTCACTTTAGGTTTCGTTCCAAAACGTCCTCTGCGAGGAAAATTTTACTTAAAAACTATAGTACACGTTACGTACATTATAGATTACATTACGTACATTATTCATTATTATTAATTAAATTTTCCTCGAAAAGGACGTTTTGGAACGTAACCTTAATTACTTTTATTAGTTCGTCTATTCTTCCTCTTTTCTTTTTCTATTTCTCTCTCTTTCTTTTCTTCTTCTTCCTCTTCTTTCTGTCTTAAAACTCTCGGTGCGATTGCTCGACAACTGGCTAATTAAAATAATATACATATATAATTATATAAATATATAAATATATAAATATGATTGGTTAACAAAATATTATTAATAGTTTAAAGGTTTAGTCAAGTTAATAATTTTTTAATGCAAACACACACACACACACTCTCAAAATATCCTACTTTAATTAATGAATTATAAAACATAAGTAGTAGGACTATGAGAGTTCTAACCCAGTTCCTCTGAGGGGGTTGCGGGGCGCGGGGGGTTCTCCGTGGCGAGGGGTATGACGTCACGCGGGGCGGGGGTATCTCCGAGGCGCGGGTGCTGACGTCACGCGGGGTGGAGGGGATGTTTCGGCAAAGGAGGGGGAGTTTTCTGAGTGCAATATTTGTAGATGGTATCTTTACGACTTTTTTATGAGGGTTCTTAGACATTTTCCCAAAAAGGTATAGAACAAGCGCCGATGATTGACAATTTTGTACCCTCGTTAATATAATTTTATTACGGAAGCGCCGATGTCCGGCTGCTCGAACTTGTCAACGGAGCGTTCTAGAATCCATAAAACTATGTTTTTTTTTTTCATTTTATAGACAAAATGTCCATTAAATGTCCATAAAATCATTAGGATATTATGGAAAGAAATGAAGATTTTAGGGCCGACGCTGCGACGAACATGTCAAACGTTATTTATAGGGGTGCAAATGTAAAAGCGTTGACGTTCAGCAGCTTTGTACCCTCGTAGAAAATCGGTCGTAAAGCGAGAGCGAAACATTTTCCTTAATATTTTTTAAGGAAGAATTGCGATAATTTTGAGAGGGATGGGGGTTGAAACTTATGGAGAGAGTCTGTCTCCGCGACGTTTGTCATAAAGTCTTCAACGTTTGTGCAGTTAAGTACAGTGAAGTTAAAGTGTGTATAAGACATGGATAGAGACATTATTATCGATAGTGATAGTGACGAGGAAGTAATGATAGTCGAAGAAATTAATAATATAATTATAAATGTGATAAATGAATCTGATGATGAAGAAGTGATAGAGCCTCTTGAAGACTCTGATTATAATAATGATGATTGTGAAGACTTTGCCGAAACAACTATATAATTTGTGGCAACGGTTGAGATGCTTACTATAAATGCATCGTTGAAAATGTGCGTTTTAAATTTGTATATGTACCTTGGGATAATATTAAACTGTGCACTAGCTGCTTTATAAGAAATGTGGAACTATTTCCAAACATTTGTGTTGTACGACAACATTATACGAGAATGTTTAACATAATAGAACAAGAATCGTGCAGCGATTGTCGTGCCCCGCTATGTATGATATTTAGCCAGAACATGTGTCCGGTGTGTACGCGTTGTAAGTATCAGTTTCTTATTTTTTAAATATATTCTAAAATAAATTAAAAATATAAATTAATAAAAAGTTTTTTTTTTGTCTGTCACAGAAGGAGCATCCACGGCGAAGCCCCCACCATCGCCACCGCAGTCACCGCCACCGCAGTCACCGCCACATCATCCGCATTCGGCCGCCCCACCATTATCCAACCACTTAAATTTCATATTTTAAATTTTATACTTTTTTTTTATTTTTGAATATATATATTTTTCTTTTCATATTTTATAATTTAAATTTTAAATTCACACACACACAATTATAAATATTACACATACCTATTTTATGAATAAAAAAAAATTATTTTAAATATAAAAACACATATTTTACTTTAGTATAATTCCTCTCTTTCCTCCCATTTATATTAAGAATATTATTATAAAAGAATTATTATTATTATTAATATTGGGAAAAAAAAACATTTTAAAAAAATTCTCTCTCTTGCGAACACCTCGCGCTCTCCTTCGCTGCATCATCTCTCGCGTGCGCCTCTCGCTATCTCTGTCTCTCGCGTTCGCCTCTCTCTCTCTCTCCTCGCTGCGCCTCGCGTCATCTCTCTCTCTCTCTCTCTCTCTCTCTCTCTCTCTCTCTCTCTCTCTCTCTCTCTCTCTCTCTCTCTCTCGCTGCGCCTCGCGTCATCTCTCTCTCTCTCCTCGCGCTACCTCTCTCATGGTCCCTAGCCTCTCGGTCCCTAGCCTCTCGGTCCCTAGCCTCTTGGTCCCTAGCCTCTCGGTCCCTAGCCTCTCGTTCCCTAGCCTCTCAGTCCCTAGCCTCTCAGTCCCTAGCCTCTCAGTCTCTAGCCTGGCGTTTCCCCTTCCCCGCATGACGTCATCCCCCGCAAGGACCATGCAACGAGCTACGTATGAGAGCTGGGGAACTGTTTACGGGTGGGAAAGAGTGCGGATTGGAAATGCATGCAAAGAAATTGCATCATAATTTAGACTTAAAAACTCTTTATTCTTCTTTTAAATATTTCTTTTCTTACATATTATGGACTAAAAACTAAAGCTGCCAGCTCGCAATCGATGATCTGATGCTTGTTGAAGGCGTCGCTAGCACGTATTACATTTGATACTTCTTTAGGATTCATTACATGGACGCGATATTTGAAAATTGCGTAAACTTGATATCGACTGTATCGGTAATTTTAACCAATCGGTCAAAAGTTACATCAATGCATGGATCGAGATCGAACATATGGTGTAACGTCGATTCGATCATCATCATGCATTTGAAGATTCAAGACTTATTAACTTGGCGTCGTTAATCGTACGAACTCGCACTGTTAACGGTCCAACGCTTATAAAACTGTAGGCATCTTTAGAATCGTTTCGAAGCAGATTCTGAATATTGTGACGTTGCTCGTAGAGTCCATTCCACGCTTCGAGAGATAGTATCAGTTCCTTTCCTCGATGATCTCCTATGGCGATTTCCACGTAACTCGGTGGATCCACTTTGATACCAATTTCGAGGAATTTAAATTCCGTAGCTGTCAATGCGTATCGTCTGCCTAGTATACGAACCGCACGACGCTCCAACGAAATGCTGTAAAAAATGAAATTAGTTTCAAAATAATACAATTTGTAAAAAATATAAAGATAGAAAGAAGTTAAACAAAACTTACTCGTCACATTTATTCTCAAACGATGGAGTGTCATCACGACTCGGTACGTAATTATTCACACGTCTGCCGGAGCCACTGCTTCTTTCAGACTAGTACATATTTCCCAGATTTTAAAAGTGAACCACCAGCACGAACGGTTAACGCAACATTGATCATATAAAATTAAGAATATACATGACGCTTATTTTTAAAAGTAGTGGGGTAAATGTGGTGGGGGATTCTAGAATACTATTGGCGCTATGAAATTTAGGAGAAGGGGAAACGGCGCTCGGATAAAAAGAATTCTTAGAAACGATTCGTGAGGAAAGGATTGGGGAAGGGGAATAAGAGATAAAACACATTAATGTTTAAATATTTTATTTTTCCAAATCATGCAATTCTTTCTGGCGTTGCGACCACCAGTTAAATATTTTGAATACATTTTGTAATGCATAATTCTTAACATGTTTTCCACATCGCATAGTGTTTTTAACATCTAGATTATTTAGAGACTCGATATCGTCGTCCAATCACAATCCAAGGTCTCAATAATGAAACCGTTTCCCGCATCATCCAATATATCGGCTAACCATTCTCGCTTTTCAAGTCCTTTTACATATACGAGAATGGATTCTTCTTCTTCTTCATGTGGTCCACCAACGATAGCTGTTGTAATCAAACGCTGAGCCATGCTATATGGAACGTTTGCATCTTTCCACTATAATCCATGATGATTTTGAGTCAACCATGAGGCTTGGTGTCTCTCAGATGAGCACACCCCATGGTACAGGACATGCGAAAAAATAATGTGATAAAATAAATCCTCTTCTCAGGATTGCCGCTTCCTTTACAATGAATTATTTATTGAGGATAAACTCCTGTAGATCCACAAACGTTGGTACGGACATGACGAGATCTCTCTCTTCGATGTATCAGTTAAAAAAGAAGAATGACAACCATCTCATAACACTTTGATTTATATTCTGCTATGCTTCCCCCTCTCTCTAAATTGTTGGTGCGTTTAGGTGATTTTGCGCACAACGTTGGTCAACGGGTTGTACTGGATCACGATAATGTATGATGAAACAGTACGCAGTGGTATTCATCGGCACATTCTCCTTACACTCGAATTCCAATCTCACATCCACGGTTGCGCTCTTGACCGATTCGTTTTGTCGAGAACAATCGATGATCACGAACGGACCGTTACGTAGAAACATTGAGACGGTGAGACTCGGCTCGAGATACTCGTATCCATAATTGTTCTTGCAGAAACGCGCATACGTATCGTACAGAATCGACCATCTGTTTTTATCGAAATCCAGATTCATATCGTCGTACGGATAACATTCCGAGTTCAGATAGAGTTTCACATTGGTCATCTTGCAATCGTCGAATCGACTCATAGCCTCAGACATGATATTTTTCCGATCTGTCTGCAGAGCGAAGATAACATATCGTGGCTTCTCCAGCTGAGTCGCTGTCTTAATGGCCCATGAATGCTTGGTTGTACGCTGCAATAGCGGATACTCATACAGATCCCACGAGCGAAAATCCATGCTGAGGTAATGTCCGCTTTCCAGAGCGCGCAGCATCGACAGCTTCTTAATCTCGCTCAACAACACATGTGGCATTCGCCATTGTATCTTGAATATGTTGATCACAGGCTCCAGCGTCGAATCTCCAATCAGACAATTGTTGTCGTTGCGCGATCGTATTAAGATTAACTCATGACGAGCGTTAATCACCACTCGTCTGTAATCCTCGCAAAATCCCAATAACATGTAGAGCGGTACGCAAAAATTGAAGTTTCCATTCGCAGTAGTCGGATCAGTCCAGCCGGCGTTTCTCATAAACACGCTTCTATCGGATGATATCGTTACATAGTTTTTGAGCAAACTTGTTATTCCCACGTTTCTGTTGCGATCAATCTCCACGCCATCGAGTTCGTATCGAATCTCATCGAACATGAATGCGACACAATTATTTCCAAGTATCACAGCAGATCCTTCGGCTGGTTTATTTATCTTTAGTTCTCCCTCGATGTATAGGAAACTCTCATATGGCAACGTATACAGATCCTGTTGTTGTATGGGTATTCTTATCTCATCACTGTGTCCGAATGTTGTGTTAGCGA
The DNA here is from genome assembly GCF_030444845.1 of Prenolepis imparis. Lineage (NCBI taxonomy): Eukaryota > Metazoa > Arthropoda > Insecta > Hymenoptera > Formicidae > Prenolepis > Prenolepis imparis. The sequence continues at coordinate 26,582,647 of NW_028141159.1, forward strand.
ACGGGTTGTACGTGTGAGTCTCGATCTGGATGATGCGATCGTTGAAGATTGGCTCGTCTCCTGTTGAGGATGTCAGTCATTGTTCAGATGTTTCGCACCGCGAATCCCAAAGATTGTAAAAACGCAACGTTTGATGCGTTCAGTTTCTTTTTCTTAGTGCAACCGGATGATTGGATATTAGTGAATGTCGACGTTGTTGTTGTCGCTGGCTCCGTAAAGATTGTGTTATCTCTCGTGTTTTCGATCCGTTCAACACGAGCATCTCATACGCCGCACACGTACGTTATCGCTGTCGTCGTCGTACGTGCAATCTAATGGTGATCTCTTCTCCTCGAAAATCGAGCAATCGTCTGTCCTGGTCGACAACGCGTAACGTTAAATCCGTAATGCTCCGCACAATGATCGGCAGGTAAATGATGTGCGCCGGTGTTTCCGATATCTTATATCCTGGTGGTAGCCTCGGTGAAAATTCATGTAACGTATGAACGAGTTTGCCGTTGCTGTACGTGCCCGCGGTCACATTACATTCTACGCGGATAATGTTCACGTTGATAATATTAATCGGCATGTCCGACTTGTACCATTTTCGCGGCTGCAGTATACGGTTCGAGAATCCCAGCAGCGATCCAATGTTGTTAGGCTTGCTAAAATTCATTCTGTAGGCGCATTTGATCTCGCTCCTCATCGTATTATAATTAGCGCAGAGCACTATCGGATATTCTCCATCTTCAAAATCACCGTCGTCATTCGTCCGAATATGCGTGGTATCAGCGTGTTTTTTATCATCGTCACGAACAGCGTGTCGCGGACGTTTTCGTGAAATTGCATGTTTCAAAAACTCATGTATCGCTTGCAGCTCGAACGATCCCTCGGGAATCGTAATTTCCGCGTCATCTTTGCCAAAGTAAAATTTATTATTCGAGGAATTCACGTTCGATATCGTATGATAAGTTTCAAAATCCGCTAGACCTAGCTCGTATTCATCGTCGCTCAAATCTACGGCGGGAAAGTAGTTTATCGCGAGAACACTACTCTTCCCGGTCAGTGTGAATGTCATAGATATGTTGACTAAACTGTTAAACGAATACTGAGTTAAATAGCGCAATGTCAGTCTTTAAATTCACGTGCATCGACCGCTCGGAGAAACTGTAAGCACAATTGTCCACAGATGCTTTGATTGTAAGTTTGAACAGGTGTGTAATTGTATTGTATCTTTGTCACATTTAAATATCGTACCAATTCATTCGGTGGTCGAAGATTGCCGAAATTTTCAAAATATATAGCGCGATCCTCCCTCTTTGCATACGCTACCCAATGAGTACCCGATCCATTAGCGTTATCCAAATTTACGATGCCGCTCTCGTTTCGATATATACCATCGATGGGTAATGAATCACGCATGAAAACACCTCTAAAATACGGAATGTGCATACGTTTTGCCAGTTGTAGCAATTGTATGTTGGTAGATACGCCCTGCGGCATTTTTAGCGTCTCTTTGACGTTTTTTTTTCCTTTTTCTCGTTGAAACTCCTCGTCCGTGTTTGTATTGAGCGAGATACAATCCGTGACCTTCCATGGCGCGATTGTGACGTAACATCTCTTGCAACTGACGTTGTGCATCTTTTCCGTCGTTCACCATCTTTGCTACACCAGCCGCTCCACCGACCAGAGATCCGAGCGCGCCCAACATTGGTAGAATCGGTAATACACCCCCACGTTTTGCTACCGGAAGTATTCGTTTCTTCGCCATCTTTTTCTTCGTCTTCGTCTTTGTCGTCTTCAGGCCCATACCGAACTTCGTCTTAGCTTTCATCGCTGCCCAGACAGCTGTGGCGGCGGCTCTCTCACCGAGAGTCGAATCTCTCGCAACGATGCGAGTTTGCGCTTCCTTGGCGAGTATCCTATCTGCCGCGTGTCTCTCGATGAGATCGTTGCTTCGAGAGTACGCTATATCGTGTTCACGGCACGCCGCGTCCAGTGGGTTGATACCTCGATCGCCTCTGGCTAATCGCTTTTGTAGTCGCGTGCCCGGACCGCAAAACTGGTAGCCGGGGATATGGAATTCGATAGGAAGTGCGTTTATCGCGAGATTTAATAGGCCTCTACCTATTTTCGTTGACATTCGCTGCAATCTTTTATCATCGGTGCTGGACCGTCAATGTGCGTTCGCTGCCACGGTCGATTGTAATGTTCGAAACAGCGGCGATAGGTTTGAACCTCCAAATCCGCCTTTATATGTTCCGGAAGCTTGTCCCACACGCAGTGGACGTAATTGCCGCACATTCGCAATAAAACTGTTTTCGACACAAATTGTAGCTGTTCGGCGCTCAAATTACAAATATCGTAAGGACTTGATAGCAAGACAAACATTTTTTCGTTACTGAGCAATTCGCGGTTCCGCGCAGCTATAAATAGGCAGACGTTCGATCCAGTCAGGAGTGTGAAAATGAATTTCGTGCGACAACCTTTCGCGATACGCGTGACGAATTACGACGCCAGATTACGATCGATGGGGGACAACGCGGAGATGCGTAGACACGGTACGATACTGCCGACTACTATACGCGCGATCGTTTGCGGCCCCTCGAATTGCGGTAAAACTAACGTGTTGATTAGTTTGATAGAAAGTCAGCACGGCGTCCGCTTTGAAAACGTGTACGTGTACTCAAAGTCGCTGCAACAGCCAAAATATCGGTATCTGGAGAATTTGTTGACGTCGATCGATGAAATCGGCTATTTTACATTCTCCAATAACAGTAACGTCATTCCACCGAGCGAAGCATGTCCAAACTCGATTTTCGTTTTCGATGACGTGGCGTGCGACAAACAAAATACGATAAGAGAATACTTTTCAATGGGACGCCAATGGGACGGATGTTCTTAATTCGAGAGTTGGTCTGTCTAGGTGGATTGGAGCAGGAGTTATTATTATAGAAGTAGGGCTAGTGGCAGTAAACCTGTACTATAGTCGTGAGATATATAGAGAGATCCAAGCAGTAAGAGAAGCTTTAAGATCATTCCGGAGTACCGGAGTCAATACTGACTCTATACCTACATTAGTAGGAGAAGCTATAGAACCTAGCGATCAGGTAGCATCTATCTCTCCTGGAGGAGTGATAGAGGAGAGTAATAGACCCCTTAATAGTTATCCGCATTACGGTGCAACCACTGACATATCCTCAAGGCTATTGAGAATAAATGCTCGCAGGGCTGGAGGGGTTAAAGAAGAAGTTAGAAAAGAGGAAGAAAAGGGCTAGACCAGTGGAGAGCACCATGGAGACTGATAAGGATGGAAAAGGCAAGAGAGTCCAGGAGTGGAAGTCCCCAACAGATCCCTCAAGACATATGGAAAAGAGTGGAGATGAATATGGTGATGAAGATGCCATAGGATCAGTTGATGTTGATATCCCTGAGGATGGTGAGGGGGGCAGATTGCAAAGTGGAGCTGATGAACCAGTGCCTAGCACATCAGGTGGTGGAGGTGGAGGGAGGCCACCAACTGATCCCCCATTTACTAGAGAGCATGGATTGTCTGCAAGATAAGAAGAATGCTGATGATGCCTTCTCAGCTGTGAAGGATGTGATTGGCTTTGAAGTCAACAGCAATGTGGTATATCTAATCTACGCAGACTTGATGGAGATGGGGGCAGATATCCACAATTCTGAGAGCTGGAAAGAGTTAGCAGCTAGGTATCACGATGAACAAGGCCGGCATGACATACGGATCCACACTATTGATACACCATTCACTGATCAAGTCTATCACATGCTCAAGCTGTCAGGATTGCTCCCCAGAGATTGGGCCATGATGATAGGCAGTGTGATGTTTGATGATTTTAGGGAGAATATTGATAAGATAAATCGCATGGTCTATGCCTGTAGATACCAGGGATTTGACCCAGCTGTTATTCTAAAAAGACTAGTGAAGTCCTGGAGAGACTCAAGAACAGCACCATTATCCTCCTTTTCATTGCTATATGAGGCAAATGGAGAGAGATCTGAATGGACGTATACCAACCGAGAGGAGTTCATTGAAGATATGACTTTCCTAATAGTGGTGTTCTTAAATAGAGGTGCAGTGATCGAGAAGATAGGGAAGAAGAGTCCTCAGGATTTTGCAGCTGTTATGAGAATGCTTGTAGCAAAATACTCAATTAGAGTAAATGAAGTCAGGACTAGGAGGGCAGAAGCCATTGCACCAGAAGTGGTCACCTTACCTAGGCTGGCAGCCTGCTTTGCTCAATTAACTACTAGTCTTTATAATGTAGGGTTTGGGAGAACAATAGCAAACTTTTCCGACTTGGAAGGTTGCCCCTCAGCAATCTTCTCACCTATGTTCCCTTCTGTGTGCAGAAAGTCATACAGGGATGAGCCTTTCTTTGTAAACATTCACCCACAATTAGTTTTGATAAACATACTAGTTGACAATGTGCTGCACACTAGGGGAACTCCCACTCCCCTAGATCAAATATGGACTTATTATCTTGCTTCATACAACTCAGGAGTGATGGTAGACGCAGCAAGAATCCAGCATTGTGATAAATTAGGAGTGACCAGAGGAGGTAAATTTCTAGCTGTCATCTTAGAAAAGCGAGCTCACTGTCAGGCTAGAATTAGAGAACTACGACCACATGAACGGATTGGCGATTTCCTAAGAGAAATGGATACAATATAGTAGGTGGACCATATTAGATCAAACCCCGATTATGACTATTAACCCAAATGGATCTTTTTGAAGAATTTCCTTAAGAAATTCTTCCACAATGGCCATACACACATCTTTAGGATTTACAATATAATCATTTGTGATGTGTGCCTGGTCATTGTATACAACATACGCAAGAATACCGAAACATCTTATACGCGACAACGCAAACCTGCTAATCTTGTTTAAACAGGAAGGTACCAACTTGAAACACGTGTACAATGATCACGTGAATACCGACATGTCATACGAGGATTTCAGTGAATTATGTCGTACTTGTTGGCAGCAAAAGTATTGATTTCTAGTGATAGATAAGGATAGCTCGCTTACGAACGGCCGATACAGAAACGGATTTAACGTGTTCGCGATACCGCAAAACAATTAGTCGTTGCCGATGTTTTGTCGAGAGAGGTGAAACACGAGCGTTCGACACTCTGTCAACATGGCTGAGAGCGATAATATTCGCGAGCGTGAAAAGATAGCGAAGGAGATTGCGACAACGAGTGAATCAATCCGCAAGAAACATCGCGCTTTGAAGACCGGTAAGATCGATGACGATATCGCGGTCAAGACCCATTTTAGACCTATTATTGAGCCGCTACAAAAGATTGTCGACAACTCGATCGCGGTGAAAAACGAGCCGGAAAGTACCGCAAAGATTAAAATCTTACCCATCAAGCGGTACAAGGAGGAGGAGGAGGAGGAGGAAGAGGAGAAGGATGATGCGACACCGAAAAAGAGGAAACGGTCAAACCCGAATCGCTCATCGACACCGCATACATCAGATGCTTTACTGGATGAACCGATGATAACCTCTACACCGTTCGCGATAACGAGAATCGTACAACCTATGATACCCGAAAACACTCGCAAACGAAAATGTTTTCGAAACCTCGGGCAGCACGCTCGAAACATCGTTTGTTCGAAACACATTACAAACGCTGGAAGGTCAAGAAATGTTGCGAAAGCACTTGGGACCACTGGGACAAGAGTACATAAGCACTCTCCTCGGTGGTGACAAAGAAAGGAAAATCGATCACGTGTACGGTGTCTATTTCGACAAGGATGAAATGCGTCTCGGTAACAAACGATTCGACATTGACAAATATGACTCTACAATTATAGACAATGTGAGGTACATTGGTACACCAGGATTATACGAGTTGATCTTCAAGAGAATTCCCGATGATGACATTTACACGGAGGATGATATGCATAAATACAAGAGCATATTATTGGCGACGAACGCGCATAAACGCAATTATGACACACAAGGCCAATTACGAAGCAACAGGGGATACAAGTACAAACATATAATCGCACCATTGATATCGATTGAAAAGAGAAAATCTGGAAAGGGAGTATTCATGCCTCACGCGATGGAGCTAACCGACAATAAGATCGATTACATACACTGGAATGACCCCAACGAGCTAGTGGATCGGGTACGATTGCTGGACGCTTCGCGCCGAGCTGGCCACAACGCTCACGACAATGAGATCCTGTCGATCATCTAGGAACTTCGCGAAGCAGGCATTATTATAAATTGAATGGTGTCTCGACAAATCTAATCAGTCTATCAGCGTCACTCGTATCGGGGAAAAAAATGCCTATCAACAAATTTGGATTATTCGAACCAAGAAATGATGCAACCGGCACAAGCGGTTCTTGGGATAGATTGGTGAAAAGTTATGTGCACGAAAACGCTCTGTGTCGCGTCGTTACGGACTATGACGCAAGGTCGCGGAAGATTCGTCTTGTAGCGCAACCTGAGGCTGACACCGATGCCGTCAACAAACTGTACGTGGAATCCTGCGTTAAAAGATTGAAGAATCAACAGAAAGAATCAGATGAGAAGCTGACTTCGTTCGAGAAGGATGTGCGGGCAATACAGATTGTGATAAACGAACTTCAACGCGCGGTTAACGCTAACTCAGAAACGGCTATCAACCTGAATGAGCAGCAGTGAACGGGTTAGGAGCGGCTATCGAACGGTTATCGAACATCTACGAAAGGTTATCGAACTGCTACGAACAATTATCGAACAGCTACGAAGGATTATCGAACTACTATCTAACTACAATGAGTGGCAGTGGTAGTGAGCGGCCTAGCAACAGCTGCGAACGAGGCTACCAACAACTCAAGCAGGGCTGCGAACGAGGCTATGAACGGCCTAGCAACAGCGAACGAGTCTACCAAAAACTCAAGCAGGGCTGCGAACGAGGCTATGAACAAGTCATTAACGGCTACATGCAAGGCTACAAACAACTCAACCAGGGCTGCGAACGGGTCAGTAACGGCTGCGAACGGGTCAGGAAAGGCTACGAACGGGTTAGAAACGACTGTGAACGAATCAAGAACGATTGATGTTATGTTTCCGTATTCCGCAAGGCAGCGAACGAATCAAGAACGATTTTCGAATGGGTCAAGAACGGAAGTAAACAACGCAAGAACGGCTCAAGAACGGCTCAAGAACGACTACGAACGGTTCAAGAACGGTTCAAGAACGGATCAGGAACGGCTCAGGAACGGGTCAGGAACGTGTCAGGAACGGGTCAGGAACGTGTCAGGAACGGCTACGAACGGCTCAAGAACGGGTCAGGAACGGCTACGAACGGCTCAAGAACGGGTCAAGAACGGCTACGAACGGGTTAGGAACGGCTCGAGAACGGCTATTGAAGAACGACAAACGAAAATGAATCATAAAACGAGCGACAAACGGCGATCGAGAAAAACCGATGAAGCGAAGAAACAACATAGTTTGGAGAAACGGCAGTTGGTGAACGAACTGCACGCGCTGGCAAGGAAAAATTTTCCCCGAAGACACGTCATAGTGCGGGGATACGATGACCTGTGGCAAGCTGACATCGTCGAGATGCGTCCGTACTCTCGTTTCAACAGAGGTTACCACTACATACTCACCGTCATCGATGTGTTGAGCAAGCATGCGTGGGCCATTCCACTCAAGAGTGAAGGTGGAAGCGAGACGGCTGACGCTATCGCCGAGATAATTCGAGATAGCAAGAGATCCCCGAGAAACATGCAACCGATAACGGGAAGGAATTTTATAACGCCGACGTGCAACGGCTTATACGGAAACATAACATCAATCACTATTCTACATATTCGGTATTGAAGGCATCGGTCGTCGAGCGATTCAATCGCACGCTGAAGAACGACATGTGGAAGATGTTTACGCTGAACGGAACTTACAAGTGGATCGACGCGTTGTCGGAACTCGTATCGGATTACAACACGCGCAAGCATCGAACGATTGGCATGCGACCCGTCGACGTCACCCCCGCGATCGCTGATAAACTTTTAAAAACGGTATATAGTAACATAAAGATTGCTGCTCCGGCAAAGTTCAAAGTAGGTGACCCGGTACGCGTTAGCAAGTACAAGAAACTTTTTGAGAAGGGTTACACACCAAATTGGACAATCGATGTGTTTAAAATTGTTAAAGTGCAGCGTACTTATCCCGTAACCTATCTACTCGAGGACTATCGCAAAACATCTGTCGCTGGAGCGTTTTACGAGCACGAGTTGCATAGCGCGAATTATCCGGACGTATATCTCGTGGAGAAAGTACTGCGCAGGAGGGGTGACGAGGTTTACGTGAAATGGTTGGGATTTGACAATTCGCACAACTCTTGGATACATAAGGATAGTACAATTTAATTCATACCAACTGTATTTATTAATTAATCAAAAATTAAAAAATATATAATGTGTACAACATATAAAAGTATTTGAAATATTACAATATACATGAAATATGTGAAATACAAAATCTTTATTAATACATCCTTTCCGTTCCAATATATGAAATACATACACATATGTTACATAACATTATATCGCACATACATTATATTACATTATATTTTATAAGGGTATCTGATAATGTCCCCATGGTAATGTGTCAGTCGAATCAGGTATGATATACCGCTTATCGTCGTACGGACTTATGAATGGTGTATACTTTATGCAGCTTGGATCTTATGCAAGACTGCTGACGTGTCATTTCAATCTCGTCATTCAGGCACCGCGTATAATCGTGAAATGTTATCGTTCTCGCGACAACGTTACTCTTACCACCTTTTACTTTTTTTTGTATCATTTTTACCATTCACTCGCAAAGCGTACATTTTTGCTCTAAGCCCTACAAATTCGGTCATTATCGCGCCGTTATTTTCGTCCTTCATAAGACCCGGTATCTTTTTATTCACGAGCGGTATACCGTACGCGTTGTCAATTGGATAATCGCTCGTATCGAATCTAGCGATATCGCGATTCATATTTTCATACACGTCTTCGCATTTAATATGGTATATTAAACTATCTGTGTCGGTGTACATTACCCGGCATCTGTCACGATAGAGCGGTGACATGTACTCGTGATGAAATTCATACAAACACGTTTTAGAGATGTCGAGTATGCACATGCCAACATAGATTGGTTTATAAAATTTGACTTCAAGATTACGTAATTCTACGGCAATTAAATTTTCCGAAAAGATGCTTCTACTATGGAAATTTGGTTTTGCAATCATTGCCTCTGCACCGTATCGTCCGTCCCACTTTGTCAATAATTTTACATCGACACGATTACGCACATTTTCCATCGTTTTGCCAAATACCGCATTGTTCATTAATTTGTACAAATTTTTTTCGAAATCATTTTTCGCTTGCGTTCTAAATTGCGCATTAAGTTCAATGTAACCGCGAAGCCATGTTGATTGAGTGAATTGTAATACGCAATGTATTTTTGTAACTTGAAGGCCGTGATGCGTACATTGCTGCAGGTTGCGGTAGTGTATCACGTAACGCTTTTTATCCTATAATGTCGCGAGTAACTTATCTTCTCGCTTACCGGGTGGTTTATCGCGTGTCGAGCAAAACGGTAGGTCAGTGTGCGCATCGTGAAGACATTGTGGATATTCTAAATCTACTTCGAGGATATAACCTATAGGCGACTCGAGCGTGATAGATGATATGTCAAAATTAGATATGTCATCGACCCATCGAAAATCGGCGTAAGGCAACGGTTGACACATTGCCCATCCATACAAATTATTTACATCTAAATACATTAAATGTGATGATGGTTTCGACGGATCATACGATTGCATGTACTTGTTATTAGCATGGACGTATCTATTGGAACATTGACTTAAACCACCGCGTATACCCCGTTCGATAAACATGACCATATCAATGTCTGTAAGCAATTCGAATGTTATATTTGTGTGTTTTAACATGGCATCCCATGTATACCCGGGAAGAGTATAATAATACGCAGGGTCGAGTCCATAACTCGCGATGCAAGTGTCGCGAAAGTTTTCAAAAATATCTGCTAATAACATGACATCAATTTTTAAATATAGATCACTATATTCGCCTAGCGTTCGAAGGGAGAATCGGTTCCAGACGTTCTCGGCGTGCGCGTAATCGCTCTCGGATATTGTGCCACCGGTCAAAGAACTGTAAAATGATTCGCGCGGCGGTAAACATGTATCTTGCAATTTGTCGATACAATCTATATATTCATATGAAAAGACACCCTTCCGTGTTAATAGATTGAAATGTTCTGTCGGTAAATTTTGAAATTCCGATTGTAAAATTTTTAGTTTCTCTTTATTCAAAAAAGATGCTAATTTATCAAGACTTGTTGCCAGAAATTTATATGAATCGATAAAACGTAATTTTATATAATTTTTCGAATTGTCTTGTGTCAATTTAACAGTTTTTGTAAATGAAATATATTTTTCTTTCGTTATCGGAAGTAATTCGATTTCCCCTTCGAACGCTGTAGCTATATCCTCGATAATGAAATGCGCGTCGTAACCGGATAAATTGTGAAAAACTATTGGAATACAAAAAGATTCTTTATAATTTAGATTACAATTTGAGTGCGCGGGACCTCTGTATCGTCCAGTCAGATGGCAATGATCGCGTACGCGTGTATCGTCTTGTACAAATGGTTTTTCGCACATATGACAATGCATTGCGCTGTGAAATTTTTTCCACTCGTCCGATGTTAAATTTACCATGGGAACATTTGTCGTTAAAATAGTCTTTATACGTAACGCTAAATTTTTAAGTTCTTCGGCGAACCATGAACCGCAATCGACGCTACGGCGAAAATTATACGCGGATAACGAGTTGTCGTACGAACAATGTATATAATAAGCGATGCTGAATACTTTGTGATAATTTGTCGCTTCTTCGGTCTTTGCCAAAACGCATTCCAAGTCGGCGTACACTACAAACGGAAGTCGCTCCTTTCTGTTGTAGTTGTCGAAGTCGAGCCACTTGTATTTATCGCTTGGTAACCGGATAGTGCAGTCGTTTATCTTTCCGCAGTCTACTGTATGTGACTGTAACTTGTCCTCCGATCCGAAATAGTGCAAGCATCTCTAAAAAAAAAAATATTACAATTTTATTTACAATTATATTTTAATATATAATTTGCAATAAATATACACACCGATCGCAGATATATTTTTGACCATTGTGTTTGCTCAGTTGCGTGCTGATAAGCCGGGATAGATTCTTGATCCACGCGAAATGTCCGACGCTGTTGCTGTCTTGCACATACAGCAAGTTGACATGCTTGTCTTTCTTTTGCTCCGAAAGACGTATCGGGACGATGCCGTTCTCAATACTATATACATTGATGGAGATATTATTTGCTAGTTCAAACTTTTTAATTTGATTTATGGTCACTGGAAACTCAATGTCTTGGAGATTCAGCACCGTCGTATAGTGCGGATATGAAAATTCCCGTTCCATATGTCTTTCAGCGGGGTACAAAGCGGCCACCACCGACCACGCGAAACACGCATTGTCTTTAGACTGCACGTTCACCACTGCTCTCTTCGTCACAATTTCTCGCGGTAAGTTTAGATAACACCCCGCGCGCATTGAATTATACTTGTTTATATTTATAGTTAAGTTAATTATTTGTGATAACGCCCAACCACTATCGCGTTCTTGAAACTCTTCTAGCGATGCTAGCGGGGGCTCGATAACGCGGCGCTCGTACCACTCGTGTAAATCGAACGTGCGAAAGAGTTCATAGTTTTTTGTATTGACACTTTTGTTGGCGCGTTTATCACCGGACACAAACTCGCCATTAAACACGGTGTTCACTTTTACATTAATGTGTTTTTGCATCACTTTCTGCACGTGCTCGACCACAATGTCTTTGGCATCCTCGAGAAATTGACGAGGTTCGATGTAATTATTGTTTATTACCGCACCGGTCAAGATGCGGCTCTCGAACGCTGTATCAATCTCTCGCCAAACGAGTCTTCCCACGTTATTATCACCACTATAATTACCACCACTAGGTATAAACCGTGTCTGTAATTGAGTCTTTGCACCTCGAGTTGCGCGATTCTAGCCACCAAAGATTGTCTATATCCAATCGAGAGTCGCGGACGCTTGTTACGGCTGTTTTCTTCGAGCAATTTGATAAATTCCTCGCAGCGCAGCGCCCATGCAAAATATTCGCCCAAGATGATGACTTGGCGGGACCGCTCCAACAGGTCGCGTTCGTTCTGCTCGATGTTTTCCATTATTTCTTTTATTCACTATTATGCCACTGACACTTCTAACACAAGAAAGTAACCACTAAACTTTTTTCACTGCTGCATCTATACGCTTTCAAATCGTACTATGGTTTGACGCGCTCTCATCCTCCTTATATATTTCACCTAATTCTGTCTCCTTTTCTAACATTTGGCGTATCTCAAAAGATAGTTTCCCGAGATATCGGTTTTATGGATAGAGGAGTAAGGACACAAGCTGCCGAACGTTGGCGCCGATACGTTGCATTCTTCCTTAAAAAAATATTAAGAAAAATGTTTCGCTCTCGTTTACGACCGATTTTCCGCGAGGATACAAAGCTGCTGAACGTCAACGCTTTTACATTTGCACCCCTATAAATAACGTTTGACATGTTCGTCGCAGCGTCGGCCCTAAAATCTTCATTTCTTTCCATAATATCCTAATGATTTTATGGAGATTTAATGGACATTTTGTCCATAAAATGAAAAAAAACATAGTTTTATGGATTCTAGAACGCTCCGTTGACAAGTTCGAGCAGCCGGACATCGGCGCTTCCGTAATAAAATTATACTAACGAGGGTACAAAATTGTCAATCATCGGCGCTTGTTCTATACCTTTTTGGGAAAATGTCTAAGAACCCTCATAAAAAAGTCGTAAAGATACCATCTACAAATATTGCACTCAGAAAACTCCCCCTCCTTTGCCGAAACATCCCCTCCACCCCGCGTGACGTCAGCACCCGCGCCTCGGAGATACCCCCGCCCCGCGTGACGTCATACCCCTCGCCACGGAGAACCTCCCGCGCCCCGCACCCCCCCTCAGAGGACCTGGGTTAGAACTCTCATAGTCCTACTACTAACATACTTTTTTTTGTTCATCTCTCCTTCCTCTTATTTTTCTTCTTTTCTCTTTCTTCCCAACTTTCCTCTTTTTTCTGTCTCAATGCGACTGCTCGATAGCTGACTAATTAAATACATTTATTATTATCATTAAAAAGAAAGACCTTTTTATTTTCATTTTAAAGTCACACATCAAATATATAAATAGAGAATGCGCTGCGAATAATTTGAAACATGATTCTATACATTTGTTCTACATTACAAAACATTATATTTACCTTATTCTTCTTCTTATTCTTCTTTTTATGCAATATTAACACCTTAACCAATTTATAAACTGTCACATTTATAAACTGTCACAATTAATATTGACAAATAATATTGACGATCAAACACTACGAAGCATGCAGCATCGATCAGCGAAAGAACCATTCGGCATCGCGGAAAAGAGGCAACAATACACTCCGAGACTTTCGAGATGACTTCGATAAATAAATAACATGCCTTTTTTAAAAAGGGATTTATTGTTGTATATTTTTAGTTTAAAATTTAATTGCAATAAAAACGTAAAAATAATATTTTTTATATTTTTATCTTAAAACAAAACGATTTATATTTTGACTAATATTTTAAATATGCATTAAAAATATGTAATCTGTAAAAATTAAATACAGATGCAATAGAATTGTTTATTGTAATTTTGAAATCTTTTTAAAATATTTGTTGTTTGTATTGCAGATGGCCTTCTGCGATATTATATTATACGAAGTTTAAGGAATTTCTTCTAAAAGAATTTGACGAAGATGAACGAGAGAGAAAGAAACCCATAAACTTTCTAGAAGAAGGCATAAAATGTTCGAAGCAATTACGAAATTATATGTCTCATATAATTTATGAACATTATTTTGATAATAAATTATCTAATAATGACGAGACATCACTCGATTATTTGATACAATTTGACACATCTATCTTATTGGCGAGACATTCCAAAAATTTAAATAAATTTAATAAGAAGGACGAAGATAACAAAAAATATTACTTTTCTCAAATGTTATTAACTGATGAGTTTTACAACTTGCTTACACAATCACCACGGTAGAATTTCGATATACATATATTATAGTACTATTGTCTTCATAGATTAATATACTTATTGTATACTTAATATATAAATTTTTCAGAAAAACCAATCGTGATTTAATCGAGAATTATTGCAATATAAAGAGATCTCACTATAGAAGACTACACGAAACGAGACAAGAATGAAAAATATTTCTAGAAGAACCTGGCAAAATGCAGCTTTTAGAAATAACTGCTGTTTTTATGGCACAATTTATTCAACCCCAAAAGTGTGTATCTTACTCGGAGGTGAAAGCATCATTAGATAAAATGGCACATGAGGTAATGAAATGCCTCAAGGAAAAGCATCCCGATCATCCAATATTCTGGACGTCCGCTGAAACATTAGACTATTGGAAAAACAACAATTTCGACGAGAATATATGGTGTTGTGTGCCTCGAACAAGGCACTGGGGTTGCGCCGAATTAAGGATGAGGATCCTCGGGTCGACCGGGACGTCGTAGGAAGATAGGAAGATTATTCTCTCTTCTTTTGATTAAATATATTTTTATTTCGGATTGAATATGGTTTCGCTTTATTTCTCGTCCTTTCTTTAAATATATATTCGCGTAACATTCGATGAGTGTATATTCGTATTCCTCTCAATAATTCAGGTCGTTGTTAGTGAGTCTCGTTCTGATGTTCTGGTTTCTTATTAGCGACCACGTCTTGATGTTTAGGAATTGTATTCGAGACTGCCTTCGCGGGCGGGCTCTCCGTCCTATATCCTCTTTGTTTCTTGGATTTCTTTCGGGAGAGGCCCTTGGAAACAGGTCTCTGATTGGTTAACAATACTCACGCGTTTTTGGTCTAATTGCAAGCGAAGCAGGTCGAAGTCCCTGGTCTTCGCTTGCATCTCGCGGTTTCCGGTGCTTCGCGCGTGTCTCGCTGCGTTAGCGTTTTCACGCGACGAGCGTTTGTCGAGAGCGCTCTTTTATAAGCAAAAATGTTTTACAGTATTCTATAAAGATATTCAGTAAATTCTAATTTCTAATAACTACTGGTTATAGTTCGGGCTATAACATTCCTCCCCCGTAAAAAAAAGAAAAACGGAGGTACGAAGTTTTTCGCTTTCTTATCTTATTTTTGTTAAGATTATTTCTAATGCTACGTACAGTTATAATTCCCGTTTACAATGTAGTTTTATAATCGTTTCTTATTATTTTATTTTCGAGCTGACCGTCACATTGTATGGTTATCGTTTGTTCGGCGTCCGTCGAGTATAACCAGGTGTGCTCTTGGTGTAATGCTATCCATAACATGTGGGTTGAGACATAGTGTCTTACATTACATTTGCTCTGATAATGTTGTCGCTGCGTATACATTTGCATTTCGCATGGTGCGTCTAAATCTACGCGGTGTATAGGTGAATTGCGTTTACATACATATTGTGTATTAATTTTATTACAGTTTCGCAATTCGCTTTCCGTCATTGTCGCATATGTTAATTTTTCTTTATCTATAACAATTATTTGATTATCTATTTTGATATAATTGTATACATTATTATAGGATGGTGTGGGGAATTTTATTACTTTTACAATATCATAGGTCGGTTGCGCAATTAAAGGGAAACGCAAAATAGTATATATTGTTGTCGGATCACAGTAAGTATATAACAGTAAGTATTAGTTTTCTATAAATAGCTTTAGTCTATTCGTATGCATGCGCACTGCTTTTGTTCCTTTTTTAATTGTGTAGTTTACGTCGGAATTCTTTTCGGTTATTACGTAAGGTCCTGCCCATAGTGCATCTAATTTTTTCGATCGTCCCCGTCGGAGCGTCTCGTCGTATACTAGTACTTTGTCGCCTATCTTAAATTTTGTTTCTTTCGCGGATTTATCGTAGTACCCTTTGGCTTTTATTTTGTCTTCTTTAATATTCTCTTTCGCGAGTTGATTTGACGCCCGTATTCTTTCTTTTAATTCTTGCGAGTAGTCGTCGTAACTATACGTTAGTTTGGGCGGTCTCGCTAGAGCTGTCGGTAGGTCCGCTTGATGCCCGTATACTAATTCGAAAGGTGTATGCCCCGTAGCCGTGTGTGGGGTCGTGTTATACGTAAACATTGCGTAGGGAATCCACTCGTCCCAGTCTGTTTGGTCGGCATTTATATAGTGTCTTAAATATTCGGCTAACGTACGGTGTGAACGCTCTAATGCTCCGTTGCTTTCGGGGTGATAAGCTGTTGTCTGAATTTTATCGATTTTAAGTAATTTGCATGTATTCTTAAATATTTCACTTACAAAATTTGTTCCTTGGTCGGTTAGAATTTTTTCGGGAATTCCGTATTCGAAAATTATTTTCGTGGCGAATTCTTTCGCGACCGTGTTAGCTTCTTGGTTTGCGATCGGTATCGCTTTGCTAAATTTTGTTAAATTATCTTGGAAAGTTAGTAAATATTTATTTCCGTTATTAGTAATTGTTAACGGTCCGATTATATCTAACGCGCATTTTTCGAATGGTTTACTCGGCGTGTCCGTAATAATGAGGGGTGCTTTTACTCGTCGCGATAATTTATTTTTCTGGCAGGATTCGCATTTCGAGATATATTTTTCGACGTCTCTTGTTAATCCTGGCCAGTTATGTTTTAATCGAATTCTTTTTATTGTGCGTTCGATTCCCTGATGTCCTCCTGTGGGTGCATCATGATATTCGTAGAGTATTTGTTGTTTCTCCTCTTCGGTATATACTCTTGCGTTATCGGCGAGTTTTTCTTCTCTCTCTTCTTCCTCTTCTTCTACTTTGAAGATTTCTCTCTTTCTTCTCTCGCTTGTATCTCGAGTTACGTGTCGACTTAGCGCGTCGGCGTTCGCGTTTGCTCGTCCGGCCTTGTGAATTATCTCGTAATCGTATTCTTCTAATTTTAATCTCCAGCGGATGAGTCTTGATCCGGGGTCCGTGACGTTAAATAGCCAAATTAGAGGTTTATGGTCGGTTATTATTTTAAATTTTGTTCCATAGACATATGGTCGAAAATGTTTAGCTGCCCATACGATTGCTAACAATTCTTTTTCGGTCGTATTATAATTTTGCTCTGCCCGAGATAACACTCGGCTGGCGTAAGCGATAGGTCGGTCATTTCCTACCGGTCCCTGTGACAGCACGGCTCCGATTGCGTAGTCGGAGGCATCGGTGGTCACGTTGAATTCTTCGATGAAGTCCGGATATTTTAACACTGGCGCGGTCATTAATTTTTCTTTTAGGGTGTCGAACGCGATTTGTTGTTCATTTCCCCATACAAAAACTTCCGTCTTTTTTGTTAGTTTTGTTAACGGTTTCGCTATTCGCGAGAAATCTTCAATGAATTTGCGATAGTAGCCCGCTAGTCCGATAAACGATTGTATGTCTTTTATTTTTTGTGGCGTCGGAAAATTTTTTACCGCGTCTAGTTTCGACGGATCGGGTAATATGCCGTTCTCGGAAATAATATGCCCTAAGTATATTACTTCTTTACGTAAAAATTCGCACTTTTCCGGTTGCAATTTTAAATTATGTTTTCGTAATCTTTGTAGTACTTCCACGAGTCTTTTGTTATGATCCTCCAAACTGGATCCGTATATTACGATGTCGTCGAGATAAACGAGACATCTGAGCCCTTGTATCCCTGTTAGTACCGAATTCATTAATCGTTGGAAGGTCGCAGGCGCGTTTTTTAATCCAAACGGCATTCGGTTGAACTCGTAGTGTCCATAGGGGGTTGAAAAGGCGGTTTTGTTTTTATCGCGCTCAGCCATCGGTATCTGGTGATATCCTGATGCTAGATCAAGCGTCGTAAAATATTTGGCGTTCCCTAACTGGTCTAATATATCGGTAATATTAGGCAGAGGAAATGAGTCGCCTATAGTTAAATCGTTAACTTTCCGGAAGTCTACTACTACCCTGAGTCTTTGTTTTCCTGACGCATCGGCTTTTTTCGGCACTACTAATAATGGAGCATTCCATTGACTCATGCTTGTTCTAATAATTTGGTCTTTTAGCATTCCTTGCACTTGCTTATTTACTTCTGCTTTATGCTTCTCGGGAAGGCGGTATGGTCTTACGTTGACGGGCGAGGTGTCGGCGCGCGTGTTTATCTCGTGCTTTATCGTCGCGGTGCATGTCAGTGGTTCTTCATTTAAATGAAATATATCGCTATATTCTTCGCATATCCGTTGTACTGAGCGTTTTTCTTCGACGTTTAGATGATCCGTGCGTAATAATTGTCAGATTCGTTCGTCGCGCGTTGACGAGTTATGAGTGTCGCCCGTGTGTATCGTGTATACTTTGTGTGCGTTATCTTCACATATGTCTTCTACGGTTACGAGCGGCGTACTAATCTCTACGGTCTCGTCGGTCGTATTAATTATACTGACGGGGCACACAAAATTTTTTGGTTCTACCAGGCATCGTCCGATATATATTCCCGGTGCTGTTTCTTCGGCCTTTATCACGCCTATCTTATTACGATTCGTTGCCGCTTGTATTATCGTTTCGCTACGCGGTTTTAATTGAATTTTATTGTATGGTCGTAATTTTAATACGGCGTTTCCTATTTGAATCTCCTGTTTTTTGTAATCGCACGTGACTTGTTGTTTTTGTAGAAAATCGATTCCTATGATCCCTTCGTATTCCATTGGGAAGTCGTCCTTTACGACATAAATCGCGTGTTTGATTTTTCGGCTGCCTAGATCGATAGTCGCGTAGAATTTTCCTATTGTTCGCGCTTTATGCCCGGTTATGCCGATCAAAGTAATTTTGTCGTTGTATATCTCGGTTTCACCTTTCAGGTGTTTAACTTTTATTAAAGAGACAGTAGCTCCAGAATCGTAGAGCATGTTAATCTTGCCGTTCTTTACTTCGCGTATAGGTAGAGTTATTAAATTCAGGCTCGCTGCTCCACGAGGCGTCTGTCGCACGTGAGTCACCTGATATTCTATCGCGCGTGTCTTTTTATTATTTTCTTCTTGCCGTTCTTCCTCGTCACTGCTATACTCGGATTCGGTATCTCTTTTTCGCGATTTCGGTTTCTTACTGTTCTCAATTTTATTTATGCTTCGCGATTTTTTATTATCGGTTCCCTTATCGCGGTCCGGTGTATTTGTTTTCGGCCTTCCATTTAAAGTCCAACACTCGTCGCGATTATGTCCGCGTTTTTTGCAATAATTGCAGAATTTCTCTACGGTATTTGCGCGAGGGGGCTTGTCCGGTTTTGGGAGCGCGTATTTACTGCTGCGGCAATCGCGTCCGTAATGTCCCGATTTTCCGCATTTATAACATTGCGTGGTTTTATGTTGACCTTGTCGCGGTTGTTGCCCAGTTTTGCTTTGCGATGCATTTGTCATTCGCGATGCGTTAGATCCTATTAACTTTTCTTCTGCGGTTGCGCCCGTTATCGCTTCTTGGAGTGTTGTGTATCGTTGTGATCGCACGAGTATTTTCAATTCGTTACGTAACCCGAATTGGAAATTTAATAATGCTTGGCTTTGTATGGTTTCTAAAATAGCACGCTTATAGGTGCTCGAACGCTTTTCTCCCTCAATCATTGAGCTATATAATTTCCTGGCAAGTTTGTCGACGCGTTGTCCGAAACTCTGTGCCGGTTCGTTAAAGTTTTGCTTGAGCGAATTGAACTCGATTTGTAAATGCGCTGTACTCCGCTTACTTTGATAAGAATTTTCTAGTTGGTCTTTCAATTCTTCGAACGTTTGAATGTCTCGTGTCTCGAAATCTTGCAGGGCTTTTCCCCGTAATTTAGTAAATAATATTCCTTGAATTAACGCTTCCTCGTCATCAGGGTGAATATTTTTAATTGCGTACGTACAGGAGTTTAGAAATTCTTGTAATCGGGTTCGCGTTGTGCCGTCGAACTCCGGTATCATTATTCGCGCCTCCTTTAGTGACATGTACCGTTGTGAGGCATTCCGCCGATTTCGGATGTCACGCTCGGTTCGTCCGTAAGCCATACGAGGCTCGTGCTCTTCGTCCGAATCTCGATCATAAGCGCGTTCGCGGGATCTAATCTGCCTATTGTCTAAGCGCCTATCCGCTCCCTGTTCGCGTGTGTGTTCGCGTAGATTCCGTCGATCTTCTGCGTCTCGATTGCGAGGGTAGTCGCGGTGATCACGTTGATTATTTCTGTCTCGCTCGGGAGTGAGTTCGCGTAGATCTTGCCGACTGTCGCATCTCTCTTCCGCATCTTGATTACGGGTGTGTTCACGGAGATGTCGATTATCGCGGTGCCTATTTGCATCCCGTTTGCGTGCGCGTTCGCGGGAGCTTTGACGACTCTCGTCTGATCTCTCTCCGCGTGACCTCCAATCGTACATTTTATTTATTTCTGTCCGCATTTCGATTTGTAAATCTCGTAGGCCTTGCAATACGTCGCGCATCATAGGATTTTCCTCGTTCGCGTTGTTTTCGACGGGTGTCCTATGTTCGGCGGGTGTCCTGTGTACGTCGACTTCTACGCGATGTACGTTTCCGCGCTCTATAGTTTCGCGTAGGCGACCAATTTCGCGGTCCACAGCACCCACGGATACGTCCGCTGCACCATTTGGTGGGGTGTGCATTACCGACATGTTATCTTCGTTAGAGTCAAAATCGCTACTATCGTACGTAGTTGACCATCCGCTTTTCTGTGACGCGTTGCTAGGGGTTTTGCTTGCGCGTATTTTAATTTCTTTTATATTTTCGTTATTACCGTCTGTTCGCGTCTTTAGTATACTTTCGTCAAAACTATCGAAGGGGAACTCGCGTTTAACAATGACGTTCGCGGGTAATTCGTCTTCGCTTTCGCTTGAATATTCGTTCTCTAATTTTCTACGAACTCGCTCGAGTCTTTCTACAGTTAAGGGTAACGCTTGAATCGCTCGTTTGGCTGAGTCGCTATGTAGCCAAGATTTGTTCGCTATCGGTTTCGGGGATGTCTTGTTCCCTTCCGACATTCACGCAGAAATATTATAAGGATCGGACTTACAGTATTACGGTTCGCATCGTTACGCTCTTTATCGCTCGGTACGGCTTGGCTGCTGCTGCTGCAACTCGATCGCTCGTGGGCTGATAACGGCTGGCGGTTCGGTGCTCGTGCTTGACACGGCAGGTCGTCGCTCCGTGATGACGCGTTGTCCGTGAGATTGTCGCAGGTCGGCGTTGTCCTTGGGACGTTGGCGATCCTACTCGATTCTCAGCTGCTTGCTTATCGCTCTTCGTACTGCTTGCGTTGTCCGTCCTTCACTTTCACTGCACTGTGACTTATGCTTATTTCCGTCAGCTGTTTTTCTAACTGACGTGCCTGCTTCCACACGTTGTGTATGTGTGTATTGCGGGTCTTATTTTTTAGTATGCTGCTTTCTGTGTTGTCCGTCGATTATTTCGACGTGCCTGATTTTTCTAATACTTTTGTATTGTTATCAGGTCTTCAGGTTCCTGCTGGTCCTGGCGGTCCGTCGGCGCAATCCCACCGCTGCCACCAATTTTGTTGTGTGCCTCGAACAAGGCACTGGGGTTGCGCCGAATTAAGGATGAGGATCCTCGGGTCGACCGGGACGTCGTAGGAAGATAGGAAGATTATTCTCTCTTCTTTTGATTAAATATATTTTTATTTCGGATTGAATATGGTTTCGCTTTATTTCTCGTCCTTTCTTTAAATATATATTCGCGTAACATTCGATGAGTGTATATTCGTATTCCTCTCAATAATTCAGGTCGTTGTTAGTGAGTCTCGTTCTGATGTTCTGGTTTCTTATTAGCGACCACGTCTTGATGTTTAGGAATTGTATTCGAGACTGCCTTCGCGGGCGGGCTCTCCGTCCTATATCCTCTTTGTTTCTTGGATTTCTTTCGGGAGAGGCCCTTGGAAACAGGTCTCTGATTGGTTAACAATACTCACGCGTTTTTGGTCTAATTGCAAGCGAAGCAGGTCGAAGTCCCTGGTCTTCGCTTGCATCTCGCGGTTTCCGGTGCTTCGCGCGTGTCTCGCTGCGTTAGCGTTTTCACGCGACGAGCGTTTGTCGAGAGCGCTCTTTTATAAGCAAAAATGTTTTACAGTATTCTATAAAGATATTCAGTAAATTCTAATTTCTAATAACTACTGGTTATAGTTCGGGCTATAACAATGGAATGATGCTGAAGAAAAGCAAATAATGGATATGCTCTACGAATATATATTTGACAAATTAAACTTTTGATCATGCATTTATATATATAGAAATTTTGAGAACATGCGTATAGATAATGTAAGTTATTATAGATCTTATTATAATTATGGCCAACTATTGCTGTGTGAGCATATGTTTGTTATACATATTAAACATACTCTCGCTTTAATTAACTTTTGTAATATCTGTAATAGGTCTTGAAAAATAAATGTGGCCAAAAAATTGTTTTATACATAATATATCATAGCGTGGCTAGAAGACTTGGTTTACGTTGCGATGTGGTAAACTTACCAACACACTATCGATATGAACCAGAATAGTTAGTATAATATAATTTATATTTGAAATTATCTGAACCGTTCAGTAATTCTTTTACTTTCTTATCCTGCAAATATATATATATATATATATATATATATTAATTTATGTTGTTTTCAGTGCTATAATTCAAAAAGGAGAATGTTTTAAAATAAATTGTGACAAATATCAGCTTGTCTGCATACCTTGGTATGGCAGTTCTTATTTACACGACAACAAAGTAATAAATGCTATACAGGTTGGCAATTATTCATATGTGAATTCTATTTATTTTAATACTAAAATATATTTGTAACTTGGACTTCCGTTTCCGGTTTGTTAAGCGTGACACGTGTGTGTGTGGAAGAGACGATTAAAGGTGAAAGAGGAGCGATCTAGAGGAGTGGAAGAAGAGAGGTGTGTGTGGGTGAGAGTGGAGGTGAGAGAGTGTATGAGAGAGTGAGGGTGGAGTGGGAGAGGGACGGTGAAGGGGTGAAAAAGATAATAAGAGGTTGGGACAGCTGAGAGAGAGAGAGAGCACGGGGCATAGAATAGATAGAGTGGTAGTGCGAGGCGGAGCGACAGCAGCGCCAACAGTGACAGGCACGGAGCAAAGAAAATAGATAGAAGGGAAAATAAAGTCATAGAATAAAAAGTCAGAGAAGGGAAATAAGTAGTAGAGAGATAGGTAGGATGGATATAGGAGGGATAAAGCAGCCAAAGGAAAGGAAAGGTAGTGCAGGAGATATAACAGAATATCTGAAGAAAAAGAGGGATAGAGAGGAGAGTGGGAACGGGGAGGAGTGTTTTCAGATCTAGCAAAATGGTACTGAGATCGCCGCAGAGGGAGGAGGGAAAGGGGGAGGAATGGGAGAGGAAATTGAGAGAGGAAGTGAGAAAAGACATAGCGACAGGGATAAAAATTTTAGGAGAAGAGATAAGGGAGGATATAAAAGATAATATAACAAGACAGGGGGAAGGAATGTTAGGGGAAATGAAAAAGATAAGAGACGAGTTTAGAGAGAGGGAGAAAAAATGGGAGGAAGAGAGAAGGGAGATGAGAGAAACAATCAAAAACTTGGAAAGAAAATTAGAAAAGTTGATAAAGGAGGGTGAAGAGAGGGAAATAGAAGGGGGGAAGAACGAAATGGGAAAGGGGAGAGAAGGTGGGACAGAATCAAGAATAAGGATAATAGAGAGGAAGATAGAGTGGAAGGAAAGAGAGGATAGAAAGAAAAATATAGTAATTAGGAGAGTGGAAATGGAAAAAGGGGGGGTAAGAAGGGGGGTAGAAAAGGTAATAGAAAAATTAGGAGTAGACATAAAAATAGAGAATATTAGGAAGGTAGGGATAACAAGGGAGGGAGAGAGGGGAATGGCGGTAGTGACATTGGGGAGCATTGAGCAGAAAAGACAAGTGATGGAGAATAAGAAAAAGCTGAGGGGGAGAGAGGAAAGGATAGACGAGGATTTAACATGGGAGGAAAGAAAGATTAGATGGAAGTTAAGAGAGATGGCTAGGCGAGAGGAAGGGGAGGGCAGGAGAGTACGGATAGGCTTGGGGGACTACAAATAGACGGTAAATGGTGGAAATGGAGCGAGGGGGAGGAAGTTTTGAAGAATGAGGAAGGAGAAGTGAAGAATTTAGGAATGAGAAGGGATAAACAGGGGGATTAAAGGGGAAGGAAGTGGAGAGGGAGATAACAATAGGGACAGGAAAGGAGGGAAGGAGAAACAGAGAAGAAGGAGAGGTGAGGGAGGGGGAAAGGAAGGAAAAGAGATGTGGGAAAGGTAGACAGGGAGAGAGATGGAAGATAGCGTTCTGGAATATAGCAGGTATGAGAAACAAAGATAAAGGATTTTGGAATAGGATTGGTGAATGGGATATTATAGTGCTTATGGAAACATGGGTGGAGGAGAAAGGATGGAAGAAAGTTAAAAGTTGATTACCGAAGGGTTTTAAGTGGGGAATACAATACGCGAGTAGGAAGAACAAAAAAGGGAGAGCAATGGGGGGGATGATAATGGGGATAAAAAGGAAGGGGGAAATAGAAGTGGGAGAAATCGAAATAAGAGAAGAGGGGATGATGACGGGAAAGTGGAAAGTGGGAAAGGAGGAATGGAGAATAGTGGGGGTATATGTTAATGAAGATTTAAAGAAAAAGATAGAGGGATTAAAGAAATGGATGGAAAAAAGAGAGGAGGAAGGTAAGAGAATAATAATAGGAGGAGATTTTAATGCGAGGACTGGAGAAATGGGGGGAAAGGTAAATATGGGGGAGGAAGAAGGAACGATGAAGACTAGGAATTCTAAAGACAAGGAAAGCAATAGGGAAGGGAGGAGGTTAGTGGAGGTGCTAGAAGAAACAGGATGGAGCATTTTAAACGGGAATGTAAAGGGAGATGAAGATGGAGAATACACGTATACGGGAAGTAGAGGAAATACGGTGATAGATTATATATTAGGTAATGAAGGACTACGAGAAAGAATAGAAAGACTAGAAATAGGAGAGGATATTGACTCGGATCATCACCCAGTAATTTGTTGGATAAGGGAAGAAGGTAAATGGGAAAAGGGAAAGAGTAAAAGGCAAGGGGGCAAAAGGGGGATATGGGATGAGGAGGGGAGAGAGAAATTAAGGAGGGAAATAGGAGGGATAGACATAGGAGAGAACGAAAGGGGGGTGGGAGAAGAAATAGAGAAAATGAATGAAAGAATAAAGAAAGCTTTAGAAGAGTGTGGGAAAGGAGATGATAGAAGAAAGAGAAAGAGAGAGGGATGGTGGGATAAGGAATGTGAGGAGGAGAAGAAAAAAGTGAGACAGAAGTTGAGAAGAGAGAGGAAAAGGGAAGAAGGGTGGGGAAGTTATAGAGAAGAAAAGAGAAAGTATAGGGAGATGTGTGAAAGGAAAAAGAAGGAGGAGGGAGAAAGATTAATAAGGGAGGCAGGAGAAGCAAGAACAGAAAGCAAGGTATGGGAGATAGTAAATTGGGAGAGGAGGAAAACGAGAGGAATAGAAGAAGGGATACAGATGAGGGAATGGAAGGAACATTTTATGGAACTGTTAGGAGGGGTAGAGGAGAGAGTTCTGAAAGAAAAAGAGAGAGGAAATAGAAGAGGACAGGAAAGAGACATAAAATGGGAGGAAGTTAACAAAGTTATAAATAAATTAAAGTTAAATAAGGCAGTAGGCTTAGACGGAATACCAAATGAGGTCTGGAGATATGGAGGAGAAGAAATAAGAAAATGGGCTTGGGAGATTTGTAATAGAGTATGGAGGGGAGAGGAGTGGCCAGAGGGATGGAAGGAAGGGATAATAGCGCCGATAGTGAAAAAAGGGGAAGGAGATAAGGTTACGGACTACAGGGGAGTTACACTCATGTCGACGCTGTATAAGATATACACATCGATTCTGACGGAAAGGTTAAGGGAAGAAGTAGAAGAAAAGGGGATAATACCGGAAAATCAGACAGGTTTTAGAAAGGGAAAGGGGGTAATGGACAATGCATATGTATTGAATTATTTAGCGCAAAGGCAGATTTATAGGGAGAAAAAGAAGATGATAAGCGTGTTTATAGACTTAAAAGCAGCCTTTGATTCGGTAGACAGGGAGGTGCTGATAAGAACTCTAAGGGAGAGAGGGGTTAGAGAGGGGTTGATAGAGAGAATAGAGGAGATATTAAGGGAGACAAAGAGTAGAGTAAGGATAGGAGAAGAGGTAGGTGGAGAATTTTGGACGGGGAGAGGAGTAAGACAGGGATGTCCGTTAAGTCCGTTGTTATTTAATATTGTGATTGCAGACTTGGAAGAGGATATGGCTAGGGGGAGATGGGGAGGGGTTAAACTGGGAGAAGGGAAGATATATTCGATGGCATATGCGGACGATATGGTACTATTGGCGGAAGAAGAAGATGGGATGAAGGCAACGTTAGCAAGAATGGAAAGATACATTGATAAAAAGAGGCTGGAGGTGAATGTGATGAAAACGAAGATAATGGTATTTAGGAAGGGAGGGGGTAGGAGAAAAAGAGGTGGATGTAGAAAGGGAAGGGGATAGAGGAGGTTAAAGAGATAAAATACTTAGGATATGTTTTTCAATCGAATAGTAGACAAGAGGGACACATAAAAGACAGAGTAAGAAAGGCAATGGGAATTATGGGACAAGTGTGGAGCATAGGGAAAAGGAAATTTGGGAAAGACGTAAGAAAAAGGATATGGTTGTTTGATGCGCTGGTCTGGACGGTGTTAAGTTACGGATCCGCGATTTGGGGATGGAAGGAAAGGGAAAAAATGGAAAGAGTAGAAGAAAGATTTTAAAAATGGATACTAGGAGTAGATAGGAGTACACCCGGATATATGGTAAGGGAAGAACTAAAGAGGGATAAACTTAGAGGTAGAGCAGCGAGAAGGGCATGGAACTTCGAGAAGAAATTAGAGGAAGGAAAAGGAGGTAAGTTGGCGAAGGAGTGTTTGGAAGAAATTAAGAAAAGGATAGAGAAGGGTAGAAGGATATCAGACTGGGAAAAGGAGAGAGAGGAATTTTTCAAAAGAAAAGGTTTTATTAGCGTGAAATTAGCGTGGAAAAGGGAAGGAGAGGAAGGAATGATAGGGTATGAAATAGTAGAAAGGAAAGAGAAGGAAGGCCAGAGGGAGGAAAGGAGGGAAAAAATAGAAGAATCGAAATTTAATAAATGATATAAGAGAATAAGGAGTGAGGGAATACCAGAGTACCTGAGAAAGGGATGGTCGGAGATGAGATGGGGAAGGGTGACAAGATTCAGGTTAGGCAATGAAATAAGAGAAAGCAGGTATTGGGAAAGTGAGGAGAAAAAGGAATGCAGAATATGCGGTAGAGAGAGAGAGACATGGGAACATGTATGGGAAGGATGTGGGAGAGGAGATGAAGGGAAGGAAGAAAGTTGGCAAGAGGCAGTAGAAAGAATATTAGGAGAGGAAGGGAAAGGGGAAGAATGGATGAAAGAAGTGTTGAAAAGAAGGGGGGAGGGATAGAGAAGAGGGGGAGAGAGAGAGAGAGTGAGTGAGAGGAGGGGAAGAGCTGAGAAAAGGAGAGAAACGGAATGGCACGAGGAAAACCGGAAGCGAAGGTCCAAACTAGGTTAAGATAGAGAAGGGTTATAGCGTGTGTGTGTGTATAGGCAGGCTAAGAAAAGAGTAGGATAAGTAATATAAGTAGAGTGTAAATAGAATTAATAAGTAGAATAAGGTAGGATAAGAGATAAATGTACGCTAAGAGAGGCAATGAATTGTAACCCCTTTGGGGAATCAATAAAGGCATATCTAAATCTAAAATCTATATTTGTAACTTTGGCAAAGATATGAGTCAATGAAATGTTTTTTTATGCATTGACAGAAAAAATTATGTAGTTTCTATGTTTTAATTTGTGTGTGTATAATCAGAGCTTTATCCACATTTAATAATTGCTCATGTTTAATTTTCTTTCAGATATGGGACGAGATGAGACAATCACTTAAAAAAATGGTAAAGAATTATATAGGAAGAACTCATAATATAATAAGAGTGAAAACCTATGGAACTATAATAACATAACTATAACGGATTTTTTAAAATTATTATTTATAAACTTAAAAAATATACAGGATTTGTTTGACCAAACTAGCAAATATTCTTTATTTCCAAATTCACAACGTTTCGACCATGTGGTTGTGGTCCTTCTCAAGTGAAGTGCACTACAATTTTTATATATAAAATTAGGTATGGAATAATAATAAGAAACAATAAATCAATCAAGGGGAAATCAACTTACCTGTAAATTCAATTTAAAAAAAAAAAAATTTTTGAGATTATAAGTAGAAGAGAGAAAGAAACACATGTTGTCACTATAAACATTCGTCAAGAACTAATTTAAAATAGCAGGTAAAAACAGACTAAGCGACCTTTATTATTTTGTCGTAAATATTAGTCAAACTCTCAATGTCCTTCTGTGAATTAATTGTATTGTCAAATTTTTTAATAAAAAACATTTCGGCTATTTCTCTCTTCTTTACATGTTTTTCGCAATGCAATATATTAGCAGATTTCCAATCGAATTCATGTCCTAGTTCCACTCTATGTTTGCTTACGACTGAGTGACATGTCGGATGTAATTTTATATTGTTGAAATGTTCTTTCATACGCGTACAAAGATGTCTTTTTGTTTGGCCTATATGTATAAGAGGCTGTACAATCATTACAGTCAATTTTATATATTATATTAGTTCTAAAGTCTTTAGATAAATTGTCTTTACCACGCTTAATTAATGTGTTTTTTTGGTATTTTGTACACGACATTTAAACCATTATGTTTTAATGCCCATTTGATATCTTCACTTATACCTTTTACATATGGTAGAGAAATGTAATGATTTGTTTTTCTTTTTTCTTTATCTTTACTACTGCTACTCTCCACGTTATCAATGGTGTCATTATAATTGTTTTTTCGATATTTCAAGATATTGATTCTTCGTGATATGGAACGTTCAATGATTTCTTTAGGGAACCCATTGTTACGTAAAATGTTTTTTACTATCTTTATATTTTTTCCGTGAAATTGATAATCAGCAAGTAAAACAGCATGGTCAACTAAATTATAAATGGTATTGATTTTGTATTTGAAAGGATGGTTCGAAAAAAGTTTATGTATCTACCCGACCATGTGGGTTTTCTAAACTAGTCAGTTATAAGATTGTTGCCATGTCGGATAACAGTGGTGTTTAAAAAATTGATGGATATATTACATTCAATCTCGTATGTAAAGTTTAAACGTTCATGGTAGTTGTTAAAGGTAGTAACAATTTCATCTATTTTTGTGTGTGGTACTATGGCGAAAATATCGTCTACGTATCTATAATAAACAGGAACCTTGACATTCAACGAGTTTAAGCAATGAGTTTCGAGGTCATCCATGACCATATCAGCTAGAATAGGTGATAGCAGGGAACCCATCGGACTGCCATAGATTTGTTCATTATACATTTGTCAAACATAAACTAATAATAAAACTAATAAATATTAACTAATTATAAGTTAAGTTGACTCAAATATTCACATTTGTAATAAACATATTCTACAAATCTAAATTTTATATATTATTATTCATTATGCATAATTTTGTTCATTGCATAAAATACATTTTTTTATTATTAATGATTGAAAGAAAACAAAATAGTAATAAATCAATTTATCGATGTGTTTCTCTTACTCCGTTGGTATATGTTCAGAAGGTACCGAGATATTATGAGATTGAGATAAATGTATCATTAGATTAAAAGAATTATTTATATCAATCTGTTCGCAAGTTTCGCATTTCTGCCTACACAGAAAATAATATCTATTAGATATCTAATGGATATCCACAATGGGTATTATGGATATCCACGAATATATAGGAAACAGCTATTAGACGTACTTTAGATATCAAAATGTCCGCCATTCGAGATCTCATAGATATCCATAAGATATCTACATAAATATCCATTAGATATCCATACAATATTCAGTGAATATTTCTGTAAATATTTATTGTATGTATACTGGATATTCATTAGATTTTTGCGTGGATATTCATTCCATGTCCCGTAAATATTCACAGAATATGTAAATCAATATCCATTGGACATCTATATCAATATCTATTATATGTATATTAGATATTCATTAGAGTTCGCATAAATATCTATAAGATATCTACATAAATATCTAGTAGATATTTATATAATATCCAGTAAATATTTCTGATATCCATTGCATGTATAGTGGATATTTATTAGATTTTTATGTGAATATCCATTAAATGTTTCATAAATATTCACAGAATATGTCGGTCAATATCCATCTACATTAATATTCAGTTAATATTTATATAGATATCTAATGTATGTATAATGGATATTTATTAGATTTCTGTATGGATATCCATACAATATTCTATGTATATTCCTTAAAGGATAGGCATTGGTAATAAGGTTTATTAAAATTAAATTTTAAATATCTTTTGAAAAACAATAGTTTTTATTTCTTTCAATGTAATGCATACGTTTTCACTTTCCTGCTTCATTAATAAGCAGAATTAATACAAAAAGAAATAGGAATTAATTGAACAAAAAGAATTTAGAATTATTATAAAAAGAACTTATTAGAAGTTAAAGTTAAACGCAGAGGGATTAAGATTAATCTGTTTAGTTATTTGGAACACAATACGCGCACACTAATATCGTAAAATTGCAGAATTTATAAACTTTTAAAAACGTTTAAAAACATATGTTAAAAACATATTAATAATAATTATAAGCAGAATATTATACAGGGCCAAAAGTCTGGATACAATTGAATATCTCTTAAAGAATACCTCTTAAACAGAGAAAAAATTTCAAATAAAAATTGTAGGGTTTAAGAATATTTATTTGCAGATCTTATCACTTTAACCTTGAGTAGAGTTGTCAAAATCAAGACGTACAAAATCATGAATTGAATTTTTTAAATAAAATCACCATATTTAAATAAAACCATTTTTTAAAAAAGATGATTCCATTTAAAAAATTCAAGATAATCTTATCCTGATGACCTTGGCAATGTCACCCAAAGTCAAAGTGATAAGATCTGTAAATAGATATTTTTAAACTTTACAATTTTTGAAACATTTGTTTCTTAAATGTATTGTTTACGAGACATTCGACTGTATCCAGACTTTTGTATTTCTATATTCCACTTTGTATATATTATATACTTCAAATCTATCTATCTTAGGTTCAGTTTCTTAGGTATTTAGACATACAATTCTTAAATTTAAAAAATATGGCTTATATGATTTCCTTTCTCTCTCTCTTTTTCTTATTAATTCCGCAGTTACGCATTCACGCAAAAAGTTACACACACACACACACACACATATATATATATATATATTGCCCCAAAAATGCAGTGTATATTTACATACATTTCAACGTTATCAACTTAACAATTACGCTTCAACTTAACAATCATATTTTTAAGCAAGTAAATAACGCATTAAAAAACTTGAAAAATCTATACTTCGAAAACATTAATAAAACATCATCATTTGTAACATAAATCAATAAAAGAATACCAAATCTTAGAAAATAAAAACGTACCTCAAGTGTAAAAATTATAAAATTTGAATTAAACTTAATAAGCAAATAATTAATATACATGCACTTCTGGGGTAATGTCTACTCTACAATCTGTATATATAATAATATAATATAATATTGTGAAATATACAACTTAAAATAATTTGTTTGTTTTTAAAACGGAAAAATTCAGAAATATTTCAATACTTATAAAACTTTAAGTGTGTAGTTATCTTACTATAAAACTATACATCATATAATTATCTCACTATATATCAGTTTTATAGTAGACAGTGAAGTGAAAATTGTCGAAACAAAGAAAATAAGCAATAACCATAATATTGTATTGGTAAACCACTTCCACTACAAATTAAATTTAGTTTGATTTACTTAGGTTAAGTATTATATAGTTTAAATATTATATTTAATGTAACATTGTGTCTTATTATTTAGCATAAATCATTATTAGTGAAAGCTTATTCAAAACTGTCCCAGAAAGGACATTTTTGTCAATCTGGTGCGGACTATCCCGGAGAGGACTCCCAGCACCCACCGGATTAATAAAAATATTTTTGTCAATCTGGTGCGGACTATTCCGGAGAGGACTCCCAGCACCCACCGGATTAATAAAAATATTTTTGTCAATCTGGTGCGGACTATCCCGGAGAGGACTCCCAGCACCCACCGGATTAATAAAAATATTTTTGTCAATCTGGTGCGGACTATTCCGGAGAGGACTCCCAGCACCCACCGGATTAATAAAAATATTTTTGTCAATCTGGTGCGGACTATCCCGGAGAGGACTCCCAGCACCCACCGGATTAATAAAAATATTTTTGTCAATCTGGTGCGGACTGTCCCGGAGAGGACTCCCAGCACCCACCGGATTAATAAAAATATTTTTGTCAATCTGGTGCGGACTGTCCCGGAGAGGACTCCCAGCACCCACCGGATTAATAAAAATATTTTTGTCAATCTGGTGCGGACTATTCCAGAGAGGACTCCCAGCACCCACCGGATTAATAAAAATATTTTTGTCAATCTAGTGCGGACTGTCCCGGAGAGGACTCCCAGCACCCACCGGATTATATATATATATATATAATTTAAAAAATTGTATAGATAGATAGATATATTTATTGTGTCTCCAAAGAGATTACATAAGGGAGTTATCCCCGTTATCCGTACAAATTCTTTTCCCCGCGTGGAAATTACAAAAGAAATAAACATAAAAAAATAAAATTATAAAAATATAATACTAATAATCATACAAAGAAAATAACAGTAAAAATAAAAATAAAAAATATACAAAAAATACAAAAATTATAAATAAGCTATAACTAAACGCTCGCTTCTTATTTCTTCGCATTACATCGCTTACTCGCCACGCAACAAAGTAAATCTTTTACAATACGCCTTCTAACTATACGCATACATACACATCTCCGCCCTAAGCTAATCCCTAAACCCTAATCGGACTTCCGTTTCCGTTTACATATTTCAGTTTTCCATCCGTTCCTTCATTCATCCCTCACTCAACCACTCCTTCATTCTCTCTTACCCTTTCCAGTTCTTTTAACCATTCCTCTCCCTCCCCTTCTTCTCCTAATATCTCTCTGACCTTCTCCCGCCATGGTTCCCTTATTTCCCTTACCATACATTCTTTCCTCCCCCCCTTTTAATCTGTTTCTTCTCTCTCTCTCTCTCTCCTACACTTTCCCTTACTCCACTCACTTCACACTTTCACTCTTATTACTCTCACTCCTTTCTCTCCTTAATCTCCTTACACTCACAAAATTCGCACCGATTTTACTCGTGACTGTCACTCTCACACCGGAAACGGAAGTCCTAAAAAAAAAAAAGAAAAAAAATTTATCATTAAATGTATTTATTTTAAAATTCCTTCCTCTCCTTGCATCCCTAATATTAGAATAGCATAAGAATTATTATCATTAAATTATTATTAATAGAAAAAAAACTCTCTTGCGAACGCCTCTCGCGTACGCCTCGCGTCATCTTGTCGTCGCGCTATCTCTCTCTCCTCGTTACCTCACCATCTCACACTATCTTGCGGACGCTATCTTCCTTCGCTGCAACACCTCTCTTGCGCTATCTATCTCTCGCTCGCGTGCGCCTCGTACTATCTCTCTCACGTTCGCTCTCCTTCGCGTTCCCCTCTCCCCGCGGACCCCTTGCCAACGAACCTCTACGCGGTCCTCCCCTCTCCACGCGGAACCCCTCGCGGACGCTTCCCCCACCCCGCCTTGACGTCATTCCCCCGCGGCAGGTTTCCTTCGCCCCTCACCCCCCTCAGAGGACTTGGATTAGAATTGGACTAATATCACTACTAACACAGTATTTACTCTTACACAGTTGTGTATTTTTATAACGTCTTGCACTTGCTCAAATACTACACTATTAGCGTCTTCCAAAAATTGTCGCGGTTCGATATAGTCTGCGTTAATCACCGCACCGGTCAGTATACGGTTTTCGAATGTATCGATCGCCAAACGAGTCTTCCCGCGTTATTTTCGCCACTGTAATTACCACCACTGGATATAAATTGTCTCCTCAATCGAGTTTTTGCACCCTCGAATCGCGCGATTCTAGCAACCAAAGATTGTCTGTATCCAATCGAGAGTCGCGGACGCTTGACACGGCTGTTTTCTTCGAGCAGTTTGATAAATTCCTCGCAGCGCAGCGCCCATTCAAAATACTCGCCCAAGGGAACGACTTGATGGGACCGCTCCAACAGGCGCGTTCAGTCTGCTCAATGTTTTCCATTTTTTTTCTCACTACTATGTCACTGCGTACAAACTGGGCACATATCACATGGAATTATTATATACAATGGATTTTTACAATTGCAGCACCATCGACTATCCACTGCATCATGTGATTTAATTACATGCTTTCGAACAGCATACATGTGCCCGAAGTCTTGAGATCATACACGAAGTACATAGAGCTAGAGCACCACCCGTCGAGTAGTAAAAATATATGGTACAAACTTTAGTATGTCCGTTTAGCGCAAAGATTTGTGAATTGTCCACTATCTTGTTGTCTAAAGACCCTCTAATCAGAGTCTGGCCAACAAGTGTCCGCCATGTTTTGTCAAAATCCTACGAGAGAGAAAGCAATATACATATGATATATATCTATCATTTCTCTCTCTCTAGCTGTCATCCATATGATAAACATAACCTCCGGTCCGTGAATCAAAGTGTTTATTACAAAAATGGGTGGATGTGCAGCTCCATTTTGTAATAATTCATCCTCCAAAGGATATATAATGAAAGTATTCCCGTAAGATCCGCAACGTCGAGCTGTATGGGTACAAAATGTTGGTCGTGAAAATTGGTTGCCAACGAATAATTCATGTCTTTGTGAAGTAAGTTTCTAATTATTTTCTAATTCTTTTATAACAATAAAAAATGATTTTAAAAAATAATTAATATAATTTCTATTAAAGGTACACTTCAAACCAGAAATGTGGGAGCAAAGAGCTGACCACAAACAAAAATTAAAACCAATTGCAATACCCACAATATTTGGTTTTTTTATAAAAAATAAAATACAAATGCAGAATAAAATGAATAGTAACACACAATCTAGTTGTAGTGCATCCTCGTGTAATGAACAAAATAACGACGCTGGAAATAAAAAATATCAAGTTAGTATTAAAATAATGAATTGTAACAAAGTTTATATATACTTATATCACAGGTAGTAAAATTAGTCATTTTGACGTCATTTTAACATCAAATTACATCAAAATGACTAATTTTGCTACTTGGGATAATATATTATATATTATATATTAATGTGTAATTTGTTTTTCAGATTATAAATGACACAAATATTTCTGAACCTAGTACATCTTCAGCGACATGTGCTGTTTCTACAGATACATTAAAACTTAAGCAAAACGAAAAATTACAATATACTATTAAAAAACATTTATATTTAATGAGAAAGCGAAAACTAATTAAAACATTAAAATATAAAGTACAAATCCTACAAGATAAAATCAATAATGATAAATATAAAAAAGCATTAGATTCATTATTTACAAAAGATCAAATTAATGCTTTATTAAAGAAAAACAAAAGTATTCAAAATTGGTCTAATGCAACAATTAAACAAGCTCTACAATTAAAGTTTGCTTGTGGAGTTAATGGATACGAGGAACTCCATCGCCAAGGAATACCACTTCCAAGTTTACGAACTTTGCGACGTAAGTTACAAAATTTTAAATGTGAGCCTGGAATTTCCGATAAAATGTTTGAATTTCTGACACATAAAAAAGAGTATTTTAAAGAAGAAACAGATCTAGAGTGTGGATTAGTATTCGACGAAATGGCGATTACACCACAAAAAAGTTATGATCCTTCAATGGAATCGCTAATAGGTGACATAACATTTCCTAATGAAAAAGGTAATGCAACGCATGCCCTTGTATTTATGCTTGTTGGAATTGCTACTAGGTGGAAGCATGTGGTGGGATATTATTTTACTGGAAATAGTTTTAATAGTGAAACTTTAAAAGAACTTATTTTTCAGATAATATGTAAAACAGAAAACATTGGTTTTCGTGTGAATTTGATCACATCAGACATGGGTCCTGACAACATTGGACTATGAAGATTATTAGGTATTAGCACTGGAAAGTAGTAAAATAGTCAATTATATTGTACATCCATTTGATTCGAGTCGTTTTTTATATATCATTGGTGACCCACCACATATTTTCAAAAATTTGAAGCAATCATTAATTAATAATAAAGTGATAACCATACCAGACAATTTAGTATTACAATATAAATTATTTTCGAATAAAATAGAAACAAGACATTTCAACGAACTGATAAGTATTCAAGATAATTCGGAACTTTTATTAACGCCCAAATTACAAATAAATGACATCAGATGCACTAATAATTTTAACAAAATGAAGGTGAACAAGGCTAGAAATGTCTTTTCAAATGATGTGAGCAGTTCATTTAAATTATTAGCAAATGAACATAATATAGAATTTTCCACTACTTCATGGTTTGTTAAAATAATTTCTAAATGGTTTTCCCTTGTAACCTCACGAAGTCGTAAATTAGCACTTGGTACAAAATATGAAAATACATATAATAATAATAATATTGATTGTTTAAACGAAGTTATTAATATTTTTATGCAATTAAAAATAGGTAAAGGTGAATTTAAGCCAGTACAAAGAGGTTTTATAATCACTACAAAATCAATAATTGATTTAACTGAATATCTCATTAAAAAAAGAAAATTTAAATTTATTTTGACTTCCCGATTTACTTAAGACTGTATTGAAAATCTCTTCTCTCAATTAAGAATGAAAAATGTCATACCTAATCCACTACAGTTTAAAAATAATTTAAAATTAATTGCAATCGCAATGTACATGAAACATGTAAGTAATAGTAACTATGATTATGATGATAAGGAATATTTCTCAGAATTTCTTGAATACATATCAGAAGAAAACCCCACCAAAAATATCCAATCTAGTAATATTATAAAATTACAAATTCAGAAGGAGGCTATATGGAGCCACGCGTGGGGTGTAGGCACGCAAATACTAAACACAAACTTGTTGAAATAACAAATTTATTAAATCTAAACGTTTCGGTCCTTTCTTTGGACCTTCTTCAGTAAATTTAGTACAATAAATTATAATGGGGAATCTACATACTGACGCACGCAGCGCTAAAAGCCGTGAGCCCCCCGATCGATACCCCACTAAATAGACAAAGTGAAGTAATATGTCATGAGGTACTCAAATGTGGACTCTAATGAAGAGTATAGTGAGGAATTTCCGAAAGGGGGCTCACTCTTCCTCACACATTCATCCATCACCCGTTTACACGACCGTACGCGGACGCGTCCGACGCACGAGTGCCTCACAAAAGTTGTCTCAACTACAACATTACACCGCCGCACTTAGACCGAGGTGCATGTTACAAAAACAATCTGCTACCATTTTAGATCAATAAATAAGTTGAATCATATTATTGATCGGTTTACCAAAAGTATGACACACGTAGAGATCTGTGATGCTCATAGGCGTATTCAGGCGATGCGTACGCATGGTTGCAGACTGGCACGTAGCGTCGCGCGCGCACTATCAATCACCATCTGCAATGAGTTTTTTGCTAGACAAAACAGGTCTCTTCGTTTCCACTTTGTGAGTGAAAGTAGCAGACTGGATAAGAAATTAAATTGGCTCATTGCCAAAAAAGAACGATTGATTAGAGCTAATATTCGCCCAGTCCAATATTTTTCTGTGGCACGTAATCAACAGGGAGGCGTTAATCTTGGCGCGTCATTGATCCCGTTCAACGGGCGTCGTGCGCGACCGTCCGGGGGTTCCGAATTTTCCTTCACACCCCTAAACGCTCCTACTTCCTCCTCCTTTACTATTAACTTGAACCCCTTATCCTTTGACAATCACACAGTCTCCCCTTTGCACAGCAGGGAGAAATGGTTTAAAAACCTTTCCTCAACAGATATTCCATTAGAAATACAGGGAGTTTTGCAACTGGGCGACAATTTTTGTTTACCAAGTAAGAATAAAGATCGAGCTCTTATGGAATTTATCAAAAGTATAGAATGTAGTATCGACAGAGTGGAAGTGGGCGTTCGGCCTTTGGTTCGCCAGAAGTCGTCGGCAATTGTTAACAAGTTGGCCAGTTGCAACCCTGAAGAATCTTTGTTTGATAAGGAGCTCTCGGGCGCGTCCCTAGCAGCGAGAACGTTTATACGCGATAACCCTAATATCATTTTTATGCGAGCCGATAAGGGCAATATAACGGTCGCCTTAGAAAAGACATCTTATTTGAAAAAAATGAAGGTCCTCCTTGGTGATACAAATACTTACATTAGAATAAAGAAGGATCCCACCAGAAGAATTATCAACAGTTTGCATGAATTGCTTACAAGGTGGAAAAACTTAGATTACATATCCGATACGACATACAGGTCGTTGAATTGTTCGGAGGGGGCACTGCCGAGAGCCTATGGGCTCCCTAAGATTCACAAGTCGGGCTGCCCCCTGCGAATCATCGTCTCCTCACTGAACACGCCGCTGCACCGTCTTGCGACGTTCCACCACAAAATCATATACAAGTCGGTCCCGGCGGCGGACAGTCATGTGGAGAATAGCTTTCGACTGGTCAACAAACTCGATGGAACTTACATTGGTGACAATTGTGAACTTATTTCACTGGATGTGGTCTCTCTATTCACTAACATCCCATTGGATTTGGCAGTCGACGGCATAGCCGCGAGGTGGAATTTCATAGAGAATAACTGTACGATACCGCGCGTGGAATTTTTGGGGGCAATCCGGCTTGTTCTTCACTCAACTTTTTTCACCTTTGATGGCATAATCTATCAACAAACCTTCGGAGCGCCCATGGGCTCTCCGCTGTCTCCCATAGTAGCCGATTTAACCATGCGCGATTTGGAGAGCAGGATGATAGGAGACCTTCCTTTTGAACTCCCGATCTACGTACGCTATGTTGACGATATCGCGTTGGCCGTCCCTCCCGGGACGAGCCAGGAGATACTAAGACAGTTTAACGCGTGTCATAATAGATTACAGTTCACTTTGGAAAGGGGGAGGGGTAATAGATTCGATTTTTTGGATGTTACATTCATTCTAAACCGGGGATATGTTGAATTCGACTGGTACCATAAACCAACATTTTCGGGAAGATATTTGAATTATTATTTCTGTCACCCTCTCTGCCACAAGAGAGGCACAATATTTGGCCTAATAGATAGAGCTTTCTGGTTATCACACCCAAGATATCACCAAAAGAACCTCGAATTGATCATTGGGGTGTTACGTGATAATGGGTATCCATTGCAACTGATTTTTGAAACACTTCACGAAAGGCTTAGGACTTTGTTTGCGAGAAATAAAAATAATAATTCAGGTGACGCTAACAGAACACCTGATACTAATTCGGCCGGTGTTGCATATTTTAATGTCCCATACATACCCAAATTTTTCGAGCGGTTTAGCCATGTGGTCCGTGATCTAGATGTAAAAATGTCCTACACAGGTTTGAATAAGTTACGCTCGTTTATCCGCGTGCATAAAGACACACTGCAGAAAGACTGGCATAATAACGTTGTATACAAAATTTCATGTCAAAATTGTAATGCCTCTTATGTCAGTCAGACCAGCAGACAGTTGAGAACACGCATTAGGGAGCATAGAAATCACATAAAAAGAAACACCGCGCAAAAGTCCGT
Organism: Prenolepis imparis; assembly: GCF_030444845.1. Classification (NCBI taxonomy): domain Eukaryota; kingdom Metazoa; phylum Arthropoda; class Insecta; order Hymenoptera; family Formicidae; genus Prenolepis; species Prenolepis imparis. Next base: position 26,622,723 of record NW_028141159.1, read on the forward strand.
GATCACGGACCACAGGCTGAATAACCACGAATTTGATTGGGATAACGTTGAGATCTTGGATGAGGAACCGTTTCTAAGAAAGAGACTTGTATCAGAGATGCTGTTTATCAGGCGCCAGATAAATGGCATAAACCAACAAGAAGACACAGAGTGTCTAAGTCAAGCATATATATCTGTGGTGACAAATATGCCACAAATTTCCTGAAAAACGGTCTTCGTTTAATTGTTATCGAATTTCTTTATATAGCCATAAATCATTTGTAACATTAATTTCCATACATTGTATGTTGGAGAGAGGGAGATAGAGAAAGGGGGGGAAGCGAGAGGAAAGGGGGACAGGGATAGAGGGAGAGAGACGGAGGGGGGAAGGAATAAAAAAAGGGGGAGAGGGAGGGAAACATGGGGAAAGAGAGGGAGAGAGAGAGGGAGAGGGAGAAGGATAGGGAGAGAGAAAGAAAGAGAGAGAGGGAGAGAAATAAATTCTACACATTGTGTTTGACATTGACTTCGATAACAGGCTATGAGCCATTGTATGGCGCCTTATAAATAGCATCAAACCGAATATCTTCTTCACTCGTGCGTCGGACGCGTCCGCGTACGGTCGTGTGAACGGGTGATGGATGAATATGTGAGGAAGAGTGAGCCCCCTTTCGAAAATTCCTCACTATACTCTTCATTAGAGTCCACATTTGAGTACCTCATGACATATTACTTCACTTTGTCTATTTAGTGGGGTATCGATCGGGGGGCTCACGGCTTTTAGCGCTGCGTGCGTCAGTATGTAGATTCCCCATTATAATTTATTGTACTAAAGTTACTGAAGAAGGTCCAAAGAAAGGACCGAAACGTTTAGATTTAATAAATTTGTTATTTCAACAAGTTTGTGTTTAGTATTTGCGTACCTACACCCCACGCGTGGCTCCATATAGCCTCCTTCTGAATTTGTAATTTATCAATGCAGGGAGCCTACACTGTTGACTTAATTTTATAAAAGATATTAAGAATAATATTCCATCTTTTAATAAAAATATTGTATCAAAGATGTCACATCTTGAAATGAACTCTTTATATAATATTGCGGGATATATTATACAATCAATAAAAAAAATATGTGTAACATGTATAAATTATTTAAAATCAGTCATATCAGAAACTCAATTGCACTATTCATTTACAAAATTAGTGCAATTTAAATGTTACACACCAAATTCTTTATATTTTGTTAATATAAAAACGTTCAAAATATTTTTTAAATTGGAACAAATGTTTCGCCATTATTCTCAATATTTTGATAATATAGGAAATGACAATTTAAAATCTTTTTTAACAAAAAAATTTCGTGAAGTTAATGCTGATCATCTTTTAAATTGTCATCAATTATATACTAAAATTATAAATCGATATGTAATTTTTAGGTTGAGAATTTTTAATAAAAGAAAATGTACCTCTAATAAAAGATATGATAGCAAAAGTGTAGCCATGCATACTATGTTTAATAAATAATATTGTTTAATTTCATTTATTTTATCCCTTTTCTATTTTATCTTCTCCTTTATATTATATGTTTAATTATATTTTGTATATATACAATTTAAGAAACATTAAATGCAAAGAATTTTGTAATAACTATACTATCTAGATGTATAATATACAAAAAATAGTTTATAAATTTATTTTATAAATTAAATTAATTTTGAATTTTAAATAAACAAAAATTTTTATTATTATAGAACATTCAGTTTTTAATTACATTGCTAAAATATACAATTATTCAATTTACCATAATTCAAATTTCAGCGGGAATTGACAAGAAATGGCGGACCAATCAAAAGTGGCTACCTTATGGCCAGACTCTGATTAGAGATTAGAGGGTCTCTATTGTTGTTAATATCGGTATCCTCACTGCGATCACTAATATAATTACTGTCATCCGACAGCGCGTGATCTTCGTCAGACGACTCGTCTAATATCGCTTCGAAATTATTATTATTATTATTATTATTATTATTTTCCATTTCTTTTATACTCACTAATATGCCACTAACACTTCTAATACAAAAAAGTAACCACTAAACTTTTTTTCACCGCTGCATCTTTACGCTTTCAAATCGTACTATGGTTTGACGCGCTCTCATCCTCCTCCTTATATATATATATATATATATATATATATATATATATTTCACCTAATTCTGTATCCTTTTTTAACATTTGACGTATCTCAAAAGATAGTTTCCCATATCGCGCTGCCGTTTTATGGATAGAAGAGTAAGGACACAAGCTGCCGAACGTCAACGCTTTTACATTTGCACCTATAAATAACGTTTCGACATGTTCGTCGCAGCGTCGGCCCTAAAATCTCCATTCCTTTCCATAATATCCTAATGATAAAATGTCCATAAAATGAGAAACATAGTTTTATGGATTCTAGAACGCTCCGGTTACAAATTCGAGCAGCCGAACGTTGGCGCCGATACGTTGCAATTCTTCCGTAAAAAGTATTAAGGAAGATGTTTCGCTCTCGTTTATGGGAGATTTTCCGCAAGGGTACAAAGCTGCCGAATGTCAACGCTTTTACATTTGCACCTATAAATAACGTTTCGACATGTTCGTCGCAGCGTTGGTTCTAAAATCTCCATTCCTTTCCATAATATCCTAATGATAAAATGTCCATAAAATGAGAAACATAGTTTTAAGGAAGATGTTCCGCTCTCGTTTATGGAAGATTTTCCGCGAGGGTACAAATTCGGGTAGCCATAAATCACAAAGATAAACAGTTGCAGAACATGCTTAGACCCCCTCCCCCCCCGGTTCTGCGATAAGCGTTCCCGCCCCGCGTGACGTCAGACCCCCTCGCCACGGAGACCCCCCCCCCCCACGCCCCGCGCTCCCCTCGGAGGACCTGGGTTAGAACTCTCATAGTATCCCTACTTTAAATAATAGCAGACATAGTGTCCAAGTTGTTGGAACAAAGAAATTGAGAGAAGTAAGCATTATTTAAAATCTAATCAAGTTAGTAAACTATAAGTATACTTATAATAACTTAATAAAATTATAACCTAGTAACTAAACACATTCTTAGCTATTATTAATGTAATATTTTATTATTTAATCACCTATATATATAATTAGTTATCAATAATGTATTATTAGGTCTTTTTAAAATTTATATACATGTATAATCTATATACAGTTGAAAAAATTTGTTTTTAACAAAAATTATCAAAATATCTGTACAAATTTTTATGTTAATTTATTAGTAAGATGGCTATGTTAAATAGTAATATATAAATCCTATTACTAATAATGCAAAAAGCATGCCTATTGTGCAAAATTAAAGATATACATGCAAAAAGCATGCCTATTGTGCAAAATTAAAGATATACAAGCAAAAATGCATATTGTTTTTAATTTGACTTTCTTTCAATATAGTTTTAATAATTAAACATATAATTTAACTTGAATACAATTAACACAAGAGAAATATAGAAAATTAATAAATATTTAACACAATAAATTATGCGATTGTTTTTTAAAAGAAATATATAAAAAGTATACAAAATTTTCAACCGTATATTTAGTTGCTAATAATATTTTATTTATATCTTAAAATTGGTTGCTGGAAATATATTATTGTTTTCTTATTTTATTTTTACTTAAAATTTTTATTCTGAAAGAACTTTAAGAGTTAAAATTAAATTTAATTAAAAGTTTTAACTTAGAAATTAAACAAATTTATTTTGACATAAGTAATTAAAGTTAAATAATGAGTTTAAGCATTACTTTATTGTTATGTCCTTTTTAAATATTTCTTGTTAATTAAAATAATAAGAAACTTTAAATATAATATTTCAAAGCATAAGTTTTATACTTTTATTACTTTTATATTTATTTAAATAATACAACCTTACAATTAACTATAAATTTAAACTTATTAAATATAGCAACCAAAGATTTATAAAGTAAAAAAATACTGGCTATAAATATATTAATATTTAATAATTAAGAATAATTAATAACAAAAAATATAACAATAAAAATAAGAAAATTAATAGGTTATTATATAATATTTAAATTTTTATTCAATTTGTTTCATTGTTTACTTTTTATTATCCATATCGAGAGGAAAGTATAAATACTTAAAAATCCAAATTTTAATAACGGAACACTCCCGTTTAAATTAATATAATATATTCTAATATCATTATCAATAACTTAGTGTATTTGACATAAAAAAATCTTTTAATATAGGTCAACCAAAGTTAATAAACTTTGAAGAAGTACCTGATAATTTAAATTCTGTTTAAAATATCGAAATTTCGTGTATATCAAAGTTCGAGCGCAAGTTCAAGTCGTTTGTCTTTTTCTTTATAAAATAAAAGATGAATTAAAATATCTATATTCGTATGTGTAATTTCTTTTAATTATTCGGTTTCTGTTATTTTCTTTTCTGTGCAATACTTTTTTAGCTGAGAAAGTAACGTTTTCCGAAGTGAATCTCCGATTCTCATAACAATTGTCTGCAGCGTGCCGTTTACAGAATAAAAGAATTAAATATTAAATAAAAAATTCTTTATGGAGAACGGCCGAAATCATTAAGCAAACGATTCATTCTCTTATCTTCAGACAGCGATTTTCTTCTTCAACTTCACAATATTTAATTCATATTCATTCTTTACTCTAGCACGAAATATGTTTGCCTAAAGCTATTTCTTAAAGATTATTTTAATTTTAATATTCAGTTAAACCATGTGTGATATGTCACATATTCAAATACTAACTTTCACTTTTACGAGAATAAAAATATGAGTTTATTGAAATCAGATGTATAAAAACATAAATAAATAGTACAATATAATGTAATATAAATCAAACCAACATTGTTCTTTAAAAGCCTTGAACATCAAGACATTGGTTATATAGTTTCATCACCTTATATACTTTCTTCGACTGTTTTCTTACTACGGAAAGACTGTTCGCCGCGGAGCCATCTCGCGGTACAATGGCGGTATTAACTGTGCCAGCGTAAAGCACTCGCGAGAAACTCACTTTAAATATTGATCAAATAATTGCCGTGCGCTCAGACAAATTTTATTTAAATAGTTAGCTTTTTCAACAATTTTTAAGAAAGACAATCTAAAATATAAAATATAAAATGCAAAATAAATCTAATATTGATTTTCTAAACAAAATATTGAAGATTGACATTAAAAAGGATTTATTAAATATTGATATTGGAAATAATTATTTATACTCTAAATAAGTTTATTAAAGTTATAAATTTTTCTAATAAAGGAAAAACAAAATTTAGAAGATTCAATAAATTCATTAGATATTTAATTCCAACATATTTGTTCGATGCTCATCCGTAATAAATTTACAAAAACACACTTTTAACATACTTCAAAATAATACTAAAATTAAATCCATATTAAAAATATACAGAAATTATATAAAAATAAAATGTTTTTGTTAAAATATTAGAAATATTAATTGCAATATAGCCTAAGGTTATTATTTTTAATAATTTTGAAGATTCAAAGCTTCAAATTCTTAAAAAGTTTTAAATGTCTTCAAAATTTCGAAAAATAAGTTTGTGTAGATGGCAAATTCATTCAGAAAATACTAAAAATATTATAAATAAAAAGAATTAACTGTGATATATGTATGCTTAAAAAATGTGCAATTATTCTTGAAGTACAATTTTGAAGTATTATGACATGAAATATTAATATAAAAGAATTTTAAAAAAGTCAAGCAGTTCTTAGTATTAAGAAGTACTAGTATTAAGTATTAATACTATTAGTATTACTTCTATCAAAAGCGCCTTGTAAACCCTAAGGGGAGGGGATTCAAGACACTAAAATTAGGCGTGCTATTAATGGTGCAATAGTTATCGAGATTCCGGGGCTAGAGGGAAAGAAGCTCGCGAGTTCCCTGAGTTCAACATTGGCGGAGGTTCTTGGCCAAGAAGCAAAAGTGGGCAACTTAAACCGAAGCTGGGCTGCTCTTGACATGCTCAAACAATACTCCGTAGAGTCTAGTGTGGGACTTTGTATAATTTCGGAGCCTCTGGCTAATGTGATAGAGAATAACAGATGGTTCTCTAGTGAGAATCATCTGGCCTCAATTTATTGGATAGAAGAGCACTCATGTAATAGGATTTGCAGATTTGTTGCTCGTTCTACGAATTCTGTAGTTAAACTCGGTAAATTGTATGTTGTATCGTGTTACATTTCTCCTAATGTCTCAATAAGAGACTTTGAGGATTTTTTGGAGGAACTAAATAATTACGCGAATATTCTGCGAGGTCCCGTATTGCTCTGCGGAGATTTTAACGCGTGGTCACTGTTATGGGGCTCTAACGGCACGAACGGTCGCGGAGTATTACTTGAGAATTGGTCGGCGGCTTATGATTTGAGACTTTTGAATGTAAGGGGTCTTTGCACTTGCGTCAGGCCTCAGGGCAGCTCGGTTGTTGACCTGACCTGGTCCTCCGCATCGATGGTTAATAACATCTTAAGTTGGTCGGTATTGGAGGACGTAGAGACTCTCTTCGACCACCAATATATAGAAATCATCCTTTCTGATTCGAGTATTGGTTCAAGAAAAACAAGTAAATATAAATTACGTTGGAATTTTAAGAAAATGGATACCGAATTGTTTACTAATGCTTTAGAGTTCTTCTCGAACGTAACCATACCGGAAGAAACTTTCGGTAGTCCAGTTCTGTATGCAAAATGGTTAAAAGAGCTAATGACCAACGCGTGTAACCTTTCGACTCCAAAGGTTTCAACACGTAATAATAGAAGATCCGTGTATTGGTGGTCGGAGGAGATAGCTACGCTCAGGAGCGCGGCTGTTCGTGCTAGAAGGCTATGGACTAGAGCCAAAAGAGGAAGGGGCAGCCCAACTGATTGTGAGATAAACGTTATATAGAGTGGGTTACAGATCTGTCAGGAGAGATTTGCGCAATTCAATTAAAAGAGCGAAAAATAGATCTTGGAGAGAGTTGATCTCCACCATAAATAAAGACCCATGGGGTCTTCCGTACAAGATCGTGCTGAACAAAATTCGTAAGTCCGGTCCCACAATGTCGGAGACTATAGATAGGAGCAACTTGGATAGATTGCTTAACTCGTTGTTCCCCCGCGGTCGGGTTGTCGGAAGAGATCCGAACATACCGATCGAGGAGTGGGCAGATGGATCGGAGGTAACCATGAATGACGTTGTAGAAAACGGGATTAGACACACTGCTAAAAATAAGGCACCGGGGCCTGATAATATCAAGGCTACTGTATGGAAGAAAGTTCCATGTATAGTTTTGGAGCACTTGGGGAGGATTCTAACCCTCTGTTTGAGGGAAGGAGTATTCCCCAAGGAGTGGAAAAAAGCGGTATTAGTGTTAATACCTAAAGGAATTGCCAAGACCCCGGAGGAGATCAGGGCGCGTCCGATCTGTTTGCTCGACGAAGTCGGTAAAACGTTCGAAAGGATCATTGCCGAAAGGATTAAGAATTTTGAAGCAAATGTTCCACACTTAACTCTGTCAGAAAAATCTTCATTGCAAATTAATCTATCACACAGCTGTAATTAATGTTTTAAAGATAAGGTGTAACATAGATTTTTACATGATGTAATAACTTTACTGTTTTCTTTAATTGGTTTGTGTTTAGCTTTGAAACGCGTTGATGCCATATATTTGAAATCCAAATATTTTCACTATTCTAGAATAATGAAAATAAGTAATGTTTTATTCTCAATTTTGTTTTAAATAACTTAAGCAATTGTTTGAAATATTCAGTCACAAGTGAATAAAAAAATTAATAATTTCAGCAGAAAAGGTTGGCAACATAATAATATAAATAATTTTACGTAACATTAAGTACAGTTTCCAATAAGGATTGTTTATAAATATTAAATTAACATTTATGTGAAGTTAAAATTTATAATTAAGTAAAACATTTCACATTCACATTTCTGATAAAATTATCAAATTATTTTTAATAAAATCTTGTAATTTGAGAGAAATGTGTTTATTAGAGGAACTACTGAAATAGATTTATCTTTCGTTTAAAAATTTAAAGAAAACAAAAATTCTTTATATATAAAATTATTTAAAATTTTTCCGACATCGTATCTGTATATGCATTCTAACAAGTCATGCATTGCATCAACACTAATATTAATTGTTACATGAAAATTTGGTATTGCATTATATACGCAATTTTGTACGCCAAAACATTTTTCCATGAAATGCAGTAAATAATTCGTTTCTGTTCTTAAAAAGCTGACATTTTCTTTAACTTTTTTTCTAAAACTATCCTCATAACAAATTCTACAACTGTTTTTTGAATTAAAACTCTTAGTAAAATCTAAAATATAATAGTATTCAGTCCAAAGTTGTCTTCTACAATATAGGCTAAAGTAAAGAAAATTTGTTTTTCTTGACCCCATTAACATTAATAATAATTCTAAATTTTGGTAAATCTGTAATATGTTCAATATTATAAAAAATTTTGTTTCCTAATGACTTATAATCTTGATAATTATGTATTTGAAACAAAAAGATGTTCTTTAGCGTACTTGAATATTTATCTGGTAATCCAAGTATCCAATAAACTACTCCTTATTTATGATGTATTAATTTATGTAAACCTAAAGAATTATTTATTTCCAAGTCGTCAAAGTATAAAATTCACGGGTGTTATTTTTTTTTGTTATTTTACATTCAATTGATTTCCAAAATGGACTATTAAAAAATATAGTGTAATTGCTCCCTTTTTACATTTTTTTATGACACAAAATAAATTCAGAAACGTTTGGAAGTTCAAGAAATTTTACTAGAACTATTTTTAAAGAAATAAAACTTGGTTTTTTTCTCGCAAATTACAGTTTTTCTTACAGTAAGTTCAACTTTTTTCGGTGTTAGAAATTAATTAAGAGCAAGTAATGAAAGTTCATTAAAGCAATTTATAGATTTTAAATATTTTAATGCTAAAATTTACTTTTGATAAGTTTAAATCCATGTTTAAAAATATTTATGAATGTGCATAAATCTATATTATCATTAGATCTATTATTAATAATGGTTAAAAAAAACTGAAATGTATGATTTATATAAATGATAATTTCGTGAACTATTTTTCTATTCAATGAACCGTAAGCATATAAAATGAATCAAAAAACGATGTATTAAAAACTTTTTTTTGAAAAGTAAGAAAATATTCATATTTTTTGGTTTTGTAATATCAGATTCTTTATCGTTTCTTAATACTAATACTTAGTAGAAGCGTAACTGGCATATCGATCAATAAAACTGAATCCATAATTCCGAGTACTAGCAAAAATAATCTATCTGAAAACATATCGATCTCTCCAATTGTGTTAAAAAAAATCAAAACATGAAACTGATTTTGATTTTCCGACACATGTTACAGTAGAATTTCCTAAAGAGATTGAATATCTCAGACGATACAAATGAGCTAAATTTAAAACATAACTGGAGAAATAAAAATACAAGACAAACAAAAAAAAGAACATATTTAGATATTTGTCCGGACTGGGATATTGGCAACTTAAAAAAGATAAACAAAAATTAAGGCAAAGAGAAGAGCAACACAAAGTAATTGGTTCGCAAAAGAAATTTATTATTTTTATACAAAAATATCTAAAATCGCGAACGTTTCGGTCCAATTTTTTGAACTTTCTTCAGTGCGAAAATATTAGTTAAGGACAATAGCTTAAGACGCAGATTATACCTAACATCAGGAACGAAATATAATTAAGAATATTTTTCATACAGTCATAAAACATAGTCGAAAAATATAAGTTACAAGTATAAGACAAAAAAATTGGATATAGAAGTAAACTAAATAAAAATAATTGTTGTAACGCAACGCATTAGTATATAAAAAACTGTTCTTAATACCCGTATTCATAGATGATCCTTATCTTAAGGATTGAGGAAGCCTTATTGGAGGATTCCTTATTTTATCAAGGCCTCCTTGTTTCATAATAAAACCTTAAGACTTCCTTCCAGAAGTAAGTTATTTTCTAGGAACTTTGGTAAATTATAGATTTAATTTGAATTGTGTCAATGTTCAGAGTGCAATTTGAGCAATGACAGCAAATTAATAATAACCTATTTTTCTTCAACTAACTGATCTCTCATCTCTCATATAATATTTTTAATACAAAATTAAGTGCAATATATAAGTGTATAATTATGGACTGTGAATCAAAAAATGTTCATTACACGGAAACGGAGCGAATGCTCCTTGCTCAATTAATATCAGAAGAAAAAGCTATCGAAAATAAAAAAACAGGAGGTTCCGATCTCAAAGATAAAGCTGCGGCGTGGGAAAGAATTACTGCAAGATACTGCAGCCAAGGCTTCACACCACGTACCAGCAAACAACTTAAAAAATGCTGGGATAATATGAAAGTATGTTAATAATAATTTAATAATTTTCTTAATATATGTAGTTAATATATATTTACATTCTTGTTAGAAAGGATACTGATATTAATTTATGAAACATTATTTTAGAAAAAAGAAGTTAAATACTTCGATAAAAGTGCAGCGTCTTATGACAGGTGGAGGCGTTCCACCAGCAATGCCCGCTGACCCAGTCATGAATTTTATGGATGCTACCACTCCAAATCTAGACGTTGAAGTGTCGTGTTCATTTTATAGTTCAGCTCAATATATGAAAAAGAATGTATGATATATTTTCGTGTTTATATATAATATTTCTTGATCTGAAAAAAACCGTTTTTCAAAATATAGCATTTGTTACAATTTGTACTTATCTCTTTTCAGACCATATAAAAAGTAACTTAAAAAGGCAGTTAATAATTTCTAGTGATGACGAGAATGAAGATTCGATAATAATAGGAGATAATATAGAAAATGTTTCTTCACAAATAATTCTGCATAAAGAAAATTCTACAAGCCAAGATTCAATGTGCAATATAAATAAAATTGCTGCGTGCGAAACTATGAAAAAGAACCCAGCAAAAATCCTAGCATCCAAGATTGATCTTCGGAATATAAAAGATGAAAAAGAGTTACGATTAATAAAGTTTCACGAAGATTCGATAATAATAGAAGGTGATATAGAAAACGTTTCTTCACAAGTAACTCTGCATAAAAAAAATTCTACAGGTCAAGATTTGATATGTAATATAAATAAAATTGCTGCGTGTGGAACCATGAAAAAGAACCAAATCCCAGCATCCAAGATTGATCTTCGGAATATAAAAGATGAAAAGGAGTTACGATTAATAAAGTGTCGCGAAGCAATTGAACAACAGCGGGAACTTCATTCAATGAAAATGAAAGTTGCTCATACGGAGGTCAAAATCGCAATGCTCAAACTTTCAATGGCTGAAAACAAAGACCAAATACAGTCCGAATCCTTACTATAATTTAAAATACATTATTCTATTCTATTATAGTTTATTATAAGTTATTAATTATATTAGTTATTAGTTTATTGTAGTTTATTCTAGTTATTGTGGTTTATTCTAGTTATGTACTCTTCCAGTTCTTGTATTTAAGATACATGTGATTCTTGTTTAATATAGTATATGTTGATTTGATATCGTATAAGTCGCATAAATTTATATCAAAGAGTATGTTGGTAATTAAATGTGTTCTTTTTCGTTTTATGTAAATCTCATGTGTTCAAGTATGTTAATATAAAATTAAATAGTTTTATTTTACATGTGATAATAGAATGTTTTATGTTTTATGAAAAATATACATATGTTTTATGAAAAATGCCTCATTATAAAAGCTCTTCTATGTGCAAGTCCAATGCCATCTTCTTCTCGATTATGAACAGCCTCGAATACTTCATTTTGTATATATTCTTCTTCAATTTCCTCAAATCTATGCTGAATACATATATTATGCAAAACAGCAGTAGCACAAATAATTGCAACCGATGTACTTAGTTTTGTCCTCAAACTGTAATATAACCATGGAAAGCGGCGCTTCCAAACTCCGAATAGCTGCTCAACAATAACTCTGGTCTTCTTATGTGCATTATTATATCTAATTTCCGCATTGTTATTAGGCCTCAATACAGGAGTCAGTAAATATCTTCGACATGCGTATCCACTATCTCCAAGTAAAATCCCATTAAAATGTCCCAATTCGAAACGACATCGAACACCGCTTCGATCAAAGATTACAGCGTCATGCACCGAACCAGGATGTCTCACAACAATGTCCAAAATTTCTCTTTCAGGTCCGCATACAACCTATAGCAGACAAAATATTTTAACTTTAAATTGGGATTTTACTTGAAGATATAGTGGATACGCATGTCGAAGATATTTATTGACTCCTGTATTGAGGTCTAATAACAATGCGGAAATTAGATATAATAATGCACATAAGAAGACCAGAGTTACATACCTGTACATTTAATGAAAACCATCCTTTTCGATTCCGAAACACTTCTCCATTATTTCCTCCAAGATTGGCAATGCGTATATGGGTACAATCGATACAGCCTATTATACTTGGAAAATTCGCTATCTCATAAAATCTATTAGTATTTTGCCTTTGACGCTGTTGTGTAGAGAAGTTTATGTATTATCCTACATGGGATGCTAAAATTGTTGACACTCGTGCAACAATACGCGATACCGATGCTTGACTGTACCCTCTAATATCTCCATTAACAAGCTGAATAAAAAGTATACCAAATATTTTTCATAAAAAAATATGTATCTGACAAGCAAAAGACAATATTTACATACATACTTGAAAGCTACTTGTTGCAGATAAAATCGTAATCCCTATCTAAAAAAGGCATGTTATTGACATTGTTGTCGCTTTTCCGCGATACTAATTGGCTATCTCGTTCGCGCACTTACTTCATTCGTTCGTGCGACTTGCTTCACTCGTTTAATTTGACAGTTTGACAGTTTGACGGTTTTACATGTCACAATTCAGAAGACGAAGAAAGAAGAAAGAGAAAGGTATGTAAAAATTAAATTTATTAAATTATAATTTATTATAATTTATTAAATTATAATTAGTCGCTCGCGAAAAGTTACGCGCCGAACGCCAACCGGGGGTTGACGCCGAGCCGACCGATTATCCGACGAGAATTGCTGGAATAGAAAGAGTTCGAGGCGATCGACTACTACAAGTATGTGAGTACACGTGATAATATACGCGCGTGATATCTCCTACGCCGTCGATCTCAACCGGAGCGAACCAAGGTCCGAGAGTCCGAGGATCCGTGAGAATGTCGAATGTCTCGTGACGTGAAAATATTTGACGGTTCGGTATCGCGAAACGAGTCCTCGGATTCCAGTTCCAGATAAACGAGTTATTTCCTAAAAATCTAATCGAGAGATGCAGATAATGTAAGGATGGTCAGGATGATCGAAGTATTGACCATAAAATAAATAAATTATAATTATAAATATATTATTAAAAAATAATAAAAATAAAAGTATGAAAAAACTATGGCCATCTTATCCGAGTTTACCCTATTGTTTTTTTTTATTACTTATATATAAAGTCATTTTAAATAATGCATTGATATTTTTATATATTTTGCTATTTTTTTATATATTTTATATTTTAATCTGACACATTTTGAAAAACAAAAAATATATATGTATATATTTTTCGGTAATCTTACTTTAATAATTTTCTGTACAGAATAATGAGATAATTAAACTAGTATAAAAAAAACATGGTTTTTTAAAAATCTATAGAAAGTATACAATTGTACATCTTGTATAATTCTATTTGAATTATTTTGTATTTATTAAGATATAATTGATTTTATATATTTATATACATCCTAATTGTTCCAATCTTTTTTAAATAATAACATAAATGTTTTATTTATAGTTCAAGAAGAGTCGAGAGAGAAAAGAAAAAAGAGTGGGAGAAAGAAAAAGCATTATTTAAAATTAAAGAAGAGGGAAATTAAGCAAAAAAGATAGAGAGAAAGAGAAAGATAGACAGATAGAGAGAGAGAGAGAGAGAGAGAGAGAGAGAGAGAGAGAGAAAGCTTCATTTATTATGCGCTCTGGGACAGAGTCCCCTCAAGCGCGAATAAGTTACATAGGTAATTTGTCATACAATTAAATATAGAGAATATATAAGTAAGAAATTACAATATGAATGTGTGTTTATGTGTGGGTGTATGCGTATGTGTATGTGCAAAAGTGTGTATATAACTGTGTATATTAATCCTAGGTGTGTTTATAAACCAATATCCATCATTAATAAATCAGTAATATACCATCATTAATAACTCCATTTCCAATAATAAAATCAATATCCATCATTTATAAGTCTGTAATATACCATCAATAACCTAACATAAAATAATATTATAAGTGTTAATGGTGTAGGTGTCAAGATCCAGAGCGTTTGTGTAGCCTGCATCACCGCTAAAGCATGTCAGAGAGGGGATCGAGAGCGTTTTGAGTCCCAAAGGATTCAGATCAGGCAGACTGTAATACCAGCAAATGCGCATAGAGCTTTTGTTTAAAGACACCCGACGTCTCGACATTCCTAATCTCTAATGGAAGACTGTTCCATAGTTTTATCGCCGACAGCCTGAAAGACCGATTAAAAAGCTCAATTCTACATTGAGGCCTCAGGAGCACATCTGCAGGAGCCCTTGTTGCCCTGCCAGAGGGGGGTGCCCTGTATTTAAAATGCACAAAGAGATGGCGAGGTTGTTTAGTCCGAAGTATATTATATATTAGGCAACCCACATAGTAATTTCTCCTGGAGTCTATCTTTAGCCATTTGAGTTTATCATAATAAGGCGTAATGTGCGCATCTGACCTTACATTGAAAATGAATCTTATGCTGGAGTTTATTGCTCTGTACAATCTCAGATTATTTTCTGCTGTCATATCTGTAAAGGCTGCACAACAATAATCCATGTGCGGTAATATGAGAGAGACAACCAGTTTTGTTTTCAGAGCCTCAGGGAGCAAATGTTTGCACAGCTTAAGCTGGTAAAGGACCGAATATGCCTTCCTCGCCACATTCGCGATTTGTTTCTCCCATGATAGAGTATTCGTGATTTTTACACCTAGATATTTTACCGTTGTGGAATATTTAATGTCCATCCCATCCATTTTAAGCTCCGGAAGCGCAGTTAAATCTATGGCATTGACGTATCTTGAAGTGCCTAAGATTATTGCTTGTGTCTTATCCGGATTCAATGCAAGTTTATTTGCTGTTGTCCACCTCAAAACCGCTTCAATGTCGTCATTCATATTTCGGATGGTGGTAGAAAGGTCTCTAGGTTCACTGTGAACGTACACCTGCAGGTCATCCGCGTAGTAATTGTATTTGCAGTGCTCAAGCACCCGGCCAAAATCTAACAAATAGAGCGAAAAAAGTAAAGGTCCCAGTACAGATCCTTGTGGAACTCCTGCCCCTATGTGAGAAACCGATGAAACTGCGCCCTCCAAATCGTCCCGGACTACCTGAGTCCGTCCTGTTAAGTAGGAATAAATCCAATTTAGAGTTCCATCTGAGAAATTTATTCCCTTAAGTTTCTCGATTAACACCAAATGATCGACCTTCTCGAAGGCCTTAGAAAAGTCAAGGAATACGCTCACTGTGATCATTCTGCTATCAGCCGCATGCCTGACTTCATCTACCATTCTTATAAGACACGTTTGTGTGGAATGATGTTGCCTATAGGCTGATTGATAGGGATCGTAAAGATCAGAAATTTCCAGATGCTCCCTAATCTGCTCACCCACCACTCTTTCTAGCGCCTTCGACAGGGTAGGGAGAATTGAAATAGGCCGGTAATGCTGCGCCATAGTCGGATTCTTGGTTTTGGGAATCGGACGGATTCGGGCCGATTTCCACAGTGTCGGAAAAACACCATTCATCAGGGAATAATTGAAAAGGTGTTCCAAAATAGGAATCATGTTGTGCATTGTCAGTTTCAGCAGTCTCAGGGAGATACCATCCCCTCCAGTCGCATTGGACTTGATCCTCGAAATAGCCCTTCCGATCGACGTTGGCGTAACATACTTCCAGTGGAGATCTTCATCATTAAACTTCCCGGAGAGCAAGTTATTAAAGGAGTTACGGGAGGCAAGTGTAACATTGTCGTCAGATTTAGAGGTTACCTCCCCACTTGCACTAAAAAACTTGTTCAATTCTTCCACGGAGCAGAGAAGGCGTGCTCCGGAATCCCTAGCCTTGACTAGTCCAAGGTGCCTCAATTCGCTCCAAATCTCCCCGGCATTTCCCATGCGATTGAAGACACTGAGATAATAGTCACGTTTCACTGTGCGTACACGACTCTGCACCCGGTTTCGCAGGACTTTATAGCGATTATAAAGAAGATCACATCTGCATCGTCTCCACGCTCTTCTGGCTAAATCCCTCTCACGCATAACCAGGCGGACATTCTCAGTCAACCAGGGAGCCGGTAGATTCCTAAATCGGCGCCTTCTCAACGGAACATGCAGATTATAGATCTCCAGCAACTTTCTATTGAAGATCTCAATCTTCTCATCCATGTTTCCTGAAGTATAGACATCCGACCAGTCAATGTTATTTATGTCCGATTTGAACGACGTAGCATCGAAAACACTCCAGTCCCTGCAAGCAACGAGCCTACCGCACCGTCGCTGCAGCCTGACTCCATATCTTATGTATATAAGATCATGCGCAGATAAGAATGATACATCTTGCTGACCGTACTCCATAATTTTATCCTCATCGTCGACTATACTCAGGTCAATGAATGTGCTCGAATTCCTCAGATGATGAGTGGATCCGAAGGGAACAAGGTAAAGACTCGAAGCAGATATAAAGGCATTTAGCTGCTGACTATCAAAGGTGACATGGTTCATGTCAGCATTAAAGTCTCCAAATATAACCGAGTGCCTAAAATTGACCTGAAGGTCAAGAAACGCCTGGAAAAATTCATTTAGATATCCCGAATTTGGAGGTCTATACACCACAGCCAGTAGTAACTTGGAAGAGTTACTGAACAAAATTTCCGCGATCATGAATTCGGGCCTAACAGCATGCGACCCAGGAGAGCTCCGAAGAACCGCGGCACGAAGATTGTCCGCGATATAGAGAGCAACACCGCCGCCAACTCTACCTACCCTGTCGCATCTGAAGAGCGAATACCCCGGCATCCTAACCATTATGTCCGTAATATCCGTCCTCAGCCACGTTTCGGACATACAAATTATGTGGAAGTCCGAGTTCTCAAAGAAAAGCCGAAATTCATCCAAGTGTGCAAAAAGCGACTGACAGTTTACGTGGCAGATTTTTATGTCCTCTAGGTTGTTAATTTCCTCAGTCATAATTAATGAAAGCGATCCTATCTTTAATTTTTCTGCACAATATTGGACATCTCGCAGCATCCACAGCAGAATGACCGAGATCGTCCCTGGATCCTTGGCGTTCACAGTTCAGACATTTAGGCGGATTACTCTTGCCCTTACAGTCCTTCATTTCGTGGGCTCCGCCACAGTGTCCGCATGATGGCCCCGCATCGCAATTTCCAGCAAAATGTCCGAAGGAAAGACATCTGTAGCACTGAGCCACTCTCACATGGTCAGCAAAGTAGCAAGCAGCATATCGAATATAAATCCGTCCGTTCTTCAAAAAAGCCCTACGCACAGCCGGTGAGACCTCCAGAATACAGCTAGTCGTTCTCTTGTTAGGTTTAGGCTTGAAGACAAAGACGACCTTGAGATCTCTTGCCAAATCATCACTCAGATTCTGCGCTGCAAGCTCCTCCTTAATCTCACCAGCTAACATCTCCGCTGGAACACCGTGTATTATGAGTCTCGGATTAAACTTCGTGCTCTCATGGACCTTGAGTCCTGCACCCGCAAGACCGGGGTGAGCCCTTATCTTGTTTAAGTCAGGTGAGAAAGCCTCAACTCTTACACTGTTTTCTCTCGCCAGTGTCATTTTCTTAATTTTCAACCCGCAGTCCGCAGGCTTAAAAACCCTACAGATAGTCTCCCTGGTTTCCTGGGCCGAAACATATTTATCCTTCTTATTTTCCTCAGGTGTAATCAGAAAACTAGTAGTATTCGTCGACTCCACCGTCGGCCCCCGCGAGACCCGCACCTCTGACCCCGAAGTGCCACTCACCGATGCATAAGTTCTGGCTAAATTACTGCTATTCTTAATTGCATTCCTCAGACCAAGGTCATTCAGAGCCTCCACTACCGCACGCTTAATGTCCACTGAAAAATCCGCAGGCACCGACCGTTCATTCAGAGCTTCCGCCACCGCGCTCCTAATATTCACAGATAAATCCGCGGGCACCGACCGTTCATCGAGAATATTTGTCAGAACCGTGGATACCTCCATAAAGGCGTCTCTACAAGCTCTAAAAGCAGCCTCAATCAATGTTCTCTTCTCCAAAGTCTCTTTACTCCCCAATAGCAACCTTGATACTGCGTCGCTATGTCTATCAACCGTTACTCTAAGCGCATTGACTCTAGAAGAATTTAATGCCTCGAATCCCGATCTCTCTGACATACCTGCTTTTAAATTTCCCGCACTGGTCGATTGTCTCGTTAGCCCTCTGCTTCCCGCTCCACCGCCATCCTGCCCACCGACTCCTATTCCCGTATCCATAACAGAGAGAGAGAGAGAGAGAGAGAGAGAGAGAGAGAGAGAGAGAGAGAGAAACAGTTACAGTTGCAGTTAAGCTGTCATAATCATCGTTAGACACATAACGAAGGTATATAAATTATAATGTAACCCATAAATTTTATTTCCGTTTTCACTATTTTTTTATAAATACTATGGTCATCTTTTCTTCATAATTTGGGTAAGATGGCCCACTTTTATTATAAAAATATTATTAAAATATGTATTTTGTTTGTTTATGTATATTTTATTTATTTACTTCTGTTCTGTTTTAAAGATTGTTTCAAAGATTATTTTTAGTTAAAAAAATCAATCTGAAAGATTATATTTAAAATTTAATTTTTTTATAAAAGATTTTATTTTATATTAAAAAGTATATTAATGTTTATATGTTCAATGTATTAAAAATAAAAAAGCTAAATATGTAAAATTATAAATTTATATTTAATTACTTTAACATGAAATATATGTATAGTCAACTGTTCTATAATACTATGGCCATCTTTTCTCTAAAAGTCAGAAAGATTGCCAATGCTCATGTTTTAATATTTTGATAATATAAAATTTCTATTAAGTATTTATTGTTTAATTTCGATAGTATTACGTACTTTAATCTTCAATGAAGTAATGTGCCAAATATTATTTAAAAAATAATAAAAATAAAAGTATGTATTTTGCATTTTAAAAAACTAATGGCCATCTTACCCGAGTTCACCCTATTGTTTTTTTTATTATTACTTATATATAAAGTCTTATTTTAAATTATGCATTGCTATTTTTCAAATATTTTTATATATTTTGCTATTTTTATATATTTTTTAATCTGACACATTTTGACAAACAATATGAAATATCTCGTAATATATTCATTTTTCGGTAATCTTACTTTAATAATTTTATGTTCAGAATAATCAGATAAAATTAATAATATCAAAATTAAGATAAGGCTCGTGTATAATTAAAATCAAACAATCAATAATAGGCCAACTTGCGAGCCGAATAATCAAGATGTTAAACAGATTCTTTATTAAGGAATAAATTAAGTTATTAAAAAAACATGTAAACGTTTCGACAGTACAACTGTCTTTTTCAATACAAATCTTAAGACATATTATTACCTTGAAAATGACAAATTAAAATTTGTTTATAAAGAGACTATATCTAACTGCTAGATTAATTAACAAATTACTATAAATGTTGAATATATCGCAACGTGACACGTACATGGTTATATTAGGTAACAAATATTCAACTGAAACCGGACGCTGATAGATCTAATTTTATCGCTGGTAAACGCATAAAACCGACAATCAGGTTTTTCTCGATGTCACATTTTGAACAACGTCTAATTTTATGATCCGATATTCGTCAGTGTGTTAAACATGTAAATGTAAAATTAATCTTTTATGATAATTTCTTTCATGGTCTAGAATTTTGGTATTGCCCCAATCGAATGTATGCGTTAAATTCACAATGTGTTCCGAGACAACCGAATGTCTCGCAGAATCCAATTTTATGTTATTCTTATGTTCATTTAATCTTGTGTGTAATTGTCGTTTTGTCTGTCCTATGTAAGTTGCATCACAATTATTGCAACTTATTTTGTAAATAACGCCAGCATTATTTTGAATTTCATCCTTGTCTTTCTGCGTCTTAATGATTCCGTCCAATTTTTTTAAAATTCTGTATCCCACTTTTACATTGGATTTTTTAAGTTCGGAGGCTATTAGATCAGAAATTCTTTCCACGTACGGAATAGCAATAAATTTTTGGTCTCTATCATTACAGACGTTGTCACTCCTCGCTGTGTTGTTTTTTGCTATTGTATTAGATTCATTAGCAATGATATATTTAATTCTACGGTTGATTTCTGAGAATGTTAGATCGAGAGGATAGCCGTTGTTTATTAAAATATTTATGACTAATTCTAAATTCTTTTTGTGAAACATCGGATGAGATAATAACAGAGCTCGGTCTACTAAGTTATAAATAATGCCTGTCTTATGACATCTAGGATGGTTAGAATGAAACGAGAGAAGTCTCCCCGAAAACGTCTTTTTTTGAAACCAATCAATATGTATCACGTTATTAATTATTTTGATTGATAAATCTAAGAAACTTATGCATCGGTTATCCTCTCGCTCCAGCGTAAATTTTAATCTATTGTGATAACAATTGAATCTATCTAAAATGAGTGAGACATAATCTTCCACATTTATAGTAATTTGTTAATTAATCTAGCAGTTAGATATAGTCTCTTTATAAACAAATTTTAATTTGTCATTTTCAAGGTAATAATATGTCTTAAGTTTTTGTATTGAAAAAGACAGTTGTACTGTCGAAACGTTTACATGTTTTTTTAATAACTTAATTTATTCCTTAATAAAGAATCTGTTTAACATCTTGATTATTCGGCTCGCAAGTTGGCCTATTATTGATTGTTTGATTTTAATCAGATAAATTAACTGGTATAAAAAAACATAGTTTTTTAAAAATCTATAAAAAATATGGAATTGTGTGTGTACATTTCAAATTATATATATATTTTTTGTATAATTAATTTGAATTATTTTGTATTTATTAAGATATAATTGATTTTATATATTTATATACATCCTAATTGTTCCAATCTTTTTTAAATAATAACATAAATGTTTTATTTATAGTTCAAGAAGAGTGGAGAGAGAAAAGAAAAGAGAGTGGGAGAAAGAAAAAAAGGGAAAATAAGCAAAAGAAATAGAGAGATAGAGAGAGATAGACAGATAGAGAGATAGACAGATAGAGAGAGAGAGAGAGAGAGAGAGAGAGAGAGAGAGAGAGAGAGAGAGAGAGAGAGAGAGAGAGAGAGAGAGAGAGAGAGAGAGAGAGAGAGAGAGAGAGAGAGAGAGAGAGAGAGAGAGAGAGAGAGAGAGAGAGAGAGAGAGAGAGAGAGAGAGAGAGAGAGAGACAGTTACAGTTACAGTTGAGCTGTCATAATCAACGTTAGACACATAACGAAGGTATATAATGTAATCCATAATTTTTATTTCTGTTTTCACTTTTTTTTATAAATACTATGGTCATCTTTTCTTCATAATTTGAATGAGATGGCCCACTTTTATTATTAAAATATTATGTATTTTGTTTATTTATGTATATTTTATTTATTTACTTCTGTTCTGTTTTAAAGATTGTTTCAAAGATTATTTTTAGTTAAAAAAATCAATCTGAAAGATTATATTTAAAATTTAATTTTTTTATAAAAGTTTTTATTTTATATTAAAAAAATTAATGTTTATATGTTCAATATATAAAAATAAAAAAGCTAAATATGTAAAATTATAGATTTATTTAATTACTTTAACATGAAATATATGCATAGTTAAGGGGATCCTAAACGGATGACCGAACTTCGACGGGTTTGCGCTCTCATCTGAGCGGAACTAAAATTATCGATAATTGCTGATAATTGTCGATAATAATATTAAAAAAAAAAAATTTGTCGATAATTTTAGTTCTGCCATTACCGACAGCGTTATACATGTTAAAAAGAGCAATAAAACAGCAAATAAAAACTGTGTTCAATATGTTGAAATTAGACATTATATATTTTTACTGTTCTATCGCTTCGCACGCGTATCAGAGTATCGAAGCGCATAGATAACAGTATATCATATGTGTGTCGGTCTCTATCACATGTTTGAACACAATTGTTCATATGTGTGAGTGTATTGCGAATAGATTTCTATTATATATATAAATATTTACTTATTTGCTCAAAAATATATATGCTTATAATATTTATATAAATAATACATGTTATATAATCGTCGATTATATCGATTGGAGAAAAACGAATTGTATTAGATTGATTGTAATTTACTAAAAAGTTACATTATAATATCCAGTTATATATACCCCAAGTTTCGATATTCACTGTCAGTACTGAAAATCTATAGTTTACATTACGCTCACTATAGATTTTCAGTACTGGCAGTGAATATCGAAACTCAGCCATAGTATTATGCATATACATTTGTACGTGTCATATACATTTCTTATATTTACATACATGTATGCATACATACATAATACATATACATATATATGCAATGAATTTTATTTGATACAGTGGATTACCATAAAAATAAAACATTTTTGGGAAAATGTTTCATATAAAAATTGTAAGATTTTGAAGGGGGATAATATCATGAAAATTGCTCTTGCGTAGTGTTTTTCAATTATATTTGTTAGTTTTTTATGGAATTATTTTATTTTTATTATATAAATCGAACTCTCGCAACATTCAACATAAAAAGTAGTAGGATAGCTAAAAAATAAAAACGTTACGAAATATTATATTATAAAGTATGAAATATCTCATAAAATATTAACTTTTTGATAATTTTACCTCAATACTTATGCACAAAATAAAGAGAAATGGTGTAAAGAAAACATATAGTTGTTTTCAAAGACAAAAATATGTAGCTGCTAATTTACATACGTTTTCTTGAAAACAACTACGTGTTCTTTTATACCAGTTTATTTCTCTCATTATTTTGTGCATAAGTATAGAGGTAAGATTATCGAAAAATAAATATTTCATAAGATATATTTCATTATTTATTTAATTATATCAAATAAATTATAAAATATCTCGTTACGTTTTCATTTTTTAGCCATTTTATAACTTTTTATGTTGAATACTGCGATTCGATTTATATAATAAAAATAAGGTAGATTCTTTTAAAAAAAACTAGGTTGAACTCTATCTTTGAAAAACGCCGAACAATCACGATATATTGTCTCCCTTCGAAACCTTTTACAACTTTTATATAGAACAATTTTCCCGAAAATGTTTTATTTATTATTTTTATGATAAAATTTATTTTTATGATAATCCACTGTGTCAAATAAAATACGTATATATATATATATATATATATATATATATATATATATATATAGATGTTTTATGTATGCATACGTGTATAATATATAAATATAAGAAATGTATATGACGCATGCAGATTTGTGTGCATAATACTTACATATTTTGGATAATCGATAGATAAAAATGTATTATTTCAATATTATGTGTGTATATGTACACACATATACAATATATACGTAATATATATATATAATATATATATATATATATATATATATATATATGCAATCGTATAAATGTTCATAATTTTTCCAGAGGGGGGCATATCACTTCCAGAAAAAATGTATACTTTTTACATCTTGTAGTAAAAGCTTTCTCACCGCGACATAAGCAAGGTAGATTGAGAAAGATTTTTTTTCCATTTTCCAGGGGGGTGGGGGCAAGTGCTCGTTTTGTCCCTCCCTGAGGACGACTATGATTGTAATAAAGATTTTTACAATACATATTTTTACAATACAGTCTCGATTGCAACAAAATAATGTATTTTTACAATATTCTGAATAAAATATAGAATGGACCCCTTCCCGTCCATTCTCGTGAGAACGCAACCAATATATGTGTTTCGTCTCTCCGATTATAATTTGCAATCGAGATTGATATAGCTTTTTCTGGTGAATTGTAGAATATAGATTTTTGAAATCTATATTCTTACCAGAATAAATTTTTTTAAATATAAAATTATACTTTTTTATCATTTTGGAAAAGGTGAGAGTTTATTGCTTTCTAGAATTGTATAAAAATGTTCTCTCATACATTTAACATTTTTAAAATATTTTTCCTCGCAAGGATTGCCTCCTAAAGCTACAGTCGTGGCGAAAGCTGCAGCATAAATTCCACAATATACGCCATCAGGTTGTATTTGAACCTTTTCAAAAATTATGTCACTCGAGCTTATTGTTGGATAACGAAGATGTATATAATTTTTCTCTTTAGCTACCAATTTATCGTATGTACAGCCAGGTAGACTATCGTACACGCGAAGTTTGGTGCCGTCAAAGAAAATACATCTCCAATGCTTACTACAATTCCCTTCAATTATTTGTAAGCTATTATCACTACGACTAGCTTTAATCATGTGAGGGTATTCTATATGTAGCACACTTTGCGTTTCGAAATGAGAAATTTCTCTTATAATACACAAAAATAAATCCAACGATTCATCGTTTAATTGACTTGTCATACCCAAGATGTTATCTTTTACCAAATAAAGAGGAGCAAACGTATTTAAAAGTTTTTCATTTCTTTTTATATCGTCTTCAGATATATCTTGTTCGTTACGTGAGTAACTTATAATAATACAATCATCATCTTGCTCTTTATTTAGAGCAATATCAGCAATATCAGTCATTATTGCTTCCATCGAAACGTTCGGTTTGAATCGTTTGCTCTCTTCTATGTCATTTTCACTTTTTATTATATTTTGTCTCTTTATTTGATTCATTATCAGTATTTTTTTACTGCTTCTTCTTTAGCTTCTATAATATATCTTGGATTTCTGATTGGCATATGTCTATTGTGACGACTGTCCAAGATTTCTGGAAGTATGCATTCGTTATAGAAGCGTGTTAAGAAAGGCAGCATTTGATTTCTCAAAAAAAAATTATCTGCCTCAATGCGCAATATTTTCATGCTTTGTGGAGTCCAAACAGCAAAAATACAATATTCTCGCTGTGTTATGTTCAACTGACCTTGAACTTGATAAAAATATCGATGATTTCGATTTATTTTATGTGGATCTTTTTTATCAAAATACCTTTTAAAGAAGGCCATGTCTCTACAGCTATTTCTGCTGTCAAATGCTCAGCTGACAGAGGACATTTTATTTCCACTAGACCATTTTCATCAATAATTCCGTCAGGAGAAGCACCCAAGCACGGATTTTCAGTATCGATAAATAATCCGCAAGGTTTTATTTCTTTATTTAATTTTATAGCCAATTCTTTCCTTGCTACTTCTTCGTTCTCGCGACCATATTTTAGGGCTGCGGTATCAATGAACGAAGGATATAAAATGGCTTTTACTGTTGTTGCACAAGACGTTGTTGGTCTCATGCGACATACAGGTCCAAAATTGGATGCTGTCAGCATTTCTCGTCTCAATGATAACCATAATTCGAGTCCCTTTGGCTTCTCGTATCAAATTCAATTTTTTTCCAGTTTCTCGCATTTTCGGACAATTTTTCTAAATGATTTTGCCGAAGTTGCTCAAATACATCAGATGGAAGATCTGGTTTTTGAGATTGCGGACCATAATAACGATCTGTTCCTGTCTCTTGTTTAAATTTTTTTTGCCTGCCTTGTACCTGTCGAGATTCTCTGGTTTTTGCAACTTTTATTTGTCGTTGTTTTTCTAGTTTCTCAACAATAGGCGGAACAGTTTTATCCATGCTCTTATGCAATTCTGTAATGGCTTGTTGCGTATTAAATTGCACAGCTGCTGCCACAACTCTGGCATTGTAAGAGCCTCGTTTACCAAAATGAATGCGCTTTCCACCAATTTCTTTGTAGATTATCGAATTAAACGATTCTGCAGGATTATTGGTTAAATTCAGCAATAAGCTGTCGGAATAACCGCTTAGATATGTGATAGCGCTTTCTATCTTTTGATATAAACCATGTATTTTTAAAAGTGCAACATAATTTTTGTTCGTTTTACTATCCTTCTCTTCGCATATACGACCGCGTGCTTCGCATCGCTTATGTTCGCCAAAAACATGGCTAGGAATGTTCAATATATCTTTTTGCAATTCCATAGCCTTATAATGTTGAGGTGTTTGTTGGTCTTTTCTTCGTAATTCGGCTGCCTTTTCTACCTCTTTTCTAATATGTTTAATGTTGTTTTTCATAACATTTCGCAACTCTGTAAAGCCACGCTGCCTCTGCGTTTTTGGCTGAATTGTCTCTGCCACCGCTTTGAGCTTTTTACACAAATTGCGAAGTAAATGATTTGTGCATTCTATTTTTTTTACTGTAACCATATGTTCATTATATGGTCTATTATCAATAATAGCCTGATAAACGCTACTATCACCATCGGCAATAACTGTTTTAAAAATCAGCCCATGCATTTCGAGGCTACATTTGAAACCTTCTGCGATGGCATCGCTCTCCATCCTTGTGGAGCTTTCGTTGCGATCAAAATTTTTATAACATTTGTGAGCTTTTGGTTCTATACCTTTTCGCTCTGCTATATCACATATTGCGCAAAATTTATTGCGGACACCGACGAAGAGAATCTTTTTCGTACAATAACCAATTATAGCTCCGATACCGGAAGGAGAATTGTAGGCACTGCCATACGATCTCTTCATCCAACTACCATCCGCTACAACTGTTATGTACGGAATACCGTTTATAACTTCGTTTCTCTCAAGAGCGAGTTGCTTTTCAATTTCGCCAGCCATTTTCATACTTTCCATGGCTGTTTTTTCAAAAGCATCGACTAATTTTTCTCTATTTTCTATGTACTTTGGCTCGGACATGGAAGGAATATTCATGATTGCACATTGCTCATTCAACTGGGCATAGCCAATTCCTACTGTAACAGTTCCTGCTACAGCAGCCATACCAATGTCTAATATTTCCGGCTCTTCGGGTTCTGAGCAGATAGTGGCTTCAGTATTGCACATTTGGCACTTGAAAGTAAAATGCGTCTTCAACTCTGCGGTTCTAGTTTTTATGAGTTTCCAATCTCTAAATTGGCACTCTATTCCTTTCATATGATTATTGAATGATCTCTGGACTTCATTCCACATATGAGAAATGTCGACAATGCGACGGCCTTGAGGCAAGCTTTCCTGGATACGATTCGTATCCAGAGGGCCATTTTCAATAACAAAATAATTGTCATCTTCGCAAAGTTCGACATTTTCCTCTTGGCCTTGAGGCATGCTTTCCTGGATACAATTTATATCCAGAGAGCTATTCTCGATAACAAAATAATTGTTATCTTCGCAAAGTTCGACATTTTCCTCTTGTCCTTTGGTTTGAGTCTTCATGACTTTCCAATCTTTAAATTGGCACTCTATTCCTTTCATATGATTATTGAATGATCTCTGGAGTTCATTCCACATATGAAAAATGTCGACAATGCGATACCCTTGAGGCATGCTTTCCTGGATACGATTTATATCTACAGGGCTATTCTCGATAACAAAATAATTGTTATCTTCGCAAAGTTCGATATTTTCCTCTTGGCCTTTGGTTTGAGTCGTTATCACTTTCCAATCTTTAAATTGGTCCTGTATTCTTTTCATATGATTATTGAATGATCTCTGGAGTTTATTGCACATATGAGAAATGTCGACAATGTGACGGCCTTGAGGCAAGCTTTCCTGGATACGATTCGTATCCAGAGGGCCATTTTCGATAACAAAATAATTGTCATCTTCGCACAGTTCGACATTTTGACTACACTTATCTGTATTTGAATTTGACTCCAGGCATTGCATCGCAGGTACTAACGATTGGGTACTAACTTTCGAATCCATCGTATCGGATAATAATTCCACCGATTTCTGACAATCGATGGATTCGTTGTTAGTATCTTTAAACGTGCTATTTCTGGAGTCATTTTGACTACACGTACCTGTATTTGAATCTAACTCCAGGTATTGCATCGTGGATACTAACGATTGGCTCGAATCCATCGCATCGGAGAATAATTCCACCGATTTCTGAAAATCGATGGATTCATTGTTAGTATCCTTACACGTGCTATTCCTGGAGTCATTTTCTTCTTGGCGCTTTATCAGGTTCAGCATTCGTCGCCTGCAAAAAAAATTATGTTAATATTGTTCAAAATAAGTGTGTCAATTATATCATTTTATATAATAAAGAAAAAGTAAAATTTCTGAAAAATAAATACAGTCTCTTGTTTAGAAATCTACATCTAACTAAAAATAACTATATTACATTATACACATACAATAGATAATGTAGTATCAATGTCTTATATTTTATAAGAATCAGAAGACACATATGAACCAATGTGTATCTGATGTGAAAAATAACCAATTCACGAAGTCTCTGGTATATAAATATCTCTTTTTAAATAACCAGAACGCACATGCAAATCGTTCTGGGAGAAAATATTTTTAGAAGCAACTAGCAGACGAATAAATCGTCTCTGGTATATAAATATGTTTTTTAAATAACCAGAACGCACATGCAAATCGTTCTGGGAGAAGATATTTTTAGAAGCAACTAGCAGACGAATAAATCGTCTCTGATATATAAATATCTTATTTTAAATAACCAGAACGCACCTGCAAATCGTTCTGGAAGAAGATATTTTTAGAAGCAACTAGCAGACGAATAAATCGTCTCTGGTATATAAATATCTTTTTTTAAATAACCAGAACGCACCTGCAAATCGTTCTGGGAGAAGATATTTTTAGAAGCAACTAGCAGACGAATAAATCGTCTCTGGTATATAAATATCTTTTTTTAAATAACCAGAACGCACATGCAAATCGTTCTGGGAGAAGATATTTTTAGAAGCAACTAGCAGACGAATAAATCGTCTCTGGTATATAAATATTTTTTTTTAAATAACCAGAACGCACCTGCAAATCGTTCTGGGAGAAGATATTTTTAGAAGCAACTAGCAGACGAATAAATCGTCTCTATAAAATATTTTTTTATAACTACTGCTACTTTAAACTACTATTACTAAACTACTATTATACTACTACTATTTCTACTAATTACTATTTTAAAAAATGAACAAGAGACTGCTTTATTTTTAAAAATTTTTATTTTTTTCGAAATTACTTATATATACATATATATGTATGTTATATAAAGAAATACATTTTCAAAATATTTTAAATTTATGCACATATTTTAATTTTACAATTAGGCCTTTTTATTCAATTTATTTATTTATTATTTTTAAAAATTTAAGCATTTTTTGCAAAAAGTCCATTCAAAATATGGTGATTTAAAATTATATATATGTGTGTGTGTGTGTGTTTTACTGTATAAAACCACAAATGTCGGTTCCTAAAATTAACACATAAATCCTAAGAATTACCAAAATACTTTGTAAATCCAAAAATAAAAAACGGTCTTTACTTTGAAGTCTTACCAGTCACTGTTCAGAAATGTAAGAATTTACCTACACTTGTAATAAAAAATCGAAATTTAATTTTTACAGGAAATAATGCTAAAAAATGGATAAAAATTTATACCGAATAGGTTTATTTTTCTTTGCTTTGCATAAAATTAAATAGATTGAGTGAAAAAAAAATTAAATATATAAACCTTTTTTTTATAATTTTTTGTAATAAAAAAGAAACTTACTAAAAGAAAGGAAATGTTCTTTGGCTCACTAATTCTTCATATTACCAGAATTACAAGCTTTACTATTTTCTTTTATAGCTTTGAAGAAAAAAAGCTTTTATATATTATTATTACTCAAAACATTCAATTTTATAAATCTTAATTATTATTAACGATCGCAAGTCAGAAAAATAGGAGTAGTGGAAATGATCGACCAAAACCAGCAAATAATAAATTTATTTAAATTTCACGACGTTTCGACCATATGATTGTGGTCCTTTTCAAGTGAAACTGAAACAAAATTTTTTACATATCGTCGGTGACACAGAACACTTTTAGTATAACCAAGCCCAATTTACAAGAGATACTCATACTTACAAATAAAATTAGTTACAATTACATCTCAATTATACACGATTGTCATTGTACAGCATTTTTTATTAAAAAGTCAAATAAATTGAAAGTGCGAGACAGCAGATAACATATCCTCCCGAAGGATCGTCACAGAATAATAGATTTCAAGTAAGCTTATTTACACGACCTTAATTATTTTGTTATAGACATCATTTAAACTCTCTGTATCCTTCTGTGAGTTAATGTTATTATCAAGTTTTTTAATGTAAAACATTTCGGCTATCTCTCTCTTCCTTACATGTTTTTCAGTATGTAAAACATTATATTTATTCCAATCGAAATCATGTTTATGCTCAGACCGATGTTTACTTATAACAGAATGTGACGTATGATGCAATTTCATATTATTACAATGTTCTTTAAACCGTGTACTAAGATGTCTCTTCGTTTGTCCTATGTATGCCGCTGGACAGTCATTACAATTTATTTTGTAAACGACGTTAGTCGCGCGATCTCTAGTCAAAACATCCTTGCCACACTTAATGAGGGTATTCAGTTTTTTAGGGCATCTATAAACGACTTCCAAGTCGAATTTTTTTAGAGAAAATGAGATACTATCACTAATGTCACTCACATAAGGTATCGAAATGTAACGTATTTTTGTCGGAGATTCAATTTTGTTCTCGTCAATATTACTATTCTTATTATTATATTTTTAAAAATTAGTTCTTTTTTGTAAAAATCGTTTAATAATATTTGTGGGGAAGCCGTTATTTAATAAAATATTTTTAACTATTTCTATATTTTCTCGGTGAAACCGCTCATCGGATAATAACATCGCGTGGTCAACCAAACTATAAATTGTATTAATTTTAAATTTTAACGGATGACTCGAAAGAAAATTAATATATCTACCCGACCACGTGGGTTTTCTGTACCAATTCGTTATAAGTTTGTTATTAGAACGAAACACAGTAGTATTTAAGAAATTTAAGGACGAGTTACATTCTATCTCATATGTAAATTTCAGACGTTCGTGATAATTATTGAAAGTGGAAAGTATATTATCTATTTTATCCCTTGGTATTATGACAAAGATATCATCGACATATCTATAGTACACGGGGACCTCAAAGCCCAAAACGCCCAAGTAATGTGATTCAAGGTCGTCCATAATTATATCGGCTAAAATTGGTGATAGCGGAGAACCCATTGGGCTCCCATATATTTGTTCATAAAATTGCCCTTCAAACATAAAACTGGTTGAGTCAAGAATGGTTTCCACAACATATGTAAACTGTGTTAAATTTAATTTCGTATTCTTCGAGATGTCATCCCAACGCTTTTCAATTCCCTTCATGACCAAATCTTTAGGAATGTTGGTAAAAAGCGAGGTGATATCCAAAGAGATCATTATTTCGTATTCTTTAATTATTCTATCCTTTATATTTTTTTAAAACGACCAACCATCATTTATATGTGAATCTGGCTTTCTTATGGAACATTGTATAATGTTGTGAATAGAATTCGCTAAATTGTAAAACGGACTATCGAGTGACGAAACGATAACACGTAAAGGAACACCGTTCTTATGACTCTTAGGAAGTCCGTAGCATCGTGGTAAATTGCCGTTTGTACAATTCAAATGTTTATACGTTCTCTCATCTATAATATCATTAGAACGCCATGATTTTAACAATGTAAAAAATTTTGTTTCAGTGTTTCACTTGAAAAGGACCACAATCATATGGTCGAAACGTCGTGAAATTTAAATAAATTTATTATTTGCTAGTTTTGGTCGATCATTTCCACTACTCCTATTCAATTTTATGTGTCAGAAAGAAAAATAAATATATTAAAAATTTTTTTCCATTTTTTATCATTATTTCTTGTAAAAATTACTTTTACTACAAGTCTAGGTAAATAACATTGATTGGTAAGACTTTAGTAAAGACCGTTTTTTATTTTTGGAACAAAGCATTTTGGTAAATCTGAGAATTTACGTAAATTTTAGGAACCGACATTTGTGGTTTTACAGTAAGAAAACCCATCACAATATCATTGACTTTTTCCAAAAAATGCTTGAAATTTTAAAAATAACAAATAAAATAATTAAATAAAAAGACCTAATTGTAAAATTATTTAAAATATTCCTTGAAAATTTATTTCTTTTTGTAAAGTAGAATTAAAATAAATTTAAAATATATAAATCTTTTTTATAATTATAATTGATTATAAAGTTATTAATTTTCTTGTTATAAATAAATAATTATATAGTATTAGATTTAGAGAAAAAAAAATGATTTATACAATTATTATTTTGATGGATGAGAGCAGTAGTTGCATAAAAGATAGATTTTATTTTAGATTATATAGATATTGTGTGTGTATGTATATATATGTATATATATAAAATTTATATATATATATTTATCTAATATATGTGCACAATATACAGGGCATTTCGGTAAAAGTGGGCCATCTCTAGTGGACATGTAGAACAGATAAAAATGATCCTATAAGTTTCTAAAAAATTTTTTTCTATAACGCATCGAAATACTTGTCTAAAGAATTTGGAAAGTATTTTTCTAAATAATTCTTATATTACTCTGTAGATTGTATTATTTTTATGTAAAGGCCAATATATATATAAATTCCTTGATATCATATCGGAGAGCCAAGGGCGGATTTTCTGAACATACTAAACTTATATCAAAAAGGGGGGTTAGAGGGGAGTCGGGAAATAAATCTCGAAATGAGATTATTCCCAAATAAAGTCTTATAATATAAGAATTAGTCTTAGTCAGTGTTGGTCAATAAAATCTTAAACCTTGTTTAAAAATTCGACTGGCAAATCACATCTTACATATTGTTATTTACACACCTGGACCTAATAATGGTGTTGATTGAAATTGTTTATCAAGGCAGAGAAAAGTATAGAATCGAAGGGTCTGAATAGCTCAGTTGGTGAGAGCAGTCGCCCGGCAAGCGAAAGGTCTCGGGTTCGATTCCCGATTCAGCGACTTTCGGATCTATATTTTTCTCGCCTATAATTTTATAGGGGGGTTAGAGGGGAGTCGGGAAATAAATCTCGAATTGAGATTATTCCCAAATAAAGTCTTATAATATAAGAATTAGTCTTAGTCAGTGCTGGTCAATAAAATCTTAAACCTTGTTTAAAAATTCGACTGGCAAATCACATCTTACATATTGTTATTTACACACCTGGACCTAATAATGGTGTTGATTGAAATTGTTTATCAAGGCAGAGAAAAGTATAGAATCGAAGGGTCTGAATAGCTCAGCGGTGAGAGCAGTCGCCCGGCAAGCGAAAGGTCTCGGGTTCGATTCCCGATTCAGCGACTTTCGGATCTATATTTTTCTCGCCTATAATTTTATAGGGGGGTTAGAGGGGAGTCGGGAAATAAATCTCGAATTGAGATTATTCCCAAATAAAGTCTTATAATATAAGAATTAGTCTTAGTCAGTGTTGGTCAATAAAATCTTAAACCTTGTTATATCAAAAACTTTAATCTATTTTCAAGACCTAAAAATAATTATTATACTACAGAATGATATAAGAGTTTTGAAAAATACTTTTCAACAAGTATCTTCATAAAGATGCGTTATAGAAAAAAATGTATAGGAAGTTAGAGGATTGTTTTTATCTGTTCTACATGTCCATGAAAGATTGCCCACTTTTATCGAAACATCCTGTATATACGCAATATCTAAATAATCTAAAATCAAATCTATCTCTTTCAATAATTTTATTCAACTACTGCTCTGCTTCGTCAAAATAATAATTGTATTATTATCTTCAATTATAACCATAAAAAAATTTATTATTTTTAGATTATAAATTTTATGTAATATATAAAAATAAAATAAAATAAAATACTAACTCATATATATATTTATTTATATAGTATATGCATGTATAAGTGAATGCATGGATGTAGGAGAGAGAGAGAGAGGGGGGGGGAGAGAGAGGGAGAGAGGAAGAGAGGGAGAGAGAGAGGGAGAGAGAGAGGGAGAGAGGGAGGGAGGGAGGGAGAGAGAGGGAGAGAGGGAGAGAGAGAGGGAGGGAGAGGGAGGGAGAGAGAGGGAGAGAGAGGGAGAGAGAGGGAGAGAGGGAGAGAGAGGGGGAGAGAGAGGGGGAGAGAGAGAGAGAGAGAGAGAGAGAGAGAGAGAGAGAGAGAGAGAGAGAGAGAGAGAGAGAGAGAGAGAAAGCTTCATTTATTACGCGCTCTGGGACAAGTCCCCTCAAGCGCCACCAGTTAATACAGAATCGCACTATAGCGAGTATATAAGATACAGGCATGTATGTACAGCAAAAAGAAAAAAATAAAGAAAAAGAATGAAGAATACAGAAAAACAAAGTAGGTATAAAAAATAAAAATACAATGATAAAATACAATAAAATAAAATACGCAAGATAAAATAAGATAATTAAGATAACAGTAACGATAACAGAAAGATTAACGGAAACCGGCACATGTACAAGAATCAAGTCCCCCGACCCGATCAATCATTTCAGAGAGAGCAATCGTAATTTTAAACCGCAATGAGATTCAGTAGGTGCCCATACAATCTCTGTTTGAAAATGGCTAGTGTTTGAGCATCTCGTATGTACGGTGGGAGATCGTTCCAAAGCCTGACGGAGGCAAATCGGAAAGAGCGTCGGAAAAGCTCAGTACGACAGAGAGGAAGGACCAGTGCATCCTCAGGCGCGCGAGTAGACCGCTTCGAGACTTTGCCCCGCAGAATAAAATTCTCAGAGAGAAGGCGGGGAAGCTTTGTTCGCAGAATGACAAAGAGTTGACACCCAACGAAATAGGCACGTCTAGTCTCAATTTTTAATTGACGCAATCTTCTGTAGTAAGGGGAGATGTGAACATCCGCCCTAATATCAAATATAAATTTCACGCAGACGTTCATGGCCCTATATAATTTAAGATTCTGTTCGGCTGTAGTGTCTGTGAAGGCGGCACAGCAGTAGTCTAAATGCGGTTGGATCAAGGTGGTGACCAGTCTAGTTCTAAGTTTGACCGGGAAGAGGCTCTTATTGAGTCTAAGTCGGTATAGAGCAGACCGAATTTTTTTCACGATAGCAGTTACCTGGCTCTCCCACGATAGATTACTCGTGATCGTAACGCCAAGATACTTAACGGATGACGAGAAATGAATGTTCGCGTTATCCACAACTATTTTTGGAATAGTGAGCTGGTCCAAGGCGTTTATATATCTTGAGGTTCCGAAGATGATCGCCTGAGTCTTGTCAGTGTGGAGGATAAGCTTGTTCCCAGAAGACCAGTCAATGACAGCTCGGATGTCTTTATTGATCCTCTGCATTGCCTCCGCCAGATCCACAGGTCTGCAGTGATAGTAAATCTGCAGATCATCCGCGTAGAGATTATATTTGCAGAAACTGAGCACATGTTTGAAGTCCGAGATGTACAATGTGTATAGCAACGGGCCAAGGACCGAGCCCTGTGGAACCCCCGCCCTGATGAGAGCAGGACGCGATGTAGCGCCCGTGTGACAGTCTCTGATCATCTGAGAACGATTTGACAAATACGAGTAAACCCACTGCAGCACAGAGTCAGAAAAATTAAGGCACTTCAGCTTTCTCAAGAGAATGTGATGGTCGACTCT
>NW_028141159.1:26661109-26672928 GCF_030444845.1 Prenolepis imparis
CAGACAGACAGACAGACAGACAGACAGACAGACAGACAGACAGACAGACAGACAGACAGACAGACAGACAGACAGACAGACAGACAGACAGACAGACAGACAGACAGACAGACAGACAGACAGACAGACAGACAGACAGACAGACAGACAGACAGACAGACAGACAGACAGACAGACAGACAGACAGACAGACAGACAGACAGACAGACAGACAGACAGACAGACAGACAGACAGACAGACAGACAGACAGACAGACAGACAGACAGACAGACAGACAGACAGACAGACAGACAGACAGACAGACAGACAGACAGACAGACAGACAGACAGACAGACAGACAGACAGACAGACAGACAGACAGACAGACAGACAGACAGACAGACAGACAGACAGACAGACAGACAGACAGACAGACAGACAGACAGACAGACAGACAGACAGACAGACAGACAGACAGACAGACAGACAGACAGACAGACAGACAGACAGACAGACAGACAGACAGACAGACAGACAGACAGACAGACAGACAGACAGACAGACAGACAGACAGACAGACAGACAGACAGACAGACAGACAGACAGACAGACAGACAGACAGACAGACAGACAGACAGACAGACAGACAGACAGACAGACAGACAGACAGACAGACAGACAGACAGACAGACAGACAGACAGACAGACAGACAGACAGACAGACAGACAGACAGACAGACAGACAGACAGACAGACAGACAGACAGACAGACAGACAGACAGACAGACAGACAGACAGACAGACAGACAGACAGACAGACAGACAGACAGACAGACAGACAGACAGACAGACAGACAGACAGACAGACAGACAGACAGACAGACAGACAGACAGACAGACAGACAGACAGACAGACAGACAGACAGACAGACAGACAGACAGACAGACAGACAGACAGACAGACAGACAGACAGACAGACAGACAGACAGACAGACAGACAGACAGACAGACAGACAGACAGACAGACAGACAGACAGACAGACAGACAGACAGACAGACAGACAGACAGACAGACAGACAGACAGACAGACAGACAGACAGACAGACAGACAGACAGACAGACAGACAGACAGACAGACAGACAGACAGACAGACAGACAGACAGACAGACAGACAGACAGACAGACAGACAGACAGACAGACAGACAGACAGACAGACAGACAGACAGACAGACAGACAGACAGACAGACAGACAGACAGACAGACAGACAGACAGACAGACAGACAGACAGACAGACAGACAGACAGACAGACAGACAGACAGACAGACAGACAGACAGACAGACAGACAGACAGACAGACAGACAGACAGACAGACAGACAGACAGACAGACAGACAGACAGACAGACAGACAGACAGACAGACAGACAGACAGACAGACAGACAGACAGACAGACAGACAGACAGACAGACAGACAGACAGACAGACAGACAGACAGACAGACAGACAGACAGACAGACAGACAGACAGACAGACAGACAGACAGACAGACAGACAGACAGACAGACAGACAGACAGACAGACAGACAGACAGACAGACAGACAGACAGACAGACAGACAGACAGACAGACAGACAGACAGACAGACAGACAGACAGACAGACAGACAGACAGACAGACAGACAGACAGACAGACAGACAGACAGACAGACAGACAGACAGACAGACAGACAGACAGACAGACAGACAGACAGACAGACAGACAGACAGACAGACAGACAGACAGACAGACAGACAGACAGACAGACAGACAGACAGACAGACAGACAGACAGACAGACAGACAGACAGACAGACAGACAGACAGACAGACAGACAGACAGACAGACAGACAGACAGACAGACAGACAGACAGACAGACAGACAGACAGACAGACAGACAGACAGACAGACAGACAGACAGACAGACAGACAGACAGACAGACAGACAGACAGACAGACAGACAGACAGACAGACAGACAGACAGACAGACAGACAGACAGACAGACAGACAGACAGACAGACAGACAGACAGACAGACAGACAGACAGACAGACAGACAGACAGACAGACAGACAGACAGACAGACAGACAGACAGACAGACAGACAGACAGACAGACAGACAGACAGACAGACAGACAGACAGACAGACAGACAGACAGACAGACAGACAGACAGACAGACAGACAGACAGACAGACAGACAGACAGACAGACAGACAGACAGACAGACAGACAGACAGACAGACAGACAGACAGACAGACAGACAGACAGACAGACAGACAGACAGACAGACAGACAGACAGACAGACAGACAGACAGACAGACAGACAGACAGACAGACAGACAGACAGACAGACAGACAGACAGACAGACAGACAGACAGACAGACAGACAGACAGACAGACAGACAGACAGACAGACAGACAGACAGACAGACAGACAGACAGACAGACAGACAGACAGACAGACAGACAGACAGACAGACAGACAGACAGACAGACAGACAGACAGACAGACAGACAGACAGACAGACAGACAGACAGACAGACAGACAGACAGACAGACAGACAGACAGACAGACAGACAGACAGACAGACAGACAGACAGACAGACAGACAGACAGACAGACAGACAGACAGACAGACAGACAGACAGACAGACAGACAGACAGACAGACAGACAGACAGACAGACAGACAGACAGACAGACAGACAGACAGACAGACAGACAGACAGACAGACAGACAGACAGACAGACAGACAGACAGACAGACAGACAGACAGACAGACAGACAGACAGACAGACAGACAGACAGACAGACAGACAGACAGACAGACAGACAGACAGACAGACAGACAGACAGACAGACAGACAGACAGACAGACAGACAGACAGACAGACAGACAGACAGACAGACAGACAGACAGACAGACAGACAGACAGACAGACAGACAGACAGACAGACAGACAGACAGACAGACAGACAGACAGACAGACAGACAGACAGACAGACAGACAGACAGACAGACAGACAGACAGACAGACAGACAGACAGACAGACAGACAGACAGACAGACAGACAGACAGACAGACAGACAGACAGACAGACAGACAGACAGACAGACAGACAGACAGACAGACAGACAGACAGACAGACAGACAGACAGACAGACAGACAGACAGACAGACAGACAGACAGACAGACAGACAGACAGACAGACAGACAGACAGACAGACAGACAGACAGACAGACAGACAGACAGACAGACAGACAGACAGACAGACAGACAGACAGACAGACAGACAGACAGACAGACAGACAGACAGACAGACAGACAGACAGACAGACAGACAGACAGACAGACAGACAGACAGACAGACAGACAGACAGACAGACAGACAGACAGACAGACAGACAGACAGACAGACAGACAGACAGACAGACAGACAGACAGACAGACAGACAGACAGACAGACAGACAGACAGACAGACAGACAGACAGACAGACAGACAGACAGACAGACAGACAGACAGACAGACAGACAGACAGACAGACAGACAGACAGACAGACAGACAGACAGACAGACAGACAGACAGACAGACAGACAGACAGACAGACAGACAGACAGACAGACAGACAGACAGACAGACAGACAGACAGACAGACAGACAGACAGACAGACAGACAGACAGACAGACAGACAGACAGACAGACAGACAGACAGACAGACAGACAGACAGACAGACAGACAGACAGACAGACAGACAGACAGACAGACAGACAGACAGACAGACAGACAGACAGACAGACAGACAGACAGACAGACAGACAGACAGACAGACAGACAGACAGACAGACAGACAGACAGACAGACAGACAGACAGACAGACAGACAGACAGACAGACAGACAGACAGACAGACAGACAGACAGACAGACAGACAGACAGACAGACAGACAGACAGACAGACAGACAGACAGACAGACAGACAGACAGACAGACAGACAGACAGACAGACAGACAGACAGACAGACAGACAGACAGACAGACAGACAGACAGACAGACAGACAGACAGACAGACAGACAGACAGACAGACAGACAGACAGACAGACAGACAGACAGACAGACAGACAGACAGACAGACAGACAGACAGACAGACAGACAGACAGACAGACAGACAGACAGACAGACAGACAGACAGACAGACAGACAGACAGACAGACAGACAGACAGACAGACAGACAGACAGACAGACAGACAGACAGACAGACAGACAGACAGACAGACAGACAGACAGACAGACAGACAGACAGACAGACAGACAGACAGACAGACAGACAGACAGACAGACAGACAGACAGACAGACAGACAGACAGACAGACAGACAGACAGACAGACAGACAGACAGACAGACAGACAGACAGACAGACAGACAGACAGACAGACAGACAGACAGACAGACAGACAGACAGACAGACAGACAGACAGACAGACAGACAGACAGACAGACAGACAGACAGACAGACAGACAGACAGACAGACAGACAGACAGACAGACAGACAGACAGACAGACAGACAGACAGACAGACAGACAGACAGACAGACAGACAGACAGACAGACAGACAGACAGACAGACAGACAGACAGACAGACAGACAGACAGACAGACAGACAGACAGACAGACAGACAGACAGACAGACAGACAGACAGACAGACAGACAGACAGACAGACAGACAGACAGACAGACAGACAGACAGACAGACAGACAGACAGACAGACAGACAGACAGACAGACAGACAGACAGACAGACAGACAGACAGACAGACAGACAGACAGACAGACAGACAGACAGACAGACAGACAGACAGACAGACAGACAGACAGACAGACAGACAGACAGACAGACAGACAGACAGACAGACAGACAGACAGACAGACAGACAGACAGACAGACAGACAGACAGACAGACAGACAGACAGACAGACAGACAGACAGACAGACAGACAGACAGACAGACAGACAGACAGACAGACAGACAGACAGACAGACAGACAGACAGACAGACAGACAGACAGACAGACAGACAGACAGACAGACAGACAGACAGACAGACAGACAGACAGACAGACAGACAGACAGACAGACAGACAGACAGACAGACAGACAGACAGACAGACAGACAGACAGACAGACAGACAGACAGACAGACAGACAGACAGACAGACAGACAGACAGACAGACAGACAGACAGACAGACAGACAGACAGACAGACAGACAGACAGACAGACAGACAGACAGACAGACAGACAGACAGACAGACAGACAGACAGACAGACAGACAGACAGACAGACAGACAGACAGACAGACAGACAGACAGACAGACAGACAGACAGACAGACAGACAGACAGACAGACAGACAGACAGACAGACAGACAGACAGACAGACAGACAGACAGACAGACAGACAGACAGACAGACAGACAGACAGACAGACAGACAGACAGACAGACAGACAGACAGACAGACAGACAGACAGACAGACAGACAGACAGACAGACAGACAGACAGACAGACAGACAGACAGACAGACAGACAGACAGACAGACAGACAGACAGACAGACAGACAGACAGACAGACAGACAGACAGACAGACAGACAGACAGACAGACAGACAGACAGACAGACAGACAGACAGACAGACAGACAGACAGACAGACAGACAGACAGACAGACAGACAGACAGACAGACAGACAGACAGACAGACAGACAGACAGACAGACAGACAGACAGACAGACAGACAGACAGACAGACAGACAGACAGACAGACAGACAGACAGACAGACAGACAGACAGACAGACAGACAGACAGACAGACAGACAGACAGACAGACAGACAGACAGACAGACAGACAGACAGACAGACAGACAGACAGACAGACAGACAGACAGACAGACAGACAGACAGACAGACAGACAGACAGACAGACAGACAGACAGACAGACAGACAGACAGACAGACAGACAGACAGACAGACAGACAGACAGACAGACAGACAGACAGACAGACAGACAGACAGACAGACAGACAGACAGACAGACAGACAGACAGACAGACAGACAGACAGACAGACAGACAGACAGACAGACAGACAGACAGACAGACAGACAGACAGACAGACAGACAGACAGACAGACAGACAGACAGACAGACAGACAGACAGACAGACAGACAGACAGACAGACAGACAGACAGACAGACAGACAGACAGACAGACAGACAGACAGACAGACAGACAGACAGACAGACAGACAGACAGACAGACAGACAGACAGACAGACAGACAGACAGACAGACAGACAGACAGACAGACAGACAGACAGACAGACAGACAGACAGACAGACAGACAGACAGACAGACAGACAGACAGACAGACAGACAGACAGACAGACAGACAGACAGACAGACAGACAGACAGACAGACAGACAGACAGACAGACAGACAGACAGACAGACAGACAGACAGACAGACAGACAGACAGACAGACAGACAGACAGACAGACAGACAGACAGACAGACAGACAGACAGACAGACAGACAGACAGACAGACAGACAGACAGACAGACAGACAGACAGACAGACAGACAGACAGACAGACAGACAGACAGACAGACAGACAGACAGACAGACAGACAGACAGACAGACAGACAGACAGACAGACAGACAGACAGACAGACAGACAGACAGACAGACAGACAGACAGACAGACAGACAGACAGACAGACAGACAGACAGACAGACAGACAGACAGACAGACAGACAGACAGACAGACAGACAGACAGACAGACAGACAGACAGACAGACAGACAGACAGACAGACAGACAGACAGACAGACAGACAGACAGACAGACAGACAGACAGACAGACAGACAGACAGACAGACAGACAGACAGACAGACAGACAGACAGACAGACAGACAGACAGACAGACAGACAGACAGACAGACAGACAGACAGACAGACAGACAGACAGACAGACAGACAGACAGACAGACAGACAGACAGACAGACAGACAGACAGACAGACAGACAGACAGACAGACAGACAGACAGACAGACAGACAGACAGACAGACAGACAGACAGACAGACAGACAGACAGACAGACAGACAGACAGACAGACAGACAGACAGACAGACAGACAGACAGACAGACAGACAGACAGACAGACAGACAGACAGACAGACAGACAGACAGACAGACAGACAGACAGACAGACAGACAGACAGACAGACAGACAGACAGACAGACAGACAGACAGACAGACAGACAGACAGACAGACAGACAGACAGACAGACAGACAGACAGACAGACAGACAGACAGACAGACAGACAGACAGACAGACAGACAGACAGACAGACAGACAGACAGACAGACAGACAGACAGACAGACAGACAGACAGACAGACAGACAGACAGACAGACAGACAGACAGACAGACAGACAGACAGACAGACAGACAGACAGACAGACAGACAGACAGACAGACAGACAGACAGACAGACAGACAGACAGACAGACAGACAGACAGACAGACAGACAGACAGACAGACAGACAGACAGACAGACAGACAGACAGACAGACAGACAGACAGACAGACAGACAGACAGACAGACAGACAGACAGACAGACAGACAGACAGACAGACAGACAGACAGACAGACAGACAGACAGACAGACAGACAGACAGACAGACAGACAGACAGACAGACAGACAGACAGACAGACAGACAGACAGACAGACAGACAGACAGACAGACAGACAGACAGACAGACAGACAGACAGACAGACAGACAGACAGACAGACAGACAGACAGACAGACAGACAGACAGACAGACAGACAGACAGACAGACAGACAGACAGACAGACAGACAGACAGACAGACAGACAGACAGACAGACAGACAGACAGACAGACAGACAGACAGACAGACAGACAGACAGACAGACAGACAGACAGACAGACAGACAGACAGACAGACAGACAGACAGACAGACAGACAGACAGACAGACAGACAGACAGACAGACAGACAGACAGACAGACAGACAGACAGACAGACAGACAGACAGACAGACAGACAGACAGACAGACAGACAGACAGACAGACAGACAGACAGACAGACAGACAGACAGACAGACAGACAGACAGACAGACAGACAGACAGACAGACAGACAGACAGACAGACAGACAGACAGACAGACAGACAGACAGACAGACAGACAGACAGACAGACAGACAGACAGACAGACAGACAGACAGACAGACAGACAGACAGACAGACAGACAGACAGACAGACAGACAGACAGACAGACAGACAGACAGACAGACAGACAGACAGACAGACAGACAGACAGACAGACAGACAGACAGACAGACAGACAGACAGACAGACAGACAGACAGACAGACAGACAGACAGACAGACAGACAGACAGACAGACAGACAGACAGACAGACAGACAGACAGACAGACAGACAGACAGACAGACAGACAGACAGACAGACAGACAGACAGACAGACAGACAGACAGACAGACAGACAGACAGACAGACAGACAGACAGACAGACAGACAGACAGACAGACAGACAGACAGACAGACAGACAGACAGACAGACAGACAGACAGACAGACAG
The DNA here is from genome assembly GCF_030444845.1 of Prenolepis imparis. Taxonomy (NCBI): domain Eukaryota; kingdom Metazoa; phylum Arthropoda; class Insecta; order Hymenoptera; family Formicidae; genus Prenolepis; species Prenolepis imparis. The sequence goes on from NW_028141159.1 coordinate 26,669,865, forward strand.
ACAGACAGACAGACAGACAGACAGACAGACAGACAGACAGACAGACAGACAGACAGACAGACAGACAGACAGACAGACAGACAGACAGACAGACAGACAGACAGACAGACAGACAGACAGACAGACAGACAGACAGACAGACAGACAGACAGACAGACAGACAGACAGACAGACAGACAGACAGACAGACAGACAGACAGACAGACAGACAGACAGACAGACAGACAGACAGACAGACAGACAGACAGACAGACAGACAGACAGACAGACAGACAGACAGACAGACAGACAGACAGACAGACAGACAGACAGACAGACAGACAGACAGACAGACAGACAGACAGACAGACAGACAGACAGACAGACAGACAGACAGACAGACAGACAGACAGACAGACAGACAGACAGACAGACAGACAGACAGACAGACAGACAGACAGACAGACAGACAGACAGACAGACAGACAGACAGACAGACAGACAGACAGACAGACAGACAGACAGACAGACAGACAGACAGACAGACAGACAGACAGACAGACAGACAGACAGACAGACAGACAGACAGACAGACAGACAGACAGACAGACAGACAGACAGACAGACAGACAGACAGACAGACAGACAGACAGACAGACAGACAGACAGACAGACAGACAGACAGACAGACAGACAGACAGACAGACAGACAGACAGACAGACAGACAGACAGACAGACAGACAGACAGACAGACAGACAGACAGACAGACAGACAGACAGACAGACAGACAGACAGACAGACAGACAGACAGACAGACAGACAGACAGACAGACAGACAGACAGACAGACAGACAGACAGACAGACAGACAGACAGACAGACAGACAGACAGACAGACAGACAGACAGACAGACAGACAGACAGACAGACAGACAGACAGACAGACAGACAGACAGACAGACAGACAGACAGACAGACAGACAGACAGACAGACAGACAGACAGACAGACAGACAGACAGACAGACAGACAGACAGACAGACAGACAGACAGACAGACAGACAGACAGACAGACAGACAGACAGACAGACAGACAGACAGACAGACAGACAGACAGACAGACAGACAGACAGACAGACAGACAGACAGACAGACAGACAGACAGACAGACAGACAGACAGACAGACAGACAGACAGACAGACAGACAGACAGACAGACAGACAGACAGACAGACAGACAGACAGACAGACAGACAGACAGACAGACAGACAGACAGACAGACAGACAGACAGACAGACAGACAGACAGACAGACAGACAGACAGACAGACAGACAGACAGACAGACAGACAGACAGACAGACAGACAGACAGACAGACAGACAGACAGACAGACAGACAGACAGACAGACAGACAGACAGACAGACAGACAGACAGACAGACAGACAGACAGACAGACAGACAGACAGACAGACAGACAGACAGACAGACAGACAGACAGACAGACAGACAGACAGACAGACAGACAGACAGACAGACAGACAGACAGACAGACAGACAGACAGACAGACAGACAGACAGACAGACAGACAGACAGACAGACAGACAGACAGACAGACAGACAGACAGACAGACAGACAGACAGACAGACAGACAGACAGACAGACAGACAGACAGACAGACAGACAGACAGACAGACAGACAGACAGACAGACAGACAGACAGACAGACAGACAGACAGACAGACAGACAGACAGACAGACAGACAGACAGACAGACAGACAGACAGACAGACAGACAGACAGACAGACAGACAGACAGACAGACAGACAGACAGACAGACAGACAGACAGACAGACAGACAGACAGACAGACAGACAGACAGACAGACAGACAGACAGACAGACAGACAGACAGACAGACAGACAGACAGACAGACAGACAGACAGACAGACAGACAGACAGACAGACAGACAGACAGACAGACAGACAGACAGACAGACAGACAGACAGACAGACAGACAGACAGACAGACAGACAGACAGACAGACAGACAGACAGACAGACAGACAGACAGACAGACAGACAGACAGACAGACAGACAGACAGACAGACAGACAGACAGACAGACAGACAGACAGACAGACAGACAGACAGACAGACAGACAGACAGACAGACAGACAGACAGACAGACAGACAGACAGACAGACAGACAGACAGACAGACAGACAGACAGACAGACAGACAGACAGACAGACAGACAGACAGACAGACAGACAGACAGACAGACAGACAGACAGACAGACAGACAGACAGACAGACAGACAGACAGACAGACAGACAGACAGACAGACAGACAGACAGACAGACAGACAGACAGACAGACAGACAGACAGACAGACAGACAGACAGACAGACAGACAGACAGACAGACAGACAGACAGACAGACAGACAGACAGACAGACAGACAGACAGACAGACAGACAGACAGACAGACAGACAGACAGACAGACAGACAGACAGACAGACAGACAGACAGACAGACAGACAGACAGACAGACAGACAGACAGACAGACAGACAGACAGACAGACAGACAGACAGACAGACAGACAGACAGACAGACAGACAGACAGACAGACAGACAGACAGACAGACAGACAGACAGACAGACAGACAGACAGACAGACAGACAGACAGACAGACAGACAGACAGACAGACAGACAGACAGACAGACAGACAGACAGACAGACAGACAGACAGACAGACAGACAGACAGACAGACAGACAGACAGACAGATAGATAGATAGATAGATAAATAAAGATAGATAGATAGATAGATAGATATATATAGATACATGGATAGATAGATATATATATTTATATGTATGTATATATGTGTATACGTGTGTGTATGCATGTGTAGAAAATGTTTATTTGTATTTTCTCATGTAATTTAAAAAAAATGTACTAACCTTTGCATCCAGCCTTTCTTGAAAGAAACTCTATGTTTAGTAATAGGCAAATTTTTGGCGTTATATTTCTGTCCCATTGTGTGGACAACAAACTAATACTAAATACT
>NW_028141159.1:26673028-26748696 GCF_030444845.1 Prenolepis imparis
AAGCAGTGGTATCAACGCAGAGTACTTCTTGAGACACATTGTTTAAGCTCCTTACAATTTGATATTTCAGTTTATTGCAGGTATGTTGATGATATTTTTGCGGTAGTACCGCGTACTGAAATTGACACTATTTTGACCACATTTAACAGTTATCATCATCGGCTGCAATTTACGCATGAAATTGAAACAAATAACAGGATTAACTTTTTAGACACAATGGTTATTAGAAACGATGGGAAACTTATGACGAATTGGTATCGGAAACCTACCTCTTCTGGTAGATATTTAAATTATTATTCCAATCATCCGTTTAAATACAAAGTGAACACCATCAATAACTTAGTTGATCGCGCTATTTTGTTATCTGATGATCGTTTCCATAATGGGAACTTACATATTGTAAAAAGAATCTTGTCTAATAATTGCTTTCCTATGACGATCATCGAGCGTTATATCTATAAAAGAACATGTTTTTTAAAAAACTCTCATAACGTTGCTGACAAAGAGAATGATTTTGATATTTCTTCTTGTATTTTAATGCCGTATATTAAAAACTTAAGTGATATTATTGCGAGATCTATTAAGAAAACAGGCTTAAATGTTATTTACACGATACTAAAAAAACTAGACAATGTAATTAAACGCGGAAAAGACAAATTGCCTAAAGCGGATATGACCGAGATTGTATATAAGATTGACTGCAACGACTGCGACGCTACATACATTGGACAAACTAAAAGACACCTAAATACTCGGATAAAAGAACATATGAATAACATAAAATTGCATAGTAGTAACCAGAACGTTATAAGCAAACATAGAAATGAATATTTACATGACTTTAATTGGACAACCTTTAATATTTTACATCGGGAAACACATACTAGGAAAAGAGAGATAGCCGAAATGTTTTATATAAAAAAATATAACAACACGATTAACCTACATAAAGACACAGAGAATTTAAATCCTATTTATGATAGAATAATAAAGGATGTTTAACTTAGTTTGTTCTTTACCATCTCTATGAAACGTTAGTTGACACATCATATGTATTTAGAGAAGTTTAACTTGTTGAAATTTTATTAAATGTTACGTAAGGTATGTTTAAATGATTTACTTTATACCTATCGTTAGTTTCACTTGGTTTACGCTATACATCCATAAAATGATTTTCTTTTTGATATATTCGTATTATTATTTTTTATATAATTTTAGACTTGATAAGGACCTGAACCAAAGGTCGAAACGTAGTCTGTATTTTTATATGACATCGAATTAATAAAAATCAATTAAGCCAGTTGGGTCGTCTACAGTTATTCCTAATTTTATTCTTCACTGGCGATACAAAAATATTTGCTATATAATATCATTATGATCAATACATATGCATTATCTTGTTGATTAAAATACAATTTATTTCATCCGTATACATTTTGTATATTGGTACAAATGAAATATTTGTCAGATGTTACACTTAAATATTATTGATTCATGCGTGTTTGGATATTGTTTGATCGGGACACCCCGTATTACACGATCGCGGGTCGATGACGAATCACGTGTTTCGTCACCGAGCTCCTCGATTAGTTAACGCATCGCCTAATCGCGAGTTTCGCGAACATTCTTGCGAACGGGACCTCACCGAACTAGTGATGTGCGATCGTATGATAAAAATCGATTTCTGAATCGATTTTGAATCGCACATATAAAAATCGATTCTCATAAAAATCGGAGTACAAAAAATCGATCTCGTGAAAATCGATTTTTTTACGTTATTTAGCATAAAAGAAGAAATATGCCGAAACATAAAGAAATTAACTAAACTATACTTTTTTATCTAAAAAATTGTAGTAGACCTTCGGGAGTTCAAGCTGGTCGAGCTAATCCTAAAGAGAGCCGAGATCCCCTTTGCGAGTCGATAATTTTCTAGTCGAATGTAAAATTGAATTCTAACTAAAACCTTGTAAGACCGACGATTACTAGTTTAGGAGTTAGGTAGGTTCTGAAAGGTGTAAGATAAGAGTAAAAAGTACTTTAAATAACGCATTAATCTTTTTCAATTTTTTTAATTAATCGTTGAGCCAGTCTTTAAATGAGACTAACATCAAAGGTGCCGAGAGAGAGTTGAGCTACTCACCGCTACTGTATATACTGTGCTAACGGCATGGCAATTCAAACTTCATTATTTATTTAAAACGTAGTACTCACCGATATTAGTAGAAAGTCAGAAAACAGCACAAAAAAGAATCGATTCTAGCTTTAAAAAAATCGATTCTCTCGAAAATCGTATACTATGGAATCGATACAAAAAATCGATTTTTCTCGTCGAGAAAATCGATTTTCATGAAGATCGATTCAGAATCGCACATCACTACACCGAACGATGTCGACCATGCGGTATCGGTCATTGTATCCCGCCCGCGCGTGTTAGTGCGTGCCAACTTCTTTTTTGTGCGATCGGCGGGCATTGTTCACGCGAGTTAATGCGTGTCTGCTCTCTTGTCGTCGCTTCCGTGTGATCGGCGGACATTGTAATTGTATCGTTGTGCGCGCTGCTTTTTTGCCGTCACTATCCTTGCGACCGGCGTATATTGAACGTTCGTGTTCGTGCCTGCGCCTTCAGATCGACATTGTACGTGCATTTTATATGCTTCTCTTGTACATCGTCTTCCGCGCGATCGGCGGACATTGTACGTACAGTCTATATGTACTCTCATGTCGCCATCCGTCTGATTCTTTTGTTATTTCAGAGACCAGTCTGAACACGTTTTATAACGGTCGCCTTTGCTCGGTCCTTTTACAGTGCTTATGGTTTATCAAGAGAGTGTCACAAATTTGTTTTTAGTGTTTGAGTCAAAGTAAAAATACTGTCGTATTGTCGTATTGTAAAAAGATTATATATGTAAGAACATTATAATGGCTGATAAAGAGACAGTCAATCTCCTGAAAGATTGGGGCTTGGAAGATAACCTTATTCAACATTTCAAAGGTAAATATTATTATTATCTAAATATCTTATTTTTAATTATTATTAGGTGAGCATATTCAGTTAATAGTATAATTGCTAAATTGAGTTAACGTTTTTCGTCTATCTTTAATTAAACATACATGGGAAAAACGCTGTTACTTCGATTAATTATCGACGTTACGAGCTGCCACACACATAAATAGTTCATTCAACTGTATTTGCTATTGACTGTATTTCATTGTAATTGATTCTAATAATCTTTTTTTTTTTTAATTAACTGTAAATACAATTAAATAAACTATTTATGTGGCAGCCTATGTCGACTTTAATAGAAACAATAGCATTTTTTCCTGTATAATAATAATGTACAAGAGCTATTGATTGATTCGCATATTATTTTTACTATTATGTTAATTTTTTTCGATTTACATATCTATAGTTCCTTGCTATTATATAAATACGCACAAAATAATATGTGATTCGTATAACAATATGTAATATAATGTTTTTGACAATTAATTATTTTTTGGTATATACAGCACAAGCAATTGATTTCACTTCATTGCAAAATCTAACACACGATTTAATAAAAGAATTGATTCCAACAATTGGTTTAAGGATGCGCTTCATAACGAAATGGAAGGAACATTTTCGGATTTCAAATGATGTAATTATATTTTTTTCTTATTATTACAAGATTTTTTAATTTTGTAAATAATTTTATAAATAATACAGGAACAAGACCACGATACCGATACAGCGAGCGATAGTTCTGGCGAATCAAAAGAAAACATTGAGTCGTCACCTTTGAAAAAACAAAAATGTTTTGTTGGAACACAGATGTATAGAAGACTTCAACGGCCTACTGTCCGTGAAATATTAAAAGAAAATGAACAAGGTCGCTTGATATTACGAAGTTATTTACAAACCAAGACACTGTCGAAGCATTCCAGACATATTCTTATTGAATTATTAACCTCACATTTATTAAATACTGTTAAAGGGTAAGTTAAATGTTTTACTTTTTAATATAAGTATATAAAATATAATTTAGTTAAATAATTTTTTTTATAATAAGCCGGTTAATAAACATGATTTTTTGCATCTTGCTCGAGGAATAATAGAAGTATTCCCATCGGAGGACATAAATTTATATTATGTTGCACCAATATCTAAACAGAACTCTCGAAATAAAAAATCGATTTCTGTACGCGGTAAACTTGTAGACAAATATCGAAATAAATTGCGACAAAATAAACGTATACTAGCAGATATTTCTGATATTACAAGTTCTAATACTGATCAAGAAAGTGAAGCATCTAATGATGGTATTTCAATAGATTTTAAATATTTTCTTAATTATATAATATGATCTATAATTCTATTTTTAGTTACAAGTGAAGTGTTGGAGACAAGCGTCAAATGGTTGGAAACTAATCGAGAACCGTGGGAAGTGGTTGAAAGCCACTGGAAGGCTACTGCTACTATTCGTTTGCAAGACAATCGAAATAATCGGAATACTTCGCTATTCGAAATATTAGAAAAATGGCCGATTTTAACTCATCCAATGGGCTGGTTATTAATAGTCCAGGATTTTGAACATTTCGAATTAAGTTCGACAGAAGACGCTATTAGTCAGTGGCCTCAATTCTTCCAAAACGTTTTAAAAGTTTGTCCTCTTGAGAAAAAGAAAATTCCTCGAGTAAATGAACTATTACAAATAATAGGAAGTGATCAAAGCGATGGTATGTTATTTGTATATTATTGTATAATAATTTTTATGCAGTTATAAACTTGAAAATATAATTTGTATAACGTTTTCGGAAACAGAATCTAAAGCTATTGCGCAATTGTGTGCACTGTCATACATGATTCCTCCAAGAGGACGAGTTACAACAACAAAGAAGGGTCATTGGAAACCTTCAATGATTGAATCTGAAGAAAGTCTTGTTGTACACGTCAAGGTATGATTTAAAGTTTTATTTAATTTTTTCAAAAAATAATGCATGTACTTTATAATCATGATTTTTCAGACTGCTGGAGATATAAGTGATATTCGACAAAAACGAATTGATGCGATGTACCAGATGAATTTGACACTTCAACCATATATTATTGTCGTAGGACCTACTTTGGCTGAAATATCATCGTTTTTTATATCTGTGGACAAGGTCTTATACAACGTAACATCTGCGTTTAGAGCAATCGACACTTGCTTCAAAATCTTTCATGTGATGAATATCGAATATCCGGCAGCAGCTCATCATATATGGCTACTGATCCAACGTGAGTTGTATAACTTTACAACAAAATACGATAAAACACCGTCACATATTTTAGAAATAATAAGTACGTTAAAAAATACTCCTTAAAATTTATGATAAAGTTTAAAATATTACAAAAGTTACAAATATTATTATTGATATAACCGTGGTCTCATATATAGTTCCTTTTATTTGATATTTAGAAACACAGTTCCTTTTATTTGATATTTAATAATTTATAAAGTTTATTTCATTTCTGCGATATTAAGTATAAAAATAACATTTTAAGTACTTTATAAAAATATAGTTTATTCTAAAATTTAATTCTTTAACATTCTATTTTAATTAATAATATTAATTCAAATAGAATTATATTAAAATTAAAATTCTATTAATAATTAATAACACTAAAATTTTTTATAATGTATTCTTGCCCATTTTGCTTCGAATCGTATGGCTCTATTAGATGTTTGAAAGCACATTGTAAATTAAAACATTCTACAAAACTGCATTCTTTTATTCGATGTCGACAAGAATTGTCAACAAAAATGTTGTGTTCTCGCACTTTTAGTGATATTTATAGTTTTCTTAAACATTTATCCAGAACTCATTTAGAAACTAATATTAAAGACAATATTGAAACCAATAATAAGTCATTTTGCAATGACAATAATGTTTTAGATATTGATAAAAGTTTTATGGAAGAGATCACATTTAGTAATTTACCCTCACAATCAATGCCTTCTACTTCTTGTGCTATTAGTAATAGCGATAACAATTTTAAGGACATAACTGTTGTAGAATTTACAGAAAAGATCGCACAAATTTCATCTTTATTTATTGCAAGTTTATACTCTCGACCATCATTACCGCGTAAACTTTGTCAGGAAATAATAGAATCAATAAAAAATTTTCTTAATTGCGTAAAAATTATAGAGGAAAAATACAAGTCAATTGAGCAGAATCCTAATGAAGATTTAAGTACTATGTTTGATATTTTAAGTAATGCATTTGCAGATCGTCAGAATATCAAACAATGCTTTATTTTAAATCATTAAATTCTCTAATAGTGCCGCAAGAAATATGCATCGGCGCATTTATTGATTCTAAACTTATGAATACTGCTAAACAAATGCTCGTAAAAAATCGAAAAATATGCATTGTACCTCTTGAAAAAATATTAAAGACCTTTTTAGAGTTGCCAAATGTATATAAAAAAATAATGTCAAACATTATAAAAAGTGAACAGAACAAAATAACAACAAGTATATTGCAAAATGAAATATGGCATTCTATTAAACAACAGCATAACAACGATTTACTACCTTTGATTCTTTATTACGATGAATTGGAAATAAATAATCCTTTAGGTACTCATCGAGGTTTACATAAGTTTGGAGTAGTATATTGCTATCGGTGGTATCGAGGAACAATACGCGAGTATGCTTGAAAATATTTTTTTGATACAACTACATAACGTTACTGATTACGTACAAGTTGGTAATAAGCAGATTTTTGCACCTCTCATTAATGAGATTAATAAACTTCAGATTAACGGTATAACAATAAATATCGGAAACTCGGAAAAAAAGGTAAATTTTGCATTAATGAATATTCTTGGAGATAATTTAGGGCTTCATGCTATTTTCGGGTTAAATACAAGCTTCAATTCTAATTATTCCTGTAGAATATGCTTAGTAGATACAATAACTCGTCAAAAACAGATTCTTGAAGATGTTGAGTTACTTCGAAATGTTGAAAATTATGCAATAGATGTCAATGATAGAAATCATGGTATTACCGAGGAATGTACTTTCCATTCGATAACCAATTTTCACATCACAAAAAATCTCTGTGTCGATGTCATGCATGATTTATATGAGGGAATTTGTCGCTACGATTTAGGTCAATTGTTAAATAGGTTAATAAATAAGGACAAATTATTTTCTCTTGAAAGATTAAATAATAGAATTTATTCTTTTGATTACGGGGATAATCATTCAATAAACATACCGCCTTTAATTAACATAAATGCTTTAAAAAATAAATAGATTATTTATTCTGCAGCTGAAATGGCATGTCTTTGGCAATATTTAGGTTTGATAATTGGCGATCTTATACCAAAAAAAAATAAAACTTGGAAATTATACATACTTCTTAGAAAAATGATGTCTATTATAATGGCAAAAGAAGTAACCGATGAAAATTGTAGCTTATTGAAAAAGCTAACAAGTGAACATCATAAATTATATATAAATTTATTTGATGATGTATTAAAACCGAAGCATCATTTTTTACTTCATTACCCACGAGTTATGCAACAGATAGGTCCTTTCAAATATGTGTCGTCCATACGATTTGAAGCAAAACATAAAGAACTTAAACATACTGCAAATGCTATTACATCTAGAAAAAATCTGCATATTCATTAGCTATGAAACATCAACTACAATTAAATTGTAGATTTATCTCAAATAAGGGTTTTGAAAATCGTTTAAAGTGGGGTGTCATCTTACATAACAATTTGATGAATATCGACCTTTTCAATAATTTTAAGTGTATACTACCGTTTGTTTCTTTTGATAGTTATAAATGTGTATCTTGGATAAAAGTTAATGGAACTCTTTATAAACCGAACATGGTTATTGTAATAGATAAAACTAATAGCAAATTTGGCAATATTCAATATATTATAAAAAATGATTCACATGAAACTTTCTTTATATGTAAGGAACTAAAAACAGTTCAGTTTAATTTTCATTTTTACGCATATGAGATAGAAGACACACAGTCTTGGGTATTTATGCCTCAGTCAAAACTTGAGACGTATAAAACTTGTAATAAACATTTTATTGAGGGGAAAAGATATATTCCAGTGCTTTAAAACTGTTTATAGTTTAACGATTTTCAAAACCCTTATTATATATAAGTACGTATATATAAGTGTTTTTTATATTTTACGAAATTTTTTGTTACGTATAAAGCTTGTAAGCATTTTATTGAGGATAAAAGCTATTTTCCTTTGTACTTTAAAGTGTTTATAGTTTGTTATGCTGTATCATTATATATAAGCACGTATATAAGTGTTTTGTTTTGTGATTATTCTAATATGATATAATAGATTTCTTTGTAATAGAAAAACATTTATAATTTCTTGAACTTTCTCACCTTTCATAATTACGTAAAGATATTTGTCAATATTAATCATAAAGTGCTTGAAATACCATTTTTTGTTATTTTAGGTAATTGTTTTAGATAGAATTCGTAAAATATATAAATATTGTTGTCAAATTGATTTGCAAAAGTATTTTGCGTTATTTGTAACACAATTCCTATAGTGCAACTGTCCATGTTGCCATATTAAAGTAATGTAATGTTAAAACTCCTATCATATTCTATTACTTAAATTACATGTGTAATTTGCGTAATTATTAATGTCTACTAATGTGATTATAAAATAACATGACAGTATGACAGTATTTGAAACGTACAATCGTTGTTGTTGTTTTAAATGGATGTAGAATTCGTAAAAGATATTTATGTATTTTTTTTTTAAAAGAGGAAATTAAAAATAATTTTTGATTCAATATAAACAATTATTCTTTACCTATTTAGTCTAAGGATTAATTATTTACATTGAATTGAAAATTATAATTTCCTCTTTTTTAAAGGATAATACATAAAGCTTCTACGAATTCTACATCCATTTAAAACAACAGCAACGATTATATGTTTCAAGCATATTGTTATGTTATTTAGTAATCACATTAATTGACATTAATAATAATGCTAATACACATGTTATTAAAGCAATAGAATATGATAGCAGTTTTAACATCACATTATTTTAATGTGGCAACATGAATAATAGTTGCAAGTAGAAATTGTGTTACAAACAACGCAATATACAATTTCGACAACAATATTAAATAATCTAAATAAATTCACTTGCTTTTAAAACAACCGTTTTCTTAATCTTAGAGCAAATATTTTTGGTTCAGCCAATCCTAAATATAATCCAGGGAAGCGTATAACTTGTCTATTGGATAATATATCCAGTCCAATAAAATATAATTAGATTAATATGATTATATGTATTGTAGCTTTATTTGCATGCGCAATTTATTTAAGTATTTTTGTATTTATTTTTTAAACAAATTGATATATATCAAATAACAATGCTTTTAAAACAATTATTTTCTTATTCTTAGAACAAGCATCAATGGTTCATTTAATCGTTAATATAATTGAGCAAAACGTGTAAGTTATACATTGAATAACATATTTAATCAAATAAAATATTTTTAAGTTTAATATAATTATACGTAACGTAGCTTCAAATGTATACAAAATTCACTCAAATAATTTTGTGTTTACTTTTAAAACAAATTGATATATTTCAAATAAAAATATTTTTAAAACAATCACTTTTTTATTTTTAGAGCAAGCATCAATGGTTCATTTAATCGTTAATATAATCGAGCAAAACGTGTAAGTTATACATTGAATAACATATTTAATCAAATAAAATGTAACTTGTACAAGATTCAAGTAAAAATACGGTTGCATTTATTCCATTGTGAATTAATCCAAGACAACATTTGTTGTATATTACTTTAAAATTAATTAATATTAATTTTAAATGAGTTCATTCCAGCAAAATTTATAATGAAAGAATAATGTATGTCATTCTAATAATCATATATATTATAATCCTATAACTATAATGTAATTCAATTCGTAATTTAGTAGCGTTCTTACAATTCAATATATTTTTAATGCAATATCCTATATCATTAATTGAAATTTATATATTGTTCTTTTAATATACATATTTAAAATAAAAATCAATAACAAATACAATTAAATGAACTAGTTATGTTGATGGCAGCCCGTAACGTCGCCGTTTAATTGAAGCAACTTTATTTTTTTTTAATTTAACAGCATTTTTTTTTCAGTGTAGCATCGAGAGGCTGTTCGCGAGAATTAGCAGTTTGACAATTTGTTTAAAATTAAATCAAATAAAATAATATTAGTTTTAAATAATAGCTTATAATACTTTAAACTCAATTAATATTTTTGACAGTTATCAGCTGATTTCTGTCAAAAAATATTAATCGCGGATAAAGTATTATAACATATTATTTCAAACATATTATTTTATTTTATTTTATTTTGAACAAACTGTTAAATTACTAACCCTCACGGTGACAGCCTCTCGATGTTACGAATGTACGCACAATGCAAATCGAAACAGTCAATCAGTATCGCGGAAAAGATGCAACAATACTTGCGAGAATCGACTAAACATGCCTTTTTTAGAAAGGGATGTTATAATATTTTAAATTCGATTAATATTTTTGACAATTATCAGTTGATTTTTGTCAAAAAATATTAATCGCGAATAAGATATTATAACATATTATTTGAAACATATTATTATTTTAATATTTTCAACATATTATATACATTCCCATTACCGCTATAGAAATGTTATAAAATAAACAATTTCTTACTCACCGATACGTACAATAGCAGAGTTGTAGTACACAGTACACATTGATCTGAAAATAAAATATTCAAATTATGTATATACATATGTGTGTATTATTTTAAAATTTAATTAGCAAAATTGTTAAAATTAACGCTTTAACAGCTAATTTCCGTGAAAAAATATTAATCGAGTTTAAACAAACTTTACATTATTTTTCAAAAATATATATTTTTTTTAACATAAAACCGAAGAATTGCGTGCGCGCGTGTTGTTCTAGTGATAAAGAAGCTACCTTGGAGGATCAACACAAGGCAATGTGTTTATCAGTAACAGGTTACTGACGAAGATTATCATTATTTCGAGCAATATACTATATATCCTTTATATGAAAAGAAAGCAAAATTACGACAATATTATATCAAATGTTCAAAATTAAGGATTTGCCTTTTTATACCTTTTATATCATTTATACCATTTATACCTTTTATACCATTTATACCATTTATATTATATGTATGTATATGTATCTATTTTATACCTAAAATAATTTTTAAAAAGAATTTCCCGTAAAAAATAATGTACCCCCAAAAAATGTAAAAATCAAAACTAAAATTAACCAACAACTAGCCAAGACATAGAAAATATTCAATTTCTAAAGCATTTTATAATTTTATAATAATATTTGTAATTTGAAATATTTGCAATTTGAAATTGTAATTTAAAATAATATTTCCCATAAAATCAATTTTGCTTATAAAAAACATTATGATAGATTCTTTTCAAAAAATTAAAATGCATTTTAAGGAAAAGAGGGAGAATTAACGAATATCACAGCCGATGAAAGAAGCTTTAAACATGCGATAAATAGATCGTAAAGTGTGTGATATTAGGGGATTTTAAGGCGAATTTTATATGTAATATAATTACATACGAACATGATTTGTTGACATTTGCTACGCGCAAAACGCTTTGCTTGTCCACGGATTTTTTCGCATGTTAAAACATTACAGGAATTACACTCATTGTCAGTACTCAATGTCAGTATGAAAAATCTATGTATAATATACGTAACGTAAACTATAAATTTTCACTACTGGCAGTTTATATCGGAATGCCCATATATGCATGTACAATAAATTGTAATCAATTAAAGAATCGTTTATGTTTATTTACTGAAAAAATAACTTTCCTGATTAATAAATCAAATTAATAAATTTGAAATTATAAATGTTATTAATTTAAAGCAAATTTCTTTACAACATATTTATTAATAACAATTAACAGAGTTATCATTAAAAATTAAAAATTAAATTAATTACCATAAAAAGCAATTTTGGAGTAAAAAGAGTGAATAAAAAAAATCTATTATATCTCCAATATAGCAATCATTATAATTGCATTATTTTTATTAAAATTATTAAATTATATTTTTCGAACTCAAATTATTTTTCTATATTATTAATTTACTACACAAAATAACTTGCTGCTATGATTAAATTTGATAATAAAAGAGTTTGTTCCATGAGCATACTGACACAACTGCTTTCATATATAACTTTCTGTCGAACAAATATCATATATAATTCTGTCCAACAAATCTGCTTAATTACTAATATTAAATTTAACTCACAAATAGCTTTGGTGAATCAACAATTTAATTTTTATGTTAATCGATGAATTTTTGTATAGAGCTTGTTCTCAAAGTAGAAAAATTAACAATTAATGTCAAAAAAGCTGAAGCATTTGAAGAATATAAGTTGGTACAAAAAATAATTTAAATAAAAATTGTACTTTAAAGAAAAATAATATAAAAAGCATCCAAAAAATAATAAACAAACATAATATATATTTTTTCCTAATAGTTTAAAATAAATTTTTGATAATTTATTTTCTCTTCTTTTCAGAAACTTACTTACAATTACTGTAATTATTGTACAGATAAGAGTTATAATTTAAAAAGATTTATGGAGATAAAAAAGACATGCAATGAAAAATAAATTAAACTTAAAATATTTTTAAAAAAATATTTTTGTACAAAATATTGAAATACACACAGATAATATATTTAATTATTTATCTTTTATATTTTATAATATAAGGAGCAATAATATCCTATATAATTATCTCAAATAATATCTCTAAAATATGTTTTGATTGGAACACTTTATTAATAGAATTATTTTTTTAAGGTAAACTTTCAAAATTTGAAAAGCTACTTTTATTTAATTCAAACAAAACGATATATTTCATTTTTACGTATATTAATTCTTCCAATTACATATTAAAATAGACACATATTAAAATAGAACATTATCGAAAAATCAATAGTATTCTCAAGAGAGATTTTATTAGACAGGTTTTATTTAATTTATACATTTGAAACAAAACCGTACTAATTTCTATTTACTTCTAAAAAATTTTATAATGATTTTATATTTAAAGCACATTTTTCTTTTTTCTATATATTAATAAATCTTTCCCATTGCTTATATACAAATGTTCTTTGTCATTATCGTAGTCAATTTAAGAGGATATAAAATATATAACAAATTAATATTATAACAATACAATTATGCTAATTGTTTAATAGCATAATATTATTTCTTCTTTTATCTTATTTTCTGATAAGAATTTGAATGATATTTTAGAATTATTTTCTTCTCACTTGAGAATTCTTCAGAGACATGCTAAAATTATTAACTATAATATATATTATCTCTGTACACCAAAATTTTATCAATATTAATATAACATAAAATAACTTGATATTCTGATAAATAATATTTATCGAGTACTGACAGTATATACATAAAAGTTACCAAAATCGTACAGAAATCATGAACATCATTCAGTATAATTTGCTAATATATTTGATTCTGCGATGAAGTTTTTTAACTAATTTTATTGCACTGTGATTTTCTATAGCCGCGCTAATAATTTAATTTTACTTCCCGCAAGTTCTACCAATAATCTTTGCGCCTAGAGTAAGTAAAAAACTTTTTTTATAAACATAATTTGATAGTTTGTATATAAATTTTATTGTAATTTATTGGTTACTCTTAAAAAAAACTTGAGTTTATTATTAATTGAAGTGTTTTATAAATGAATATTCAAAATGTTCGATAATGTTCCGGAAATGTCCAAAGTTAACCGAAGATATTATTACGACGCAAAGTTGAAACCGATTTTATATGATAAAATACAGCTTACAATTTTTAAAATTTTGTGTATCTGTTCATAAATAATATGAACGCAAAAAATGGTAGTTTAAAACAATTGAAAGGATGTTGTTCTTGTTTTATTCCATTCTGCAAAAAAAATCATAAAATATACATGAAACAATTTTCGTGGATGTCCCTTAAGACAAAACACGATAAAAATGGTTTCAACTCTACGACATGAATATAAGCTAACAAAATCAAACTTATAATGTTGTCAAGATTATTTGAATGTAAGTGTATATGGAATAAGATATTAAACCTTTGAATACGACGCGCCACTAGTGGCTTTCCTCTAAACAATGTTTTGGGTCAAGACGTCACTACAATGACTTCCCTCTAAACGATTGTTTGGGACAAAACGTCACTAAAGTGGCTTCTTTTTATTATATATAATGTCGCTAAATATCTTATTATTGGAAACTTTACGTAAATTTTTGCTGTTATTATTATTATTATTATTGTTTAGTATTATTGTTATTATAAGTATTATTGTTATTATTATATTACTTAATATGCAAGATGAAAAAGTTCTCTATCAATATCTTTTTCCATTTCTGATTTGTATCGCTTATAATTTTTTTAAAATTATATTTTGTCATCATAGAAATATTTTCATGTTTTATTTGTCTGCATTTGTTTTATCAAAAAAAAAAAAAAAAAAAAAATATTCAACGACAGTATTAAGTATGATCGCCAAGAGTTCACAATTAAGATATACTTCCATTTCTTAATAGTATATTGATAAAATCTTTGAAAAAAATAATTATTTGTTTGTCGACGTATCACTATCAGGTATATATTATTGCTTTTGAGTTTGTAGTTATATTAGTAGTATTATTTTTAATTATTTTATTTCTTTTAATTTTGTAGACTTGTTCGTCCTAATATGGTTATACTAAGTGTAATAAAAGAAAAATTATTAAGCGATACAAAATCAAAAATAGTGGGAGATGTTGATAGAGAATGTTCGCATCTTGCATTAAATAATAGAAAAAATTTACATAAAGTACGAAGGCGAATATTGAATTCATCGGAATCGGAAAACGAAGTCGATAATTTAGATATTTAGAAGAAACAGAATGTGAGGAAATGAATAGATCACATACAAATTTGCAATTAAGAATATTCAAATTTGATATGAATGGTTCTGGCATAAAATCTTATCTTTATTGGTTTTCCACTGCGTTAGATTATTTTCAATTATTTTTTTTCTGAAGAATTAGTCGCATTTATTGCAGTAAAAGCAAATATTTACTGTCACTATGCAATGAATAATAACATACGTTTTTTCTCAAATAGTTATGAAAAAGAAACTACACTAAATAAAATTTTCTGTTTTTTTTTCCATTAAATTACTGATGTCGCGAGTAAAAAAATTACATTATACAGAATTCTAGTCAAAAGATAGATTGCGTACAGATATTTTTAATCAGATTATGTTTCGAGACAGATATATGTTTTTTTATTAAAAATGTTACACTTTAATGACATTACAACAGTTAGTTCTGATCGATTGATAAAAATACATGAAGTTGTTAATAAACTCCGCGCATCTTTTAAAAATTATTTGTTTCCATTTCGTAATTTATGTATAAATGAAAGTTTATTGTTATTTAAAGGAAGATTAAGTTTTAAGCAGTATATATTCCGTCTAAACAGATTCGGCATAAAATCTTTCGTTTTGTATGATTGTAAAAGTGGACATATTCAAGCTTTTATTATTTATACAGGCTATAATTCTAATGTAATTCTAATGTAATTTTAATGTATCAAATAAAAAAGCACTTGGAATATCAGGCAAAATTGTACTTATATTATTAGAGTCATATTTAGGCAAAGGGCATATGTTATTTGTTGATAATTGGTATACTAGTCCGACATTGTTTAATTTGCTTCATAAAAATAATACAAATGCTTGAGGTATAGTAAAACAACGACGGAAATATATGCCAAAATTGGAAGAAAAATTAAGAAAGGGTGAAATATATTTCCGCTCTACAAACAAGTTATTTGCAATCAAATGGCAAGATAAGCGAGAAGAATACATGTCTGTTATCGACTTATCATTACAATACATATTATCTACTTATCATTCAGCAGAGTTCGTATATATAACAAAAAGAGATTATCGAACAATACAAAAATATTGCAAAAATATTTCTTTGCAAAATTGCAACATTGCAGAAATGTTACAAAATGTTGCTGCAATAATTTTGTGGCGCAAAATTTGCAGAAATTGTAGTTTTATCAAAAGTAAAATTGTTGCTCAAATCTTTTGGCCCACGCCCAACGGGCTCTTTATTAACAGGGATTTGAATTTTTATCATTTGGGCCGTCGCGTCTACTTCAAACGCTGATAAATTTCAGTAGACTACGATTTATAAAATAAGATGTGGTTTTAAAAGGTTTTTTTTACATACTTTAATTTTGTAAAATCAGTTTTTTGAGGAAGTAAAAATTTATTTAAGATTTTCAAAAAAACAAAATAGAAATCAATTTTTTCTCAAATTTAGACATCTTCGATTTCCTTCAAAAAAATCTTGAAAAAAAGTAGAAATCTTCTCCTTTAAAACGAGTCCAGGATCAAGATGGGCAAGCGTTTAGTTTTCAAGATACAGTCCGTTTTAGGACCGAGCACATCACCTACGAGCAGTGGGTGTACGCTCGCGCTTGAACGAAAAATAGGAGTTCCCATTTTAAAAATTCGAGTTGACCTTCAAATGACCTCTAAACTTGATCTCAAGGTCAAGTTCAAGATAAACATCAAGTCTCTTTTTTTAACCCTACAACTTTTGTCTGGGGTGTTTTCCCCCTAGAACATGATTAAAGTTAGTTATTGATAGATTCTTTTGTCCTATACAATTTGATCCCTAAAGGTCATCTTAACCCATGACTTAAGTACCTTTCTGAACGTAAAATTTCCCGCTCTTTCCGAATCCGGGGTAAAAAATGGGGGTTTCTATTTAAAAAATTCCAGTTGACCTTCGAATGACCTCTAAACTTGATCTCAAGATCAAGTTCTAGGTCACCATCAAGTCCCTTTTCTTTAACCCTACAACTTTTATCTGGGGTGTTTTCTTCCTAGAATTCGATTATTCTGAGTTATTCAGGGGTTCCGGTCTTTTTTGAACACCTGTATACACACACACACACATACACACACACACACACGTTTTCTACATTATTGGAACATTTTAGATTTTTTATTATTTACCTTTTTATTTTTTTTTATTTTTTACTATTCCTTATTTTACATGTAAAACCAACAAATTTTTTAATAAACGGTGATATATGTATATACATATATATGTTTCTTAGGTTTACTACAAGATAAGGAAAGATAAAAAAGAATAAATAGAAATCTTCTATTGATGTGAAAAGTGCGTGCGTAGTGCATGAAGTTCGTCTGTATAATAATTAATAAGAAATTCGTCATTCTTTTTTTACAGAAGTCTCATAGCAATAAAGTTTCCATAACAACAAAATAACACATATGAATATTTGTGCATCTAATGTTGACTCATTTTGGTGATGTAAACGTATACAGTTCCAATAAAAGTATATTGTAAAAGAACGATTTCTAAGTTAACGTGTGTAACGCATATGAGCGAGAAGAGTACGTCCTTATCACAATTAATTTTTGATGTTTTTGATTGACTGTCTTGAATCTGCGACGAGTTTTGTTGGTCAGCTGACGTGACGATACATATATATATATATATATATATATATATATATAATTAAATTTATAAAATTAAGTAATAAATATATTAAACGTGTATTTAAAAAATTGATTTTAATATTTGCAGTAATTGATCACATCTTGTGCACAAGTTGGACTACATAAGTATTCTTATTGGACAAACATCTGGTATTACTTATAAGTCGTATAATATTGTCAAAAAATAATTCAAAGCAAATTCAAGGTAAATATGTTGAATAAATATATTAATATATTATATTTATATAAAATAATTAATATATTATTAATATATTAATATAAAATATACTAATTCTTAAATTTAATAATACTAAAGATAAGAATAAAGTTCCGAAAACCGACTGCCTCCAATTTCGATAAAATTTTGTGAAAAGCTTCCTGTTAGCTTAAAATGGATGCCTGTAAAGGGAATTTTGGCGACTCCTATAAAAAAAGTCATTTTTTAACAAAAAATATAATCTAACTCAAACTTATGTCCCAGGGATGAATCAGAACTTTGCTTTATCTTGTGAAGTACACGTGTGAACAAATATAGACCACGTTTCGCGCTGAAAGCAGGGGGCGATGGGGATGAACCTCGCTTTGCGTGAAAAGTTGCAAACCCATGTCGAATTTCGCAAATATAGACCTCATTTCGCGCTGAAAGCAGAGAGTGATGAGGGTGGACCTTGTTTTGCTTGGAAAGTTACAAACCCATGTGGAACCTCGCTTCACGTGCAAAAGTGTATGCGTCGACACAGTGGGTTCCGCCCCCCTGCGGGGGACCCCACTACCAAAAAACTAGACACATAGGTCTGGGTGGAACCTCGCTTCGCGTGGAAGGATGATTTAATTGTTAATAACAATTTAATAAACCATAAACAAAACTTAAAACTTTTCGGAGTATATTCAGAACAGTAACCTTAACATATTTTGTCAAGGTCAAGACAATCTCTCTCTCCTATTTACCTTATTATATTTTTTACTATTTTTGGTTAAAAAATGACTTTTTTGTAGGAGTCGCCAAAATTCCCTTTACAGGCATCCATTTTAAGCTAAAAGGAAGCTTTTCACAAAATTTTATCCAAATCGGAGATAGTCAGTTTTCAAAACTACACCCAAAGATAATATTATAATATAAATGTACAATATACAGGATGTTTCATTTTAACAAGCTAATATCTCGAAATAACAGAGTTTTAGAAAAAAAATGTTTTAGATAAAAATTGTAGGGTTTTGAGAACGATATAAGATGGTGTTATTGGTGTGACCTTGCATAATCGTTTGAAGATTACGTAAAAATCACCTTCAATTTTTTAAATAAAACATACAATTTACTTTTCATTGTATAGCTTATCTTGAGAGCATTCCAAAACACTATAATAAAGTATTTTTTATTGACTATTTTTCAAATTACACAGGAGCTTGAAAGTTATAATATTTTGACGAAGAATACAAAATATCTTATAAATTATTTAGTTTTAGGTAATCTTATCTTAATATTTTTATGCATAGAATAATAAGACGAATTCATTGGTGTAAAGAAAACATAATTGCTTTTAAGAAAAAGTATAAAACTCGCAATATGCAGTCTTATATTTTTTCTTAAAAGTAATGTGTTTTCTGTACACCAATGGATTTATCTTATTATTCTATATAAAAGTATTAAGATAAGATTACTGAAAACTGAATGTTTCATAAGATATGTTGTATTCTTTGTCAAAATACTGTAACTTTGAAGCTCCTGTATCTCGAAAAATAGTAAAAAAAAATTTTTTTATTATAATGTTTTGGAAAGCTCACGAGATAAGCTACAAGTATATGTAATAAAAAATAGGAAGTTTCATTTAAAAAAATTGAAGGTGATCTTTATATGACCTTCAAACGACTATGCAAAGTCAAACTAATAACACCATCTTATCTATACCCCTTGAACCCTATAACTTTTGTCTAAAACATTTTTTTAAAAACCTTATCATTTCGAGATATTAGCCTGTTCTAATTAAAAAATGGGACATCCTGTATATATACAATTATATGAATATTATTATACATGTGTGAACAAATATAATCCTTAAAAATTTACCTTTTTTTAGAAAAAATGTAAAAAAGGGCGCCAAGTGCAGTATTTATATTTATTATTAATAATTGTTTACAATACATAAACAACTCATGTAGACGTAATTTTAAAATTTACAGCACATTGTCGTCTATCAAGCATCTGTCATCATTTTCACACAATAAAAAGGTTATTCAATTACGGTCGCGATTCATGGCGGGTGTCGCCCGGCTGGCGGTCGCACGGCGAAAGCCCTGCGGCCGGGAGTCGGGCGGCATCCGCCCTCGCCCCTGCCGAGTTTCTCCCCTAGGGGAGGGCCTCGGCGATGCCCCCGGGCCGATGGTCGAATCCCGTAAAGGGAGGGAACTGCGGCCCGGGGGCACGGGGGGATCACAGGGACTCAGATAACGGGTCCCATTGCACGTGATTCCCCCGGGAAGGGACGCGGCAGTGGCGGCCCTCTCACCGGTGCCCTAGAGCGCCGGTGGGAGGGCAACACTGCCTGCGGCGAGGGTTCCCCCCCTTCTGGGGGGAACTCCCAGGTGAAGAGCTCCCGGAGCGTCGGCCGAAACTCTCGTCCCTTTAGGGAAGGAGAGAGAGTCCCGCTCTGGGAGCGGGGGGTGGCGGCTCGAGCGGGAATACTCGAGCCGTGACCCCGCCCCCAAAACTTTTTGGGAGGGCGCGACGTGGGGGCGGTGTCCCCCTGCGCCGCAACCGGGATGGACCGCACGATGGTTTTGCGGGGGAGAGTATCTTCCTTTCGGGGAAGATGCTATCTTGAGAAGGCTAGGCCTGGGGATGGCAAGAAGTAATGTTTCGGCAGTTCCTTGCCATCCCCGTAAGCGCCAGCGAAGGCACCCGCTGTGGTTTTAGTGAGGTAGGTCTTGGACCCCACCGCCGATCCATACGTGGATCGGCGATGGGGGACAAGGAGTCCCACATAACCCTCATCCCCTACCCGGGGGGTGAGTGGTACCATGAGGTTTCCACAGCGCAAAAAAAAAAAAAAAAAAAAAACAGTCGCGATTCATAAAATCGATACGCGAGTGTCACTGATGTCATCTCTTGTCAAACGGTTTAGTCGTAAATTTTTCCGACGTTTTTTAATGAAAAATTCTAACATCAATATTTTACATGATGATATCTCCGTTCATGATATTTATAGAGTAATAATAAAGATCATTTTATTATATAATTTAATCCCAAGTTTTTGATTAAACTTAACAAGAACTCAATCGGTTCAGCCGTTACTGAAGACCAATAATCTGAGGTACTCTCAAATAAATGACTTGCGTAAAGATACACGATCCGTCTCGTCGCTACGCCTGACTTAGCGCGAAACACTACTGTGTCTCTTGATTTATAATATTGTACATTTATCTGTTTGTATGTTTTTATGAGCGGTTACTTATTTTTCAAGTGATGAGTGCTAATTAATACATACTATGTATATAATTATTTTAGATAAATCAAAGGAACGGAAAGTTGATACTAAAGGATATATTTCTTTTCTTTTTTTGTCAATTCATATATATATATATATATGTATATATATGTTTAAATCAACATATAATTAAATATTTGACACATAATTTTGTAAAAAAATTAATTTAAAATTAATTTAAAAGGTTAAGAAAAATAATGATCATTAAAAGAAGATACTGTTGGCAATTGTTGTTTATCTGTCCATATTTATTGTTTATTTATTAATTTTTAAAATAAAAATTAAATAATTTATTAATATTAATTATTTATTAATATTAATATTAATATTAATATTTATTTAATATTATTGATTATTTATCAATGTATTAATTAATTTATTAATATTAATTTTTTTTTATAATATTTTATTTATTTTATTTTTATAATTATATATTGTACATCATTTTATGCAACATATTTTAATGTCTGATATTTATATCTTGCATGTTAATTTATAGAACGTTGAATAATAAACAAGATGTTATTATTTCAAATAAAAATAATGAAATAGAGATGATTACTTTTGCGATAGATAAGATGTTAGAATCAATTAAACTTGAGGATTCCACTGTGTAAACTTTTTTATTTATTTTAATTCATATAATAAAAAATACACACGGATTTATATTTATTTATCTGCACATTTTACTTTTTAAAAAATAAATATTGTATCTCAGTAGTTAATAAATTCTAATCCATTATTTATATAATGTATATAAGTGTGTGTGTGCGTACATATAGGTGTCTCACAACCTCCGTACAATATTTTATTAGTGTGTTCTAGAGGTAAAAAATAGAATAAAAAATTCTAATACAAAAATGTTGAGGCTGCAACAGTTTTTGAGTTATAAGCGATCAAAATTTGCCAATGATATACACGCACTGAATTACACATGTATACGCGTACCGATTTGTCATCTATTATTGGTTTTATTATTTTTAAAATAAAATAAGCTGTGCAGAAAAATCAATATCACACTACCTTGAAAAAATCAATAATGATGACAGATCGATAGGCGTGTATGTTTAGTTACGGACGCGCGAGTTCTAAGCTATATCATTGACAAATTTTGATCGTTTATAATTCAAAAACTATTGTAGGCTCAACATTTTTGTATTAGAATTTTTTATTCTATTTTACTTCTAGCATACGCTAATAAAATGTTGTACAAAGGTGAGATATCCTGTAAATATATGTATATATATATATTTAAATTTCTTAATTTTCTGAAAAGTAAAAAGATGATTTTAAAATCTTTTTTAGAGAGGTTATTGGTTTTATTGATGAGATTGATGGTCCGAAAATTGTTGGCAAAGTACAACATTATCGATTGCTAAAATTTATTTTAAATAATAATAGTCGTCATCGAATTCAAATAGTGGTATAAAATGTGCTAAAATCGAACGGATTCAGTTTCACATAAAACCAAATCGAGTAATTAATAAATTTTTTAAGAAAGATCTTATTTATCTTTAACACAACTATTAATATATATATATTATTGTTTACTTTGAATATATACTTAAATATACTTTTTATTCTTATTTAATTTAATATATACAATAATAATAATAATTATATATATGTTACTTTCTAATCTAATATTACTTTATGTACTTTACAGATTATTCAAATTGATATAGTGAAAGCTAAAAAAACGAAATTACCGGAGTTTAATCAAGGAACTCTTCCTTACGGACTTATTATTCCTTCAAATACTATTATTAATAATTTGGGTTCTTTTGACCTTAAAAAGATCATTCACGCAGTTCAACCTAAATTGATAGAAATATTCCGGATTACTTGAATTCATGTGTTCGTAAATAATTCTAAATATATTATATATGATTTAATATTGTCATATACATATATAGTATGTTCTTATATTTATGTATGTTTTCTTCTATTACATTTTCTTAAAATAAATACTTTTAAATAAAATATTTTTCTGTTATACGAGGATATGTTAAAACAAGATTTAATACTTTCTCAAATAGTTTTAAAACTATTAGTACTGGATCAATTACAGATGGTCATTACAAATTAGAAATTCAAATTGCTGATTACGAAGCTAATGATAGTTTCGAGAAAGGAAAAAATATGGAAATAAAAGGATATGTGAAAAATTCAAGTAAATTATATTAAAAATCTTTAAATTTCGTAATAAAATATTATTGTATCATTTTTTATTGATTTTTATGAATTATGTATTTATTTTACAGATGATGTCTTTTATATATCTTGACGTTGAAAAAGTATCTGATATTAAATTAGGAGACCAAATTTTATCATTAGCACAATTATTACAAGGTGCAAAACCTATTATAAAAAGATATTTTCCTAAAAAAGATGAAACTTCTGACTTGCCAACTAATAAAATTATTCGCAAATAATTAAAAAGTGTATTTGTCATGTTTTCAATGTGTTTTTCGTTTCTTATTTTTAGTTTATGAGTTATATGTATGCATATAATTAAAATATAAAGATAAGATATATATTATATAAATCAAGTTCATTATTCTAAGGTAATATAATGTAAAAGTAATAAAAATTGTAATATTAACACTATATTACTGTGTATTCACTTGAAAATTATAATAATAAACAATAATATTAAATAAATATGATAAGTATTTCAGTATTTGAATTGCTTTATCTGTTTATTTTTATTAATGTAAATAATTAATTCTTATATATATATATATATATATAAGATTATATATATATATATAAGATTATATATATATATATATATATATATATATATATATATACATGGTGATTCACGTAACGGTCGCCACAATTTTTGGGACATTTCCGCCAGTTTAAAAAAAAGTTTATACAGTGAAAATCAATCTGCTTTACTCAAGCTTTAACATGCAATAAAAAATTTTATAAAAAAATTTTTTTTTTATAAACAAATTAATGTCACCTTGAATTTTTTAAATGGAACCATCATATTTTTTTATATAAATTGATACCTCACAATATTCTGGATAAAAAATTATAATGGTAGGATGGTCAAAAAGTGAATAGTTTACGAGATATTTTATATTTTAATCTTATAAAGGTGGTTCTCGCAACGATCGCCACGATTTTTGGGGTACTTACAATAATCTGACAAAAAATGTCATTAATCAGAAATTTACCAATTTGTAACCGTCAACAAATTTAACAATAATTTAATGATTGCATACAATGTTACTTTATGTTACATTTTAATTCAAAATTAACAATTTTGAAACAAATATAGCGTAATTCTTCGCTATCGAGGAAGTTCACTATAAATAGTAAATAAAAAATAAATAGTAAATAAAATAAAAATAAATAGTAAATAGTAAATAAAAATAATAACACACTAAATTGATACTAGATAAACTGATACTAAAAATTTCCTGATCAGATTAATAGCTAAGCTACATGGTAACATAAGGTCAAAGTCAAGTCTGTTTACTATTTACGTTTTTAGTGAACTTCCTCGATAGCAAACAATTACGCTGTAGAAGCTTTAAAATCGTTAATTTTGAATTAAAATGTTACATAAAGTAAAATTGTATGTAATCATTAAATTATTGTTAAATTTGTTGACGGTTACAAATTGGTAAATTTCTGATTAATGACATTTTTTGTCAGATTATTGTAAGTACCCCAAAAATCGTGGCGATCGTTGCGAGAACCACCTTTATAAGATTAAAATATAAAATATCTCGTAAACTATTCACTTTTTGACCATCCTACCATTATAATTTTTTATCCAGAATATTGTGAGGTATCAATTTATATAAAAAAAATATGATGGTTCCATTTAAAAAATTCAAGGTGACATTAATTTGCTTATAAAAAAAAAATTTTTTTATAAAATTTTTTATTGCACGTTAAAGCTTGAGTAAAGCAGATTGATTTTCACTGTATAAACTTTTTTTAAACTGGCGGAAATGTCCCAAAAATCGTGGCGACCGTTACATGAATCACCCTGTATATATACATATATGTACGAAGCATGTTTTGGGACATTCCCCTTTTATTGGTTTAATTAGTGCTATGACATCTCACAAACAACATGCAATTGAAAATTTTATTTATAGAGCAATAAACACAAAAATATTGATAATTTTGTAGTCATTGTATACTTTGAAATTTTTTTAGCAAAGGCATGGTTTGAAAACTGTCCTCAAATTATGCATTGATTCGAGACTGTCCTCAAATCATACCGTTGACATACCTGACGGAAATGTCCTTGAACTAAACATTTGATCAACATTTTCTCATCACTTCTAAGACATATTTTATGTTCCCCCAAAATAAACGCTTTACCTCTTTTAATGCTTCTCAGGCATATTTTAGTTTAAATATTAATTTTTTTTAATCACGTTTCTTAAAAGAAAATTAAAAATTATGAATTAGTATTTCAGGTTCTAATTTCAAGACATTTTTTATAATTAAATATTATTTTATAAATATTTAAGAAAAATATAATTGTTATTAAAAAACTTATTTTGTGTGTGTGTGTGTGTGTGTGTGTGTGTGTGTGTGTGTGTGTGTGTGTGTGTGTGTGTGTGTGTGTGTGTGTGTGTGTGTGTGTGTGTGTGTGTGTGAGTGAGAGGAAGAGAGAAAGAGAATATTCATAATATTCATTAATTAAATTACTTCAAATTATCAATTTGACTTATTGAACGCTTATTTTTCAGTTGTTCAAGTGCATACTTTGAAAACTTTTTAAGCCTACGAAGAATACGTGAAGAAAATTGCGAAGACTAAATTACATTTATCTGTCCTTAAAGAATATATGTATGTAATATGGAATATTTATTTGAATTATAATTTGAAACTCTCCATTTACATGCAATGCATGCTTCAAAGACAACTCTTATAAAAAATAAAAATGTAAATTTCTTTAAACAATTATATTTTTTAATATTTATAAAGTAATATTTAATTATAAAAAATGATTTAAAATTTGATGAACTTGAAGTAATAATTCATAATCTTTAATTTCTCTTTTAAGAAACATGGACTCAAAAAATACACACACACATATTCAATAAAAGAAATTATTACTTAAACTGTGTAAAATATGCTTGAGAAGCATTGCGATGAAACGCTTATTTTGGGGACTTAAAATATGCATGTGAGATAAATTGTTTAGTTTGAGGACACTTTCGTATATCGATAGCATAATTTGAAGACAGTTTTCAAACCATGCCTTTGTTCAAAAAATCTCAAAGTATACAATAACTACAAAATTATCAATATTTTTTTGGTTTATTGCTCTATAAATAAAATTTCCAATAACGTGTTATTTGTGAGGTGTCATAGCATTAATTAAACAAATAAAAGGGGGATGTCCCGAAATATGCTTTGTGCGTAGATATATGTATATATGCTAATCTACCGATATATATAATAACTTAAAATAATAATAATAATTATAATACACATTATACAGGGTGTCGTTCGCGCTTCACCTATCGTGGACAGGTAGAGTGAGTTAAACCGTGTAGAAAGGGCTAACTCTCGCGGGTATTACCGTGCGGCGAGAAGAGACAGATCATTGTTATGTGATTACGACGCGAGGATCCAACGTTACGCACCGCTCGTACGTAGCCGTTATCATTTGTAGAACATTTCTCTCGAAGTTTTATCATGCGCCTAGTGCGATCGCGTAATAATGGGCTGCTTTTTCTCTTTTCTCATTACGCATTTATACTCGCGCAAAGTGGCCGTTCTTTTCAAATTAATTTCTGATTATTGCGAAAATCGTTAATCATAAAATAACTTTTCTATTCCGATTAATGCGCTGTATCTACAAACGAGTGATATGGATACCTATGGATATTACCGGATACCTATATATTATATGTATACAGAGTGTTCGGTTGTTCGCGTTTCATCTCTCGTGGGCAGGTAGAGTGGGTTAAATTCTGAGTAGAAAAGTTATCTACTGTTTTGCCACCTTCGCAATAATTAATGAGAAAATAATAAAAATCAATCAATTTATGCGAGTTTAAACAAGCGGCGAGAAAAGACAGCCTACGCTTACGTATAACTAGGCGAGCGGCGAAAAGAAAGAGTCTAATGTTACACGATTGCTAGGCGCGCGATGAAGCGGGGAGGAGTGCTCTACAAAAGATATTTATGTATGTACAAGTAACGCATAACGCTGGACCCCCGAGTAGGCTACCTCCTCTTCTCGCCGCGCGCTTGTAATCACGAATTGATCAACTTTTTAAAATTATTTTCTCATTAATTTATTGCAAAAATCACAAAATGGTAGAGGACTTTTCTGCTTGTTTTTTTTAATCCACTCTACCTGCCCACGAGAGGTAAAACGCGACATCCTGTGTAACATCTTGTGTATTATAAATATTATTATTAAATAATTATAAGTAGTTATTTAGCATTAATATATTTATATGCAAAGCGTATTTCGGGGCATTCCCCTTTTATTTGTTTAATTAATGCTATGACACCTCACAAACAACATGTTATTGGAAATTTTATTTATAGAGCAATAAACAAAAAAATATTGATAATTTTGTAGTCATTGTATATTTAGAAATTTTTTAAACAAAGGCATTGATTGGAGACTGTTCAAATTATGCAATCGATATACGAAAGTGTCCTCAAATTAAACATTTTGCCTCAATATTTTTAAGGTATATTTTATGCTTGTAAAATAAAATTTTATCTCAATATTTTTCAAGCATGTTTAACAGTTTAAGTGCTAATTTCATTTGTTGAACTTATTTTTTTAGTCCACATTGCTTTAAAAAGATTAAAGTTTATGAATTATTATTTTTCATTTTAATATATTTTTTATAATTAAATATTATTTTATAAATCCCCTTTTAAAAAAAGGCATGTTATTGACATTGTTGTCGGTTTGCCGCGATGCTGATTGGCTGTCTCGATTTGCGTTGTGCTTTATATCCATAGCATCAAGCAGCTGTCATCGCGAGAGTTAACAGTTTGACAGTTGTTCAAAAATAAAATTACAATTATCAAAAATTTAAATTATTATATTAAATCGGATAATGGCGCGCGCGAAGCGCGCACTTGTGTTGTCTAGTATTTAAAAAATACAATTATCATGAAAAAAATTTGCATTAATATTTTTCATAAAAGCCGTCTTTGAAGTAATCATAGCATGTAAATGTAGTCTTAAATTATACATTCAAATTATATACATATGTTCTTTCGAGACATACAATTGTAGTTAATTCTCATTCGTAAATTTCTTTATGTATTCTTTATAAGATTAAAAAGTTTTCGAAGTAAACAACATGCAATTGGGAAAGGACCCCGCATCATTCTTATGGGAAAATATATTTCTGCGGACTTGGCTAATTTTTAGATATGTTGTAGTTCACGCCGTTTTGAACAATGTCTTAATAGGCAACTTGATTTTATGAGCCATTTCCGCGGTACAAGCCCTGGAAGGTCTTGCATGTAAAGATATAAGTTTTTTGACTCGATATATATATGATCCTCTTTCGAATGTGTGTACGTGCGTGCGTGTGTGTGTGTGTGTGTGTATCACAGCAGCATATATAAAAATATTATTCAAAACATACATTATGTTATTTTCGCATATACAGGGTAGTTTAAAAGTCCGGAAACGGACGAATCTTAAACAATGCATTTTAGAAAAAATGCATGCACGCACGCACGCGCGCACATTCGATCGAGGGTCATATATCGAGTCGAAAAACCTTTACAGGACATTCCAGGGCTTGTAGCGCGGAAACGGCTCATAAGATCAAATTGTGTCTATTAATTTGTTCAGAATGGCGAAAACTACAAAAATCCAAAAATTAGCCAAATCCGCAGAAAGATATTTTCCCATAAGAATAATGACGGGGTCCTTTCCAATTGCATGTTGTTTATGAAATGTTATAGTATTAATTAGTATTAATTAGACATTAATTAGTATTAATTAGACAAATAAAAGAGGAATGTCCCGAAATATGCTTTTTGTACACATATATAATGTATATACACACATATATGCTCTAAATAAAAAATTACCTATAACTTTATAATATGTATAATACATATGTAACAATATGTATAATACATTTTATATACAGATACATACATATCTATATACAGAGTATCCATTGTTAACCATATCACCTCTCGTGTGCAAATACAGCGGGTTAGTTTAAATAGAAAAGCCCTCTATTATTTTGCGACTTTTGCAATAATTAATGAGAAATTAATTAAAAAAGATCGTCCAATTCGCGCAGATATTACCGTGCGGCGAGAAGAGACAGATCATTGCTACGCGATTGCTACGATGCGAGGATTCAACGTTATGCACCGTTTGTACGTTGTTATTACAAAGCCGTTGTTATTACAAAAATCACAAAATGATACAGGACTTTTCTTTTCAGTTTAACCCGCTTTACCTGCATACGAGTGGTGATACAGTTACTGGACAGCGTATATATATATGTATATACAGAGTGTCCAATTGTTCGCGTTTCACCTCTTGTAGGCAAGTAGAATGAGTTAAACCGAGTAGTAAAGTCCTCCACCATTTCCGATTTTTGCAATAATTAAGGAGTAAGTAATTAAAATAAATCGGTTAATTCGCGCAACTACAAGCGCGCGGCGAGAAGAGACAGTCTACTCGGGGGTCCAGCATTATGCGTTGCTCGTACATAGTTATTGTCTTACTTAGAGCGCTTTTCTTCGCTTCATCGCACGCTTAGCTACCGTGTAACATGAGACTCTTTCTTTTCGCCGCTCGCTTAGTAGGCTATCTTTTCTCGCCGTACGCTTAAATTTGCATGAATTGGTCGACCTTTATTAATTATTCTCTCATTAATTATTGCAAAAATCGCAATATGATAGATAGAGAATTTTCTATTCAGTTTAACCCATTCTACCTGCCCACGAAAGATGAAAGACAAACGCGAATAACCGGACACCTTGTATTCATATGTATATACAGAGTATTTGGTAATAATCCATATCACTTCTCGTGTAGAGGTACAGCGGATTAATCTGAATAGAAGTGAAGTCTATTATTTTGCGATTCTTGCAATAATTAATGAGAAATTAATTTTTAAAAATTGGCCAATTCGCGCGAGTATGTGTGCAATGAGAAGAAAAAAAGACAATCCATTATGCGGTCGCGTTAGGGGCATGATAAAACTTCAAGAAGAATAATAAGTAACAATGTAGGCTCCCTGCATTGATAAATTACAAATTCAAAAGGAGGCTATATGGAGCCACGCGTAGGGTGTAGGTACGCAAATATTAAAAACAAACTTGTTGGAAAAACAAATTTATTGAATCTAAACGTTTCGGTCCTTCCTTTGAACCTTCTTCAGTAAATTTAATACAATAAATAATAATGGGGAATCTACATACTACCGCACGTAGCGCAAAAGCCGTGAGCCCCCCCTATCGATATCCCATTAGAAAGACAAAGTGACATAATATGTCATGAGGTCCTCAAAAGTGGACTCTAATGAAGAGTATAGTGAGGAATTTCCGAAAGGGGGCTCACTCTTACTCACACACTCATCCATCGCACGTTCACACGACCGTACGCGGACGCGCCCGACGCACGAGTGAAGAAGATATTCGTTCTGATGCTATTTATAAGGCGCCCTACCACGGCTCATAGCCTGTTATCGAAGTCAATGTCAAACAATGTGTGGAATTTATTTCTCCTTCTCTCTCTCTCCCTCTCTTTCCCCCCTCTCCCTCCCCTTCCCCCCTCCGTCACTCTCCCTCTATCACTGTCCCCCCTTCCTCTCACTCCCCCCCCCTTTTTCTCTATCTCCCTCTCTCAAACATACGATGTATGGAGATTAATGTTACAAATGATTTATGGCTCTCTAAAGGAATTCGATAACAACTAAACGAAGACCGTCTTTCAAGAAATTTGAGGCATATTTGTCACAACAGATATATATGCTTGACTTAGACACTCTGTGTCTTCTTGTCGGTTTAAGCCATTTATCTGGCGCCTGATAAACAGCATCTCTGAAACAAGTCTCTTCCTTAGAAACGGTTCCTCATCTAAGTAGAACCAATTGTAGAACATTCAAGAAGAATGTTCTACAAATGACAACGACTATGAATGAACGGTGCGTAATGTTTATCTTCGCATTTCGCATCGTAGTCGCGTAATAATATGATCTGTCTCTTCTCGCCGCACGGTAATATCCGCGAGAGTTAGCCTTTTCTACACGGTTTAACCCATTCTATCTGCCCACGAGAGATGAAACGCGAATGACACTCTGTACAATATGTTATAAATATTATTATTAAATTATTATAGGTAGTTATTTAGCATATATATCTACACAGAACGCATATTTCGGGATACCCCCTTTTATTTGTTCAATTAATGCTGTGACATCTCACGAGCAACATGCAATTCAAAATTTTATTTACAGAGCAATAAACAAAAAAATTAAGATATTTTAAGGCTCTCAATATCAAAGATATATATAAAAATAGCCTAGCTATAAAAGCCGAACGCGGATGTCGATTATAGAGAAAATTAATTTTTCGCTATAACTAGATAATTGTGCATAAGGCACGAATTTTTGCTTGGTACACTGCCAAGACTTATTTAGGAAGTGTATCTCAATTCGAGATTACTAAATTCCTGTGTTTCCTTCTGACCCCCCTATAGAGATGTAAGCGAGAAAAATATCGGTCCGAAGTCGCTGAATCGGGAATTCAGCGATATTTTTCTCGCCAACATCTCTACAGGGGGGTTAGAGGGGAACACAGGAATTTAGTAATCTCGAATTGAGATACAATTCCTAAATAAGTCTTGGCAGTGTACCAAGCAAAAATTCGTGCCCCGTGCACAATTATCTATAGTTATAGCGAAAAATTAATTTTTGCTATAACCGTCGCACCGAGATCCGCGTTCGGCTTTTATAGCCAGTTTATTTCCATATAAACAAAAAATATTGATAATTTTCTAGTCCGTGTATACTTTGAGATTTTTTGAACAAAGTCATTGATTGGAGACTGCCCTAAATTATGCAATCAATATACGAAAGTGTCCTCAAATTAAACATTTTGCCTCAACATTTTTAAGGTATAATTTATGCCTTTAAAATAATCGTTTTTTCTCAATGTTTCTCAAGCATATTTAACAGTTTAAGTGCTAAATTCTTTTGTTGAATTTAGGACAGTCAACGCATAGTTTGAGAACATATGTTTTTATTAATCACCTAATAAGTTTTTCCTTCCATGTTCTTTTCACGTTTTCTTTATCTTAATAATAAATAGAATTCATAAATCTACTTTATAAATAAAATACAGTCAACGTATAGTTTGAGGACATATGTTATTGGATGGCGCCACTATGCAGTCAAAATCATATAAAAAAAAAGTCTCAAAATATACGTTGGACATAAGAATAAAAATGTCCCCAAAGTATGCGATAGAACTCTAAAAACTTTGAGACCAGACCCCAAAGTATCGAAATGTCTCCAAAGCATACGCGTGCGCTCCAAAAAATGTCCCCAATGGATTCTCTGTACATATATATATATATATATATATATATATATATATATATATATATATAATATATATATACACTACCGTCAGAAAGTTTAAGACCAAAGTAATAAATAAAGATCCTCGAAAGAATAATTTATTTTTACACGTTAAAATATGATATTCCGCTGATTGTTTCTTTTTTTTATTAATAGCTAGAAGATCATGTTACAACACCATAAAAGTAAAAATAGCTTGCTTTATTTTTTAGAAAGAAATAATAAATAAAATTAACAAATTGTTTTGGTCTTAAACTTTCTGACGGTAGTGTATAAATGTGTGTGTGTGTGTGTGGGCGTGCGTGCGTGCGTGCGTGCGTGTGTGTGTGCGTGTGTGTATGTGTGTGTGTAAGAGTTTTATAAGAGTATTAATGTTATATTATTGTAATTCTTTCTAGTTTATTGCATATAAATAATTAAAAATGTTATATTTTATTAGCTA
Source organism: Prenolepis imparis (assembly GCF_030444845.1). Taxonomy (NCBI): domain Eukaryota; kingdom Metazoa; phylum Arthropoda; class Insecta; order Hymenoptera; family Formicidae; genus Prenolepis; species Prenolepis imparis. The sequence goes on from NW_028141159.1 coordinate 26,706,209, forward strand.
TTATTTTATATTACACAATTTTGATGAATTGCATAGTATAAAGAAACAATCACGCTAACATAATTAATTATTACTTGTAATATACTAAATAAATTTCAATATAAATATAAATATAAGTAAGTTATTTAGTGCAAAGCAACATACATCAGTCGCGCATTCGATTATCAATAACGCGCGTTCCGTGGCAGGGCTGTATATAAAGTGGCAGAGACTGTGTCTAGCTCAGCCGTAGCGAAAGGGTTAAACTTAATATTTTATTTTCCTAACTTGATGAGAAATATTTACTTTTAAAAATTAAAAAAATACATAAATATTTATCAATCGTTTCTCATTACAACGCAATGTACAATACTTGGGACATTGTCGTTTGCGAATGCAAAATCAATCCGTTCAAGCTATCAAACAAATCTCAGTATCAAACAAATCTCGTTTGAGATCCGAGCTATTACTTCAACGTCCTTTTACATGCAACTTTATATATTCGACGTTAGATATATTTGCATGAAGGTACTCACCGTTGGCAACTGTGTTCCTCCAATTTTCGATGATCTCGTAACAGCACTATTATCACCACTATACTGTCATTACCGTTTTCATATCTGAAGGATTTTATGTCCTGTAATGGATAGGTATACTCCAAATTCTTTCTGAATTTGCATCATCTAGTTCGCATTTTACAGATTAACGTTGTTAATGTCGATTTGTCCTTTTCTAAAGGTAGGTTCAATTTTAGATACCAACGGTTTTTCTTCTTAAACTCTCCTACAATTTTGTAAAATAAGTATATTTTATTATTTACAGTATATACACACATATAAACAGGATGTCCCTAAACTGGCGATAAAGATTTTAATAACAAATTCTTCGTAATATTTCAAGACAAAAATTCTAATATGAAAATATCGGGGCTATAGTATTTTTCAAATAATAAAAGTTTAAAGATTACGAATGACGAGCTAGACTTTTGTGTGCTCAGAGATAGCAAAATGATCAGTGGTAAAAGTGCTTCCATGTCAAATAACTTTGTTTTTATTGATTATAATTTCATCGTGGAGACAGCTAAATTTGACAACTGACACATATCAATATCGATATATTAAACTATGGAATAAAAACGTTTTTAACTGTTCTTATGATTCATTACGGAGAAACAGAAATACATTTTTAATGAAATCTTGAATATTTTTACAATAATACTATTATCAAAAGCATCCGGATTCATGGAATCGTAACTGGCAATAGTGAAATTATTGTAGAATTTATAATCTTTAAACTTTTCCTATTTGAAAAATGCTATATCGACATTTTCGTGTTAGAAATTTTGTCTTCAAAATATTACAAAGAATTTATAATTAAAATCTTTATCGCCAGTTTAGAGACACTCCGTATATGTATAAATATATTATATTTAACACATTATTAAAATATATAAATATTTAATATATTAAAATATAAAAGTACTACAAATTATATTAGAAACTATAATCACAAAAATAAAGAAATATATTTTCTTATAATTTCTTATATTTTCTTATAATTATGAATATTACATTGTTTATTGAAATATGTGCGTGATATATGAATGTAAAATATATATAGCTATATATATATTATATGTATATGTATTTGAATTTAAAATTAAAAAAACATGACTTAATTATTTTAAAAATTAACTGTTTCGCAGATAAAAATAAATACTATTTTTCTATCTACTTATTATATTTTAATTCAATATGTTTATAAATATTTGTTATAGATAAAGATATCCTTTTATCTACAATAAATATTTATAACATTTTAAATTAAAATATAAGTACATAGAAAATGTTTATTTTTATATATATATTTTGCATAAACATAACTTATACATTTATGTTATATTACATGACATATAGAAGTATGTAATATATACATTTATTTTATATTGCATTACAGGAAAATATCTAATATATATACGTTTATATTACATTACATAATATGAAAACATATGTAATACATATGTCTATGTTATGTTACAATAACATATCATTTGAAATATATTTAACATATAAATAATACATCTCAAAGTTGCTGACATAGAGCCGTACCAGAACGTAACATTTACCTGTATAAGTAATATTACATGTAACATTCATGACAGTCGTGTAATATTACATACATGTCTATGTTACATGTGTGGTTTACTGGGATGCGAGTATCGACTTTACATGCCTTTTTTAGAAAAGGATTATTTTAATATATTAATATATTATATTTTAATAATGTTATTATATATTATAAACTACACAGCCAAAAAAGTTGTACACTTGAAAAGTAGTAAAAAATTGTGAAAGTTTAAAAATTTATAACTTAACTAATAATTATAATATCGAGGTGTTTAAAAAACAAAAATAAAGCTTGAAGTCTGTAGTTTGAGAAAATTTTAGTGCCATTACGTGGAATGATTAGTTTTACAATGGCGAATGACAGAGTGAGAACCTGCAAAACTGATAGAAAGTCCACTTTCCTGAATTGCACAGTGTGAATCAATTGATATAGGTAGCTCAATGGGATAAAAAAAATTGAAATTCAAACTTTTCTCTTTAGAATGTGCTTTTTTTATCTTTTCTTTCTTTTATGCGGGGAAATCCTCATGGATACCCTCCGATTCCCGAGGAAATAGTGCCGAAACGGCGAAAACCCCGTGAATATCCTACTCGGACTTGTTTACGCGAGATGCCCGGCACGATTTGCATCGCTTCAGGACAAGCTTTATTTTCGTTTTTTAAACACCTTGATATCATAATTATTAGCTGAGTATTTAATTCTTGAACTTTCACAATTTTTTTACTACTTTTTTTAAACGTACTGTTTTTCTTGTTTGTATGGTCGAGTGTATATAGGACAAAGTATGCTAAATCGTACTCCCAAAGGTAAATATTAAAATTGCAATAAAACTATCAATAAAGTGACAAAATTTTTTTATTTATTTGAAACTATGGTTTTTTGTCAACGATATACGCGAAACATTAACACAAATTTATCATTGTTTCATATCGTAAAATAAAAATTAAAAAAAAATATCTAATACGATTTACAATACGCCGGTTTGCTGAATTGTACCCATGAATTTTTAAATCATACTTCTAACAATAAAATTAAAATATTCTAACAAAAATGAAGTTTCATTTTCTACGAAAGTTCTCAGTCTGCAACAAAACATATCTATAAGAAAATGTCATATTTATAATTATAAATTCTCTTAAAAAATTTAACAAAAATACTTTTTGTATCATACAAAAATATAAATAAGTATTACCTCAATATAATTGTAAAATTTGATAATATTTTCTTCAATTGTCTATCTAAATACAGAGTAAAAAAACCAATGCCTAAATAAAAAAATTAATTTAGTAAATCATAGCAGTACGATATAGGAAAAAGTTAGTAGTACGTTTTACCGAACTTGCCTTGTGAATAAAAATTTGTGAATAAAAAAATAATCTTGAAACTTTTTGCCGATTTTTCAACAGTTCCATTATAGGATTAAATAAGATGAAAAAATGATTTAATAATAAGTTTAATTGCTTATCTTTCTCAATGTGATAGCTTAAGCACGGGGTGCCGAATATTACATGAAAATCACGCAAAATAAATTTATAAACTCAGTAACGGATCGCTTGAGAAGAAAACAAACATTGCGGCATTCGAGGGAGGCTAGCTGCAATACAACAGCGTTAACACATTAAAATATTTTAACTCTGATTACAAAATACAGTAGAGATACGATTTAACGAACGGTACAATTTAGCATATTTTCCCCTAATTAATAAGCATTATAATGATATATTATTGGCATAACTTTACTATTTTTAAATATAAATCGGGAATAGATAGGCTATTCGAGCCGTACGCGGATGTCGGTGCGTCGATTCCAACGAAAATTAATTTTTCGTTGGAATTAACTAATTGTGCACGGGGCACACATTTTGCTTGGTACACCGCCAAGACTTTATTAAGGAACAATCTCAATTCGAGATTTTTAATTCCCCTCTAACCCCCCTACAGAATTATAGGCGAGAAAAATATAGATCCGAAAGTCGCTGAATCGGGAATCGAACCCGAGACCTTTCGCTTGCCGGGCGACTGCTCTCACCATCTGAGCTATTCAGACCCTTCGACTCTATATTTTTCTCTGCCTTGATAAATAACTATTTGTAAATAACGCCTTTTTCAGCCGGCGTGAATTAAACACTAAGAATATAAAGGCTCGATATATATCAAATATAAATCGGGAATAGGTGAGAGCAGTTGCCCGGCAAGCGAAAGGTCTCGGGTTCGATTCCCGATTCAGCGACTTTCGGATCTATATTTTTCTCGCCTATAATTCTGTAGGGGGGTTAGAGGGGATCTTTGGAATTAAAAATCTCGAATTGAGATTGTTCCTTAATAAAGTCTTGGCGGTGTACCAAGCAAAATGTGTGCCCCGTGCACAATTAGTTAATTCCAACGAAAAATTAATTTTCGTTGGAATCGACGCACCGACATCCGCGTACGGCTCTTATAGCCAATTGATTTCTAAATATTTATATTGACTATTTTATATTTAAAATGTAATTCCGAAATTCAGTCTTGGCATCGTACCAAGCAAAATTCGGCTTTTCCGGCTAATTTATTATCTAATATATATTAATGATATATTGCAGATTTTGCACTGTAAGGCCAAAGGGGGCACGATATTGGTGCGCAGATTCGAGATGCGTAGTCGATTTTGCATCCCTTGGAAGTGATCGTGACAATCTTTATTTTGACAGCGTGTGCATGCTTATAACAAGGCGAAAATTATGTAGGTGTATGGGAATTGTTAAGAAAATATTACGAGAATGAAATAAGAGTTATTTGCAAGCGACATGTTCAATGTTTTTTTTAATTACCGCAATTTAATGAAAAAGAATTTGAATAGCATAACAAAAAGACACAAAGAAGAGCATACTGAAATGATAGAAAATTTAACGACAGATACTATAATTGAGTTTTTGCAATGCCGATGTCAAGTTCTAGAACGAGCATCTCTAAGCGATATTTCCAAAAAAAGCAAATCAAGGTTTAATAACAATGAGAAGAACGATGATAATCACATACAGTCGTTCGAATCGAGATTTCAATGCAAAATATTGTCAACAACGGTTCAGGAATGTCAATGTTATTTATATCAAGGACAACATTTGATTTATTTCTGTAATCAACTTTTAAATTTATCTGTTGAAAATAAAATCCAAACGGTCAAACGATTAAAATTGTGCATTAATTATCTTTCTGCAACGATTATTTCGTCGTAAAATGCAAATTAAGTTTGTGCCAAACATGCGAAGGCAGTCATAATACCTCATTATCATCAAACTAAGGAGACGGCGAGTTCAATTAAATCCGTTGAATAGCAGGTTCAATACCAGAACATTTGAAAATCAATTAAACAATTGTTTATCTTTTCTTATAGTTATACGTTTGTCAGTATAAGAATCCGTTGACAATACATTATTAAAATTTCGGGAATTTAGAATAGCCTATCGATAAACGATGTCAACCGAAAACACGAAGCCGAAAAATCATTTTGTAAATACGATAAGTCGAAATATCTCGGAACGGTTTGTTGTTAAATTTTGACCTTTTCGAGAGAACGAAGAAAGGCTTGGCGAATCGAGAAAAATAACGATGAAACGATTAACAATTTCGTTTAACTAACGCGTGCCTTTTTTATAAAAAAAGTAATTTTCTAGAGTTTATGCATACATAAGAAACAATAAAATATTACTCACTGGCTACCACGAGGCAAGACCGATCGACAGCTGAGATATAGGCGACTAGACGTTCTACGCACGGGATGCGAACTTCCTATCTATACAATACGACGCGCACGGAGCGACTGACTTCACTGACTGACTTTCTTGCTCGCTGCTCGCAGGCTCGCTTGCTATTTTGTTGTCTCGGCCGTTTCTGTAAACGCTCGGCCGTACTCACAATCAGCTGCCGCTAGCCCATGCTCAACTGTGTTGGACACATCGACATATAGAATGGCTGGCAGTGGAAGGGGAGCCGCACGAGTAGAGTGAGAGGCAAACAGTCAAATAATATAAAGTTACGTTCCGTCTCTTTCTAATATAACCTGATTAGTTGGCGACATGACATCGACAGTTTTACGATGTTTTTATTTATAAATATTAAAGATTTGATAAATAGAATAAAAAACTTTATTTACAAGATTAAAATAATTAAACGATAATTAATAGTAAAACAATAAAACAAAAACAATAATATATAAATATATAATGTAAAATTAAAATAAATTAAATTAAAGTCAAAACAAAATTAATTATTTAAGAAATTAACAGATTAATTTGAAATAAATTTAAATAATTGCTGACAATTTATATAATTACTGATACACTGACATCCGCGTTCGGCTCTATAGCTAGTCTATATTCATATATATATTTGATATTGAGAGCCTAAAAAAATTCTTCATATTTAAATAAAATCAAAGAGTACATTAAGAGATACATAATTTTATTTTATATGACATGTGCGCGTGCGTGTGCGTGTATGCGTCATGTGTCAGTTCGAAATATATATATATATATATATATATATATATATTTGTATATATATATGTTTAAATCAACATAGATATAATTAAATATTTGATACATAATTTTGTAAAAAAATTAATTTAAAATTAATTTAAAAGGTTTAGGAAAAATAATGATCATTAAAAGAAGATACTTTTGGCAATTGTTGTTTATCTGTCCATATTTATTGTTGTTTATTTATTAATTTTTAAAATAAAAATTAAATAATTTATTAATATTAATTATTTATTAATATTAATATTAATATTAATATTTATTTAATATTATTGATTATTTATCAATTTATTTATTAATTTATTAATATTAATTTTTTTTTATAATATTTTATTTATTTTATTTTTATAATTATATATTGTACATCATTTTATGCAACATATTTTAATGTTTGATATTTATATCTTGCATGTTAATTTATAGAACGTTGAATAATAAACAAGATGTTATTATTTCAAATAAAAATAATGAAATAGAGATGATTACTTTTGCGATAGATGAGATGTTAGAATCAATTAAACTTGAGGATTCCACAGTTTAAACTTTTTTATTTATTTTAATTCATATAATAAAAAATACACACGCATTTATATTTATTTATCTGCACATTTTACTTTTTAAAAAATAAATATTGTATCTCAGTAGTTAATAAATTCTAATCCATTATTTATATAATGTATATAAGTGTGTGTGTGCGTACATATAGGAGGTGTCTCACAACCTCCGTACAATATTTTATTAGTGTGTTCTAGAGGTAAAAAATAGAATAAAAATTCTAATACAAAAATGTTGAGGCTGCAACAGTTTTTGAGTTATAAGCGATTAAAATTTGCCAATAATATACACGCACTGAATTACACATGTATACGCGTACCGATTTGTCATCTATTATTGGTTTTATTATTTTTAAAATAAAATAAGCTGTGCAGAAAAATCAATATCACATTACCTTGAAAAAATCAATAACAGATGACAGATCGATAGGCGTGTATGTTTACGGACGCGCGAGTTCTATGCTATATCATTGACAAATTTTGATCGTTTATAATTCAAAAACTATTGTAGCCTCAACATTTTTGTATTAGAATTTTTTATTCTATTTTACTTCTAGCATACGCTAATAAAATGTTGTACAAAGGTGAGATATCCTGTAAATATTTGTATATATATATATTTAAATTTCTTAATTTTCTGAAAAGTAAAAAGATGATTTTAAAATCTTTTTTAGAGAGGTTATTGGTTTCATTGATGAGATTGATGGTCCGAAAATTGTTGGCAAAGCACAACATTATCGATTGCTAAAATTTATTTTAAATAATAATAGTCGTCATCGAATTCAAATAGTGGTATAAAATGCTGAAATCGAGCGGATTCAGTTTCACATAAAACCAAATCGAGTAATTAATAAATTTTTTAAGAAAGATCTTATTTATCTTTAACAACTATTAATATTTATATATTATTGTTTACTTTGAATATACTTAAATATACTTTTTATTCTTATTTAATTTAATATATACAATAATAATAATAATTATATACCTATATGTTACTTTCTAATCTAATATTACTTTATGTACTTTACAGATTATTCATATTGATGGAGTGAAAGCTAAAAAAACGAAATTACCGGAGTTTAATCAAGGAACTCTTCCTTACGGACTTATTATTCCTTCAAATACTATTATTAATAATTTGGGTTCTTTTGACCTTAAAAAGATAATTCACGCAGTTCAACCTAAATTGATAGAAATATTCCGGATTACTTGAATTCATGTGTTCGTAAGTAATGCTAAATATATTATATATGATTTAATATTGTCATATATTATACATATATAGTATGTTCTTATATTTTGTATGTTTTCTTCTATTACATTTTCTTAAAATAAATACTTTTAAATAAAATATTTTTCAGTTATACGAGGATATGTTAAAACAAGATTTAATACTTTCTCAAATAGTTTTAAAACTATTGGTACTGGATCAATTACAGTTGGGCATTACAAATTAGAAATTCAAATTGCTGATTACGAAGCTAATGATAGTTTCGAGAAAGGAGAAAATATTGAAATAAAAATATATGTGAAAAATTCAAGTAAATTATATTAAAAATCTTTAAATTTCGTAATAAAAATATTATTGTATCATTTTTTATTGATTTTTATGAATTATGTATTTATTTTACAGATGATGTCTTTTATCTTGACGTTGAAAAAGTATGTGATATTAAATTAATAAGAGACCAAATTTTATCATTAGCACAATTATTACAAGGTGCAAAACCTATTATAAAAAGTTCTTTTCCTAAAGAAGATGAAACTTCTGATTTGCCAACTAATAAAATTATTCGCAAATAATTAAAAAGTGTATTTGTCATGTTTTCAATGTGTTTTTCGTTTCTTATTTTTAGTTTATGAGTTATATGTATGCATATAATTAAAATATAAAGATATGATATATATTATATAAATCAAGTTCATTATTCTAAGGTAATATAATGTAAAAGTAATAAAAATTGTAATATTAACATTATATTACTGTTCAAATAACCTAATTTAATTCCCGTCCATCTGTTTTAATTCTAAGTTTATCGGGTCATGTAATTCTTGCTTATAGTTCTACGAAAGTCGTGCATCAGCTCGACTTCCCGAGAGAACGTGTTTACGTTTCTTTTCCGAACTTCGTCTTGCCGCGCGTCTCACCTCGTTACTTCGAAATCAGCTGTTCTATAATATAACGTTTGCGCCCTTGATATCTATCGTCGACAACACTCATATAGTTCGATGTCGACTGTTTTCATGAGAACATCTCTCGCTCTCGACAGATTTCATTGTTCCGTTTCTCGCGCATATATCTTGTAATAGCCTTGTTTCTGTAATCAATATTGAATAAACGTTCCGTTCAGAAAACTCATTAGTCTTACTGTCAGAGGAGATAACAGAAATTATCGATTATATATTATCACAGCAAAGACGAAACATTATTTTTTGGTCCTTTGAGCCGGATTATCCAACAGTGCGCTACCCAAGGCAATACTCTCGTTCACGTCTCACATTCGTGAGACCTTCTCTCGCTCAATCGTTGCATGATCGATATTTCGCAGTGACATAGTGAAGTGCGCTTTCAACCTCGCTTGCAACGATTGACTACATCATCGCCGTTCTTAATCAGCTGTTAAAAGTTTCAAATTCAACGATAAGAGTGATCTTTTCACACATTTAACAACATGTCAACAATCGGAGCTGTTATCGAAAAACAAAATCACATCTACGATCTAATCGCCCGTGCCTTCGACAACACAAAGAAGCTCGGAGCGGATAAAATAAACAAATTCTCACTCGACGCTCGTCTACAAACTCTCGAGGCTAATTGGGATAAATTTCAAGGACAACATGACAAACTTCTCAGCAACCTCACGGACAAAATACTCAAGCTTTCATATTTTACCGACGATCTTTATATTAAATGTGAAGAAGCGTATTACGAGTCAAAATCCTCTTTAATGCGAGCTCGTGAACAACACCTCGAACCACGAGAAGCAAATGAGTCTCTTCAATCTAATCACTCGCATTCGAGTACGTGTCGTTCACTTCCAAAGATCAGTTTACCTAAATTCTCCGGTGATTACCATGATTGGCCATCATTTCGGGATCTATTCCACTCCATGGTCGGATCGAATAAAGATATCTCATGCGTCGAAAAGCTGCATTATCTAAAAGCTCAGACTACCGGTGAAGCAGCTCGCTATATCGCAAACATCCCGGTGACTGCAGAAAACTTTTCGCGCGCTTGGCAAGCGCCCACCTCTCGTTACGAGAACCGTCGCATTCTCGTCACAAGCTATCTCGATCGAGAACGATAAAAAGTAAGGTATACATATATGTATATATGTATATATTTTTTTTCCCGATTGAGCGACTTCGCACCAATATTTTTCTTGCCTAGATTTCTTTAGGGGAGTTAGAGGGAAACACAGGAATTAATAAGTAATCTCGAACCTGAGATACAATTCCTAATTGAAATCTTGGCTTTGTACCAAGCAAAAATATATAGAAAAAAGAAAATAAGAGAGAGAGAGAGAGAGAGAGAGAGAGAGAGAGAGAGAGAGAGAGAGAGAGGTGTGAAAGTAATCGCTGAAAGTTCGATGACAGTTTAATGAGTCATTTCGTGACAAAAAACACATCGTGAATGGGGTTAATGAATAGGACAAAGGTTAAGAAATGAGAGGTAATATATATAATATATATAATAATATATGTATACATATAAAATATAATATATAATATAATATATATATACATATATATAATATTAAATAATATGTAATGTATATAATATTAATAATAGAGAGAAAAAGAAATAGAGAAAAGGAGAGAGAGAAGAGAAAGAGAGGAAACCTTAAAATTAAAGACAATGAAGAATAGGAAAAAAGGAGATTAAGAAAGAGATAATGAGAAAGGAAGGTGAAGAAAAAAGAAGAAACAAATTTAACACAAATTTAATATTAGGTAATAATATTGTTTAATATCATATATATATATATATATATATACATATATATATATATATATATATGTATATATTATATATTGAGCATTCCATGTCAAGTGAGCCCTCATCTTTATTGAAAAAAAGCGACCTTTTTATTTCCATTTTTAACAGCTTAATTTTATTCTTAACATTCCTACATTAAAATCGTTTATTTTTTATATGGTTTAAAAATGGTACTTCATTCATTATCTTGATATGTCAGATATGTGCTTAATTCTATATGAAGGATTTGCACGCATAAATTGCATATAACTCAATAATGAGTTTTTGGTCGGAATTTGAATTTCGGTGTTCAAAATTTAAAATGGTAGATCAATTTTACGATTTTAGTTTCATTATACTGTTAAGCACACATTTGATATCGAGATAGAATAAGGTGTCATTTTTAAACTATAAAAACATCTCTTTTAGTAAGTAAGAGTATGGATGCTAAGGATAAAATTTAGCTTTTAAAAATCAAAAATGAAATGTCGCCTTTTTTGAAATAATAAAGGTAACCCACTTGGCATGGAATGTTCCACATATATTAAATGTTTAAATATTATTAAAATTAATAAACTTTTAAATATTTTATTTTAAAGCTAAAGAAAATACAAAGAATAGACAATGGAAAGAGATATAAAGAAGATATAAAGAATTAAAATAGATAACGATGATTGTGTTGATTTTTTATTCACATAATTTGTGAAAGATTAAAAATAAAATAAAGTTTAAAAAAAATAAAATAAAAATAAAGTAATAGAATAATTTATATACAAATATTAAAAATTAAACTTTAAGAATTACTATTAAGGCTCTTCCGTAATAAATACAAATATAAGTGATAGGGCCTTAAGAGCCGAACGCGGATGTTGATGCGTATTCCAACGAAATTTAATTTTTTCGCTGGAATTAAATTAATTGTGCATAGGGCACGAATTTTACTGCTTGGTATACTGCCAAGTCTTGTATGGAATAATCTCATACTTGAGATTTTTATTCTATACATCCCCTCTAACCCCCCTAAACCCCCCTAAAGAATTAAATGCGAGAGAAAAATATAGATCCGAAAGTCGCTGAATCGGGAATCGAACCCGAGACCTTTCGCTTGCCGGGCGACTGCTCTTCCATCTGAGCTATTCAGATCCTTTCGATTCTACATTTTTCTCTGCTTTTTAAATAAATACTTTAACTAACGCCTTTTCGGCCGGCGTAAATAAACAATAAGAATTACTATTAAGGCTCTTCCGTAATAAATACAAATATAAGTGATAGGGCCTTAAGAGCCGAACGCGGATGTTGATGCGTATTCCAACGAAATTTAATTTTTTCGCTGGAATTAAATTAATTGTGCATAGGGCACGAATTTTACTGCTTGGTATACTGCCAAATTTTCTCTCGCATTTAATTCTTTAGGGGGGTTTAGGGGGGTTAGAGGGGATGTATAGAATAAAAATCTCAAGTATGAGATTATTCCATACAAGACTTGGCAGTATACCAAGCAGTAAAATTCGTGCCCTATGCACAATTAATTTAATTCCAGCGAAAAAATTAAATTTCGTTGGAATACGCATCAACATCCGCGTTCGGCTCTTAAGGCCCTATCACTTATATTTGTATTAATTAAACTTATAAAAAAAATATATATATATATATTTAATATTTATATATAAATATTTTATAAAAAAATATGTACTTTTATTGCTTTTAGTACATGTACTTTTAGTACATAAAAAATAAAAAATATATATGTGTGTGTATATGTATATATTATTTTTTATGTACAATGCAGCAGTTTGTCGGTTAAGAGTTAAGGCCGGGTTCACAATATGTGATTTAAGTCTTATGCTTTAAGAAATTGGCTAATCACAGTTAAATATTCTTCTCATACTTGACTGTGATTGGTCAATTTTTAAATTACTTATATTATCGGACGCTGTGTGAATTCTGCATTATGGCTTTATAACTCTGTTGTAGATGGCTCTGTACAAAGCCCTTTACACAATGCCAGGCAATAGAAACAGGAAATAAAAATTATCCACCAATAAGAGCAGAGAATAATAGCTATTCTCTGCTCTTATTTGTGGATATTTTTTATTTCCTGTTCTTATTGCCTGTTGCCTGGTATTGTGTAAGGGGCTTAAAAACGCACTGTACATACATAGCACTTTATTACCCTTTCCATACACGCTCCCAGTTGGTAGCGTCTCGAAAATGGTAACACCATACTTCCAGTGTTGCCAGACGTACGACTATAGTCGTACTTATACAACTATTTAATATTTTTCCTTACATACGACAGGAAAGGGGTGTCGTATGCTATTTTGTACTACTATTCAACGATGTACCACTATTTATACTACTATTCGCACGTAATAAAGTTTTCGATGGAACCTTAAGGCTCATGAGCGATAAATTGATCTTGTGCGCATGCGTTTTCACATTCTTTCTACAGGTGCTTTCCAATTAGAAACACACATAAACACAATGTCACACGATTGGCTATATGAAATAAAAAAATTTGGGGGACTTCAAAAATTCTCTATTCGATAGACAATCATGTGACATTGTGTTTATGTGTATTTCTAATTGGAGAGCACCATACATGAGCCATTATTTCGATTGCTTTGACCAATCAAATGAATGGACTAGTGTCGCATATGTCGAAACTGTATGATAACCACGTGATAACGAAGAACGAAGATTTATGTGAATTATTTTGCAGTTGCATAAAACGGTTGCAATAAAATGATACAAAACTATAAATTAACTTCAAGTTCAAGAGTGCGTAACGAATTACAAAATATTAATTGTTATTGGACAATCATATGGGTCATAACAACATTGTGTTGTATATATTTAATACAACCAAATTGTTATTTTGCAAACATAATGGTAAGTTAAAGTTTGTTTTAATGTACATTATTTCGAAATTAAAGCAAAAATATAATGATTAATGGTTATATAAATCTTACAAGGGGAGGTCGCGGTTGACTCTTCACCGATTTTGATCTCCTTTGGTATGGTGAATCTACATCGAAAAAAAGTTACTCCGTGTTCGAGCTTTTCGTCCAATGCGCCTTGTAAAAAAAATTTTTTTTTTCCCGAAGTTTAGAGTAATTGTCAGGTTCGTTACGAGGCCTAAAGAAAGACACACTTTCGATCGGTGCCGCTAGTGCAGCGGCAGAGCACAAGAATAGTAATCTGGGATCCCAGGTTCAGAACTTTGGGCTGTCATAATTTTTTTTTTTTTTTTTTTTTTTTTAATAATATGTATTATTTATTATGATAAATAAATATTCGGCATATTTTTATCGTTAGTTATGCATATATCTCTTTATATATTTAAAATTAATAAAATGATCGTAATATAAATAAAATATTTTTATAGAGAAATATTTTTAGAAATATTTTTACTTTTTAAAGATTTATACATTTTTTCAAATTTTCTTTAATCTAATAATGTTAGAATACACACTTTTCATAGCTTTACAAAATTCGGATTTTCTACCTGCTGTGAACCGCTGGATGAAACCGCTGGTTGTGAAAGTGTAAGGAACGTTGGAGGGAGAGGAGAGGGTCGTCTGATCCTGTCTACTAATAAGGGTTCTAGAAGGTCGGTTAGAAAATATCTTACTTATATATTTATGACATATTTATTACATATTGAAGCAAAAAATAATAATGAGTAATAAATTAAATTTTGTAAAGCTACGAAAAGTGTGTATTCTAACATTATTAGATTAAAGAAAATTTGAAAAAATGTATAAATCTTTAAAAAGTAAAAATATTTCTAAAAATATTTCTCTATAAAAATATTTTATTTATATTACGATCATTTTATTAATTTTAAATATATAAAGAGATATATGCATAACTAACGATAAAAATATGCCGAATATTTATTTATCATAATAAATAATACGTTATTAAAAAAAAAAAAAAAAATTATGACAGCCCAAAGTTCTGAACCTGGGATCCCGGGATTACTATTCTTGTGCTCTGTCGCTGCACTAGCGGCACCGATCGAAAGTTTGTCTTTCTTTAGGCCTTGTAACGAACCTGACAATTTCTCTAAACTTCGGGAAAAAAAAATTTTTTTTTACAAGGCGCATTGGACGAAAAGCTCGAACACGGAGCAACTTTTTTTCGATGTAGATTCACCATACCAAAGGAGATCAAAATCGGTGAAGAGTCAACCGCGACCTCCCCTTGTTAGCAGGATCAATTAAAGGTTATAATTTTGTAGTTTTCGTATCTTCCAGATTTATTATTTTGTGTAACCTTTTGTGTAACCTTGATCGCAAATATTTACAAAAACTAATTATTATCTTTCTTTTAATCTTTTTTTCAATTTTTTCTTGTATATAATAAATTTATGTTTAATACATATAAATAAATTATTTATATATCGTGTTCTTCTTAAATATTTTAATATAATATATTTAAACATTTCTTAATTAATAAATATATATTTTGATATTTTAAGTGTACGATACCTTATAATAGAATATTTACAATTTAATATTAAAGTTATTTTGATTACGCAATTTAATATCTCAGTATTTTTATTTTATAATGTTTCTATTCTATTCTATTGTATTCTATAATAAATTAAAAATGATTTTAATTATAATGTAATATATATATTTTTTAATGCATTAACAATATTGTATTTAATTTTTTTATAAGAAAAATTAATTATTGCTTAATTTTTAGATACATCTTGTTAGTGATACCTTTAAAAAAAAGGTAAAAAAAGGCGCCTAGTTAAGGGCACGCCAGTAACAAAAATTACCCATTGCAAACCCATGTAGAATCCTATGAAAAATTAATCATTGCAAACCCATGTAGAATCCTGTGCAAAATTAACCATTGCAAACCCATGTAGAATCGTACCCATTGCAAACCCATGTGGAATCCTATGAAAAATTAACCATTGCAAACCCATGTAGAATCCTATGAAAAATTAACCATTGCAAACCCATGTAGAATCGTATTAAAAATTATCCATTGCAAACTCATGTAGAATCCTATGAAAAATTAACCATTGCAAACCCATGTAGAATTGTATGAAAAATTATCCATTGTAAACCCATGTAGAATCGTACTACAAAAGTAATGATATAAAAAAAAAAAAATTGCGCCAAGTGAAAGTAGAAATTGTACCAGTGGAAAATTAAAGTTGCAAACATATATAGAGTCGTATAATGAACCAGTAAAAATTTAAATTTGCAAACCCCTCCCATGTAGAATCGTACCATAAAAAACTTATCTTTTTAAAAAAAAGATGAACAAGATGCCAAGTCCATGCGCCATGTGAAAAAAGTGTTACACAAAAAAGTATTTGTAAATAAAAAAGTAAGTTTTAAAGTAACAATTTAATTTTAATATCGTTAGGATATTATTTAGCAGCGCGCCAAGTTTTTTTAACTAAAATTTTTTTATTTCTTTTTATTTTATATTAATTTTAAATTTGCATAAGTTTTTAAATTTTAATTTTTTGTAAAAATGGTTATTTATTCGCGCAATTTTTGGACATTACTTTTTGTAGAGATATTAATTTTAGAACATAAATTTTTGTCAATTGACAGATTTTTTTATTTAAAAATACTTTTTTGTGTAACACTCTTTTCACATGGCGCATGGACTTGGCATCTTGTTCATCTTTTTTTTAAAAAGATAAGTTTTTTATGGTACGATTCTACATGGGAGGGGTTTACAAATTTAAATTTTTACTGGTTCATTATACGACTCTATATATGTTTGCAACTTTAATTTTCCACTGGTACAATTTCTACTTTCACTTGGCGCAATTTTTTTTTTTTTATATCATTACTTTTGTAGTACGATTCTACATGGGTTTACAATGGATAATTTTTCATACAATTCTACATGGGTTTGCAATGGTTAATTTTTCATAGGATTCTACATGAGTTTGCAATGGATAATTTTTAATACGATTTTACATGGGTTTGCAATGGTTAATTTTTCATAGGATTCTACATGGGTTTGCAATGGTTAATTTTTTATAGGATTCCACATGGGTTTGCAATGGGTACGATTCTACATGGGTTTGCAATGGTTAATTTTGCATAGGATTCTACATGGGTTTGCAATGATTAATTTTTCATAGGATTCTACATGGGTTTGCAATGGGTAATTTTTGTTACTGGCGTGCCCTTAACTAGGCGCCTTTTTTTACCTTTTTTTTAAAGGTGAGTTTTTAGAAATTATATCATTCATTTTTGTATATGATAAACATCTTTAAATAAATAAGCAAAGAACCCGCCACCACCCCCGTCATATTTCAAAATACGACGGTCCTCTTTGCTTACTATAGATAAAAATAACTATCATGTACAACCATTTTTATTTAAAATATTTTTAAAAGTTTTAATTTATTAGTTGTTGCTAATATGTCATTAAAAATATTTATTATTTATTATACAATCTATACGTCTAAGTATATATCTCCATTGATGAATAATAGTTGCTGCTTATCTAGTTCATTATTAAATATATAAATAAAGCGAAAAGTGTTTTTATATCATTCCATTTTTAGTAGTAAAGACAAATTATTGACGATTTATGTAAAAAATATTTTTTTTGCACTTCGCGAATAATGCAGAATGTAAAGCGTTGTCATGAAATTGCTAATACATTACGATACATTTTTTTATATAGGACTGCTCGAAATACAATATTAAATGATTAAATAGTAATCATAAACTTGAATACTACTTTATTTTATATCGAATAAGTATTATTTATTACCTATTTTTTGTAAAAATATTATATAAACATCTTTAGCACCTCTAGGCCACTGCCTCTTTTTAACTTCTGCATCATCAATTTCTATCCAAATATTAGATAGTCCTTCTCTACATATGCTTACATAATGACCTTCATCGGTGCACGAACTATCATAAAGCATAGCACTCATCGTTTTGTACAATTGTCCCGCCATTAATACTTTAGTTGTTGGAACAGCACATAAGTTAAATTTGTGTTCTGCTTTTATTAATTTACCATTTTGTGCTAAAAATAGTATTAAACGAATAACAATTATTTCTCTTGTTAATGTTACTTCGTTTTTAAATATTTGATCAGTTCCAGTACAATATTCACATGATTCGTTGTGTAAATGAAACCAATGTGAAAATGTAGAATTTAATAATTCATTAAGATTACAACTCTTTTCCTTTAAATTATCAAGGGAAATTGAAATAGCAATATTATTTTCAACAATAGTTTTTGTATTACCACATGTTTTGCATCGCTTGGTAGAAGTTACCTGATGTTGTATCAAATTTCTAATGCAATCATATTTTTCGCAAAGTGCCGTAAGAAAATCATACGCATTTCGTTTTACCATACTCGAAAAATATTCTCCTAAACATTGCCGTATTGCATATGTATTTAAATTACGCATTCCATTTTCATATCGATGCATTAATATACGTAAAACATCTGTTTTGTCGCAATTAATCAACTGCTGCTTAATAATATTTAAATGTAATAAACATTGCAATACTGTATTTGCATAACATGAAACCTTGTCTGTATTCTGAAAACCACGTACGACCCAAGCAGTGCTTTTAATTCTTTTATTTAAAACTGTATGTTGAATTTTTTTATCTGAATTTGATTTTTGAACAGAAGTAACTACTTTTGGTAACGCCCATGGAACATCTTTTACTTTATGACAGCGTTCTTTTGACACAGCAATCATTTCTGCTTTCGGATTGTATATCTGTTTTAAACGATTATATTCAATAATAGCTTTTTCGTTAGCTATTACTGCTGAAGGATCAAAGTTAATTAAATGCACTCCTTCTAGAGATGTTACTCGCGACAAGGCAACATAAATTTGACCACAACTAAATACAGAGTTGCCAATATCCATAACAACACTTTGCAAACTTAATCCTTGGCTTTTATGAATAGTGATGCCATAACTTAAAGATAATGGAAATTGTTTTCGAATAACATACGCTCTATCCAATACCTGAAATTTAGCCGTTACTCTTTCAATTTCATATTTTAAACCTGATGGTAAAAGAAGTTTAATCTTTTCTACGTCATCAGTAGATGTTTCTCGTACAATTGAAATTACTTTAGCAATTGTACCGTTTACAAGATCCAAACTGGCATCGATATTACGCCGAATCATAACTTTTGCTCTAATTTTAATTGTAATTTGTTTTGAAAGTTCAGCTGTTCGAGAACTATCATCATCGTTATTTGACAATACTTTTAATACTTTCTTTTTTACATATGATGTACAATCAATCGTATCTTCAGCAATTAATAATATTTCTTTGGAAGTAATGCGACTTAACATTGCATTATTAAGGACATCACACATATTACAAGTAGGAAATAAACAAACAGTGTCCGATGATAAACTGTTAATAAAATCACATAATTCATTTAATCTAGATTCGAAAGAATCAGCTTTGAAAGATATTTTTCTACTCTCTAGAATTTTACAATCAGATTTTGTCACTAAACCAATTCGCGACAATAACTCACGGTATGAATTATCTCCTTGCTGACGCATATTGATTATCAATTCATCATATTCAAATAATGTAATCCATAAATTAACAGCATTTAAAGAACCAAGATAATTAGCAATTTTTTGATCTGATAAATGTGTAAAGATAAGATCTTCGCGTACAGGAGATAATTAAAGCAAGTCTCCGAATAAAAGAATATGCTTTCGACCAAACCAACCATCATCGCAATCACTAGTATCAAATATCTCAGACAATCGAAGATGTATATATATTAAAGTCAAATTAGATATCATTGATACTTCATCAATTACGAAAAGAATAACATCTTTAAGATCTGCTCGTAAAACTTTTAATACACAATCAGATAATTGTTTATACTTAGGAGTTTGACCATGTTCAACGGGTAATTGAAGCAATCTATGAACTGTCAAACCATCTATATTAAATGCTGCTATACCAGTAGGTGCTGTTACAGCAGTAGCTTTGTTGTTTTATCCAGCATTTAATAGTCTTGATTAAGAAACTTTTTCCAGTACCACCTTCTCCGCTAACATATAATCGTAATATTGATTTATCGGACTCTACAGCATTGGTAACTTTATCAAAAACTCGTTTTTGATCCGTATTTAATTTTACTATCATTTCAGATACATCAATTTCTTGAATTGCTCTATCACCAAGATCTTTAAAATCTTGCATTGCTTCACCAGCCTCTATATTTTGAATACCTATTGCATTTTCAGGATCATCCTGAGACTGCTCTTTTTGCAAATCGTCATCTAAGCATTGCTGAACTAACTGTTTTGCAGTTTCAAATGCTTTTTTCAATTCTTCTAATCTTTCATGATATTGCAATGCTTCTAAAAGCAGTTTTACTTTGTGAAACGATTCGGTATAAGTATCGCATTCATTTTTAAGATCCTCTAATTTTCGCCATGGTTTAAACATAAGCAATAACGCAAAGAAATAATTTTCCGGCTGTGTATTAACATTATATCTAAAATGATTAATAAGATATCCGCGCTGTCGCCGTTTAAGATAACAACCATTACCTATTTTATAATATTCAATAAACTTATTTTTTGGTTTGATCTTTGAGATATCGTACCACTGTGCAAATTCATAAAGAGACGTATTTTCTAATTCGTTTGGTCTATGTGGATAATGATCATCTATCAAAGATTGATAAAATATATCTGTAGATTCAGGATCAAGAGCTTCAATTTCTCTACGACTTTTTAATTTTCTATATCGTATTTGATTAACATCTAACCATCTGATGGTTGTATTTCGATCAGTTCCATACAAAGGAATACCTAACAATGTATCAGCAGCTTCGAGAGCTCCACATTCTCTATTATTCGTAAATCGCAAAGCAATATTCCAAAGATGACTCGCTAATGATTTGTTTTTGTTATCCTTACTATCAAGAATATTCTCAGATAATTCACTTTTTCCCGCTTTATTCATATATTTAGTAACATACCAGGTTAGCAGCGATGATTTTTCATCAATAAATTGTATATCCATATTACCTTCCCATGCAGTAAGAAGAACAGGATTATAGTCATTTATATTACCTTCATTATCCGTTCGAGGAAGATCATAAAGTCTACTTTTATGTTTCAATTGTTTTCTACCGGCTATCGAAGTTGCCACATCCCTGATATTCAAAGTTTCAGTAACGGGACGAGGAAATCCAAAACGACATCGACAAATAACTTTACGTCCTACTTTTTTAGAACGAAGACAATAATCTTTATGTGTATGTCGCTGATGCGTATCAACACGTCTGTACAACAATGGTGAAATATTTTGATCCGGTATTGTGCATTCTTATATGTTGTGAAATAAATTTGGAAACTTCCTCAATAGTAGATTCACCGAAAATTGGTGCATTTTTATTCCAAATTAATAAAAGTGAAAATCTCTACCTTGATATTCTCGTCACCAGAAATAGTGCGTTACCTCTCCAATTGGATGATCTTTTGACCTAATAAAGTCAAGCATTGCCCGAAACTTATTATCGAGAAACCTGGATGTTGATACAGGATCTCTAACAACGAGTGCGCTAACGCTTAAGGAAGCGTCATGCCATTCATTTACTTCACGAATATATTCACCTAAATCTTTCCATAACCACTCACTTGGACTGAGTGTTAAAAACCATGTCGCAGGTCCATAATGCTGCGTCATACAATTTAAATCGTTTCTCGGTTTACACCAATATTGCTTCGTATTTCGAAGTGTGGCAAATATTGTACTCAAATTAGATTCCAACAATTCTTTCGACATTGCGTCTAGGTATTCTGCAGCTGTATAACGAAGTCGCGGATTAGTTACATTCATTTTATGAAAAATTCCACGACTTAATTGACGCATATTTGCATCGTTCAATAAATAAAATACATATTGTAGATTTAATCTATACTGTGGATGTTTAGATGTCAAACGACATTTAATAAATTCATGATCATGAAGTTTAACTTGTCTAATCTCACGTTGTCCATTAATACCAGAAGAATATAAATCTGAAAACACATTAAATCTAAATGTTGCTCACGATTGTTCAGAGGCAAGTCCTGAATTTTTAACATTTAATATAAAGCTGTCGCAGTTTTATTTGCTTTCTTTTCATGTAAGGGATAGATGGTATATTGTTCGTAATAGCCATCGTTTTCAGCATTAGTCACTTGAGTCAACATTGCTTTCCGTTGACCTTCTATCATTTTTTATCTCTTCTATCGGATCACTTAATAATTCAGTCTCATCATCAGCTACTTCTGCATTATCTTCTGTCTCATCTTCCATTTGAAATTCTGAATTTTTTAATTTTGGTAAACGTAAATCTTTGTAATCATTTGGCAATATAATATGAGAGTATAAAGTATTGTTGCGCTTTAACCACGTTAAAGCGTCAAATACTTTTTTAATATCAACTACCTCTTCCCAAATAATCTTTGATTTTGTCGGGATACCTCTAACTAATATATATAATTCATGATTAATATTTATTGGATCAGTATTAGAACATAATTTATTCAATGTCTCCTGTAACGGAAGTGGTAAATGAAATGTTCTACCTTTAACTTTTGATACCATTTGTCTTTGAGGCAACTTTTTATTAATAACAGTTCCCATTTTAAGGACAGTTTGAAACGCTTTAGCTCTCTGTATAAGAATTTTTTCGAATGTATTAAGAGCTGATATTACTTCAGGCACCTGATTTGTAAAAAGATTATTTAAGACGTAGTATGCAGGCATTAAGCCTTTACGAAATTTGCCTGCACAATAATTACATATATATTGCGCATCAACTTTTTGTTGTTGTATGTACGTCATTAAATCTTTCCAAATTTTAACATGTACTTGTGTCTGAAGACTATTGACTTTAGAAACACTTTTTTTATAACACAATCTCTCGCATGATACGCAAACATGTCATGGTGTGTCCACAGAGCGTTTAGTCAATGCTTTAAATGCTAAACGATATTTAATATCATCATCACTCAAAATTGTATCAATCCGTTGATGTCTGTACATATCTACTTTCTCCTGTGCAGAAGTCACAATTTTATTCAAAGTGTTCATATCAGCATTATTTAATGCATCATCTAGATTTTCCAACTTTCGATAAAAATATGTAAGTTGATAAATTAAACGCTTCATATATCTTACTTTTGGAAAATGAGGTGATAATAATTGAACTGGAAGAAACATTCCTTCGCAAAGTGTTAAATCAATATAACAGCTACGCGTATGACCCAATTTCTCATTTGAAGTTTTCATAGTACATTTATGAATATTTTGCATAAGTTTTGGTACATTTTTTAAAGTACATAAATGTTTAGGATTGCACTAGATGCAGGGTTGCACTCACAAATTAAACGTTGCAGATACGTAGCACTAAAACTTTATTTAATGTTTATTAACAGATAATAGATGGATAGTTGCGATACGCTTTCGTGCCGAAAAGATACGTTTAGCGCGGTGTTTCTCGTCCGAAGGTCGATACACGATAAAACAGAGGAATTTTCGACACCGAGTAGATCAAATCAGCTGAGTCTCGCTGAGAAGGTAGAGCGAGGGGCGTGTGCGGCAAGACTCAAGAGGCACGCAAAAACACGTAAACATGTGTGAAGCTATTTATAAAGTCGAATACAATGCGCGAACAGGTGATCGAATATTCGTGATACAAATTGAAAGTTATCTAATCGAAAACGCGAAATTAGAATGATGCTTTAGTTTATGAGAATTAAGATGATTACAGAGCGCAAAGTATTAACATTACCGCCCGCCTCAGGGGCGTTGTTAGCGTCGCTGAGTATGACAAACTGAAATGAAAATGGAATGAGAACGAATTAAAGTGACGAAGAGACCTGAATGATAAATTGAACGCGAAATTGAACGGAAGTGACGAACGAGAAAAAAAACAAAAAACTGAGAAGAGAATTACGTTGCGATCGGAAGCGGACATAGTTTGACGATCGGTCTTTAAATTCGGATGCTGATGTGCGAACCGTGACGACGCGTATGCGACCGTCGTTGCCCGGATGCGTTGCTGTAACGCGTGCGAGAGGCCATTTAGTTGGTGGGTAGCGCTCGTCCAGAACAAGGACGAGATCTCCGATTTTCAGCGGCCGGGTTGATGAACGCCACTTGTTCCTGGGTTGCAGCCGTTGAAGATACTCAGTTGACCAACGAGTTCAGAATCGATCGAGTGTTTGTCGAAGAAGTTGCCAGCGGGATAGTCTAGATGTTGGAACTTCGGCAAGGGACGGCTCTGGCAGTACGAGGATAGGCTCGCCGATTAGAAAATGCGCTGGAGTGAGAGCGCTGACATCCGCAGGATCGTCGGATAAGGTGCAAGCGGTCGTGAATTGAGCACCGCTTCGACCTGCGTGAGGAGAGTGCTGAATTCTTCGTAGGTTAGGACAGTGTCACCCAGAATTCTTCGTAGATGGAACTTAGCCGATTTGACGGCAGCTTCCCACTTGCCTCCGAAATGTGGAGAGGAAGGAGGGTTGAACTTCCACTCCGTTCCGTCGGCGGCTAGCAAGTGAGCAAGCTCTGCTACTTCCTTGGATGCTGAGTTGAAGAGTTTTCGGAGTTCGGCGTCCGCTCCGACAAAATTTGTTCCGCAGTCGCTGATAAGGGTGGTGCATCGTCCTCGTCGTCCGATGAATCGGCGGTAGGCTGCGAGGAAACCTTGTGTAGAGTAGTCCGTCGCTAAGTCCAGATGTACTGCGGAGGTTGAGAAGCAGATAAAGATGACGAGATACGCCTTGTATGATCTTGACGCTCGACCTCGCCAGGTATGAAATGTGTAAGGGCCGGCGTAGTCCACCCCAGAGGTGAGAAATGGGCGCGTTGGTGTAACACGCGATGTCGGTAAGGACCCCATCATCTCTTGCGCGGTGGTTGCGCGATGTCGAGCGCACTTAACGCAGCGGCGTATGAAGGCGCTTACTGGGGCGCGTCCTCCCAGTATCCAATACTGTTGGCGTAGCGTGGCTAGCACAACTTGAGCGCCGCCATGTAATGTCCGGTTGTGGATATCTGCAATAATAAGACGAGACAACACAGAATCTCGAGGAAGGATGGTGGGATGTCTTCCGTCGGGATCAAGTAGCGAATTTTTTAATCTTCCGCCAACGCGAAGAACTCCGTCAGCATCTACGAAGGGAGCTAATTTCAGCAGTGGATGCGATCTCGGCAGTGGCGTCTTTGTGGTGCATATCTCGAGCTCGTGATTAAAGTAGGCTCGCTGTGTGTGCTTGATCCAGAAAGTTCGGGCCGTGTGAAGTTCCTCAGGATGTAGAATTCTTGAAGAAGGAGGATCAGCCCCTTTAAAGACGGCGCAGCTTCGTAAGATCCACGCGGTGATGCGAAGGAGGCAAGTCAAGCTAGAAAACCGCTCAATAAGATCCCAGCACGAGACAGGAGTACTTACTGCCGCTGCTAGGACTCGTTGAGATCGTCTCTCTTCTAAATTTACGGCTTCATCAATGGGAGGAGAAGTTGATGGCCACCTCACTGAAGGACCATGAAGCCAGACTGGGCCGCGCCACCACAATGCGTGTGCCTGTAAAAGACTTGGAGACAGGCCTCGAGAGACACAGTCTGCTGGATTCTCACAGCCGGCTACGTGATGCCACCGAGCATCTGGTACGAGCTCCTGTATGACCGCGACTCTGTTGGCGACAAATTCCTGCCACTGCGAGGGATGTCCTCGAATCCAAGCTAAGCAGACACTGGAGTCGACCCATAGGTGTGCAGGAACGTGATGGAGGTTGAGGATGCTGCGAACACGAGTTAGAAGACGAGCCAGAAGAACAGCTGCTGCGAGTTCCAGACGAGGTATTGTCTGCTTTTTGAGAGGAGCTACCTTGCTTTTAGCCACTAGTAAAGTAACCTTGTTACCAACGTCCGCGAAAGTGTCAATGGTGCGGATGTATAGCACTGCTCCGAGCGCGTCCTGCGATGCATCTGAGAATCCGTGCAGTTCGAGGCCTTGACTGCTGGATGACGTGCCAAGCCATCGAGGAATTGATAATTCAGATACGCCTCGTAACTCGTTGTCGAATAGAGTCCATTCCTGAATGAGAGACTGAGGCAGTGTATCATCCCAGCCTATGCTTGACTTCCAGAGAGTTTGGATAAAGATCTTGCCAAGTATCGTCACTGGAGAGAGCCAACCGAGTGGGTCGAATAATTGAGCGATGCGAGATAGTATGGTTCTCTTAGTGAAGGTCAAGATTGGATCAGAGCGGCTGACGTGAAACTTGAAGGCGTCAGATGTTGGATGCCACGTGAGACCTAAGGTGCGAGCTTCTGCTTGGAGTTCTCGAGTCGAGTTGAGCGAGGATGAGTCCGAGATGCCTTGCAGAATTTCTTTACAATTGGCTAACCATTTCTGCAGCTTGAAACCGCCCGCCTTGAGGAGCTGAACGAGTTGAAGAGCTTTGGCCTGTGCGTCCTGTGGAGTGTCTGCACCTAAAAGAACATCGTCAACATAAATTGCTTTGCGCATGATATCTGAAGCTTGCGGATAGGCACGTTCTTCGTCGATTGCGAGTTGCTGAAGAGCTCGCAGAGCTAAATACGGCGCGCAGGTTAAACCGTACGTCACCGTGGTGAGCTGATAGCTGCGCGGCGAGTCGTTGTTGCTCCAGAGAATTTGCTGATACGATCGATCCTCAGGATGTATCACGATTTGCCGATACATTTTTTCGATGTCAGCGGCAAATGCGAAGGCGTGCGTTCTCCAGCGGAGTATGACGGCGTCGAGATCCTGCTGGAGTTTAGGACCGGCGTGTAGGCAGTCATTAAGTGAAACTCCTGTGGAAGTGCGAGCAGACCCGTTGAAAACAACTCGAAGCTTAGTAGTTACGCTGGTCTCGCGTAACACTCCGTGATGCGGCAGATAGATGGACGTGACATCATGTCCTGAAGGTGTTGAGGTCGGCGTCATGTGACCCAGCTCGGCATACTCTCTCATGAAGTCCGAGTACAGTAATCTGAAGGCTTCATCACGTTGGATGCGTCGCCGCACGTTTGCAAAGGACCGTCGAGCAGCCGGCAAGGAATCGCCAAGATGGTTGGTTGAGGAACGAAATGGCAGTCGAACAATGTATCGCCCTGTTTCGTCCCGCGAATGCGTAGTGCGGAAATGTGTCTCGCATTCTTGTTCTTCCGGAGTGAGGCTTGGAAGGTTGGACGGAAGGACATCTTCCTGAATCCAGAATCGTTGAAGAGCATCTTGAAGATCCATCTCTTGAGATTGACAAGATACTATAGTCGATGAGCGAGACGCTGGACTCTTATCGTGGACTGGCCCGGAAACAATCCAACCTAATGAAGTGTGTTGAGCGACGGACGCATTTAGAGGTCCACGTTTAAAACCGCCGAGAAGCAAAGATTCGTAAACGTCAGCTCCGAGGATGATGTCGATTGGTCCTGGTGAAGTAAAGTCAGGATCGGCCAACTGTAAATTCGCGAGATGATTCCACGATGCTGTCACTGGACTAGAAGGTATCCGACCTGTGACCTTCGGGATAACGAAGGCTGAAACCGAGAGTTCGAATGACGGATCGTAGCGTGATCGAAGAGTCAATGTCACAACGCCTCGTGATGAGCCGATAGGCTGAGCGCCGACGCCAACGATTGTAACAGATGCTCGAGCACGAGGAAGACGTAAGAGCTGAACCAAGGACTCTTGGATGAGTGAGATTTCAGATCCTTGATCCAACAGAGCTCGTAACTTGATGCTTGCTCCCCTTGAATCAATGAGAGTGACGCAAGCAGTCGCTAACAATACTTGATGACGCTCAAGGCCAGTGGCAGCGTTGTGAGAATGCACAGCGGTTGACGTAACAGATCCTGAAGGCGATGAGACGTTTGTTGATTCTGTGTTGAAGCAGCTGTGGAGGTGCTTGCGCAGGGAGCGATCTTATTGCCAGTGGCTGCTTCGCGATGCAACAGAGTATGATGTTGAGATTTACATTTTCGGCAGCGTTTAAGAGACCGACACTCGTTAAGCTTGTGAGCGCCGAGACAATTGAAGCAGAGTGACTTCCTTGTGACGAGATCTTGCCGCTCAGTTAATGACTTAGACGCAAAGTCAGAGCACGAAGAGATGTAGTGCGAGGCACCGCAGCAGGAGCAGCCAGGAGAAGTCACGACAGCAGCGTGAGTTCGAGCAGAGGCCTTCGTTTCTTTATTTGACCTCTGAGACGTTGTGGTTGTTGCGAGAGCGCGCGATTGCACGGACTCGAGAGCGCGAATATGTTTGTCCAGGAACTGCTCCAGCTGGTCAAGCGTTGCGAATTCTTGCGAGGTTCCGAGCTCAAGTTCCCATTCTTCCAATGTCTTCGCATCGAGACGTCGGGTGACGAAGTGAACAATGATGATGTCCCATTGGTTCGTAGGAGCGCCTAGAGATTGCAAGGCTCCCAGAACTTCCTTGACTGTCGAAAGCATGGCTTTAATTTCGGCACTGGATTTTTGAGTGATCGGTTTAATGCTGAAGAGCCGATCGAGATACGTCGTTCCGATGACTCGTGTATTCTCGTAGCGAGCGGTGAGCGCATCCCAAGCACACGAGAAGTTTGCAGACGTCACAGGAATGTTCGCGATATATCGAGCTGCTTCGCCTGTCACTTCTGACTTGAGATAATGTAACTTCTCCGCGGGAATCTCCTTGTTTAAATTCACCATCGACTTAAAAAGATCGCGGAAGGACGGCCACTCATGGTACTCTCCTGAGAATTTCGGCAGATTAATTTTCGGCAACGCTCGACCGATGCCGGAATTTGACTTAGATTCGCCTGAATCGTCTGACTTAGTCGTGATAGAGTCGCGAAGGACCTTGATGTTAGAGCAAGAGGCAAAATATGCTTCCTCACACAGTGTGTACATGTCCGTCGTCAAATATTGATGCTTATGAGTTTCTTCGGTTAACGCACCAACAAGGGTTTCATGGTAGGCTCGAAACTTTTCCCAATAGGAGTCGAGAGTCTTGAGGCGAGTATCAAGGTTGTGCTTATTGATTTTATCATTTCCTAATTTTTTCACATTGTCGAACGCTCGAGCGATAAATTCGTATAAACTGTTTTGTTTCTCGACAATAGAGCCGAAGGTTGCCATCGTGGATGACGAGCGCGCAAGGTCACAATAACACAGAGAACTTTTTAAGTTTAATGGTCACTGATAGTTACGATAAGCGAAAATGTCACGGCTTATGCAGAATGCGGAAGATGCAACTGTCACGGCTCGATCTAGCGCGAGAGGTATGCGAGAGAGAATCGCTGATTGATGTCGATGTCGCGACGAACTATCGAAACTCAGCGAACGAACAATCGGTGATTGGAAATTCGATTAGAATCTGCGTTCAAAGAATCTGGCTCGAAGGACCATAAATGTTTAGGATTGCACTAGATGCAGGGTTGCACTCACAAATTAAACGTTGCAGATACGTAGCACTAAAACTTTATTTAATGTTTATTAACAGATAATAGATGGATAATTGCGATACGCTTTCGTGCCGAAAAGATACGTTTAGAGCGCGGTGTTTCTCGTCCAAAGGTCGATACACGATAAAACAGAGGAATTTTCGACACCGAGTAGATCAAATCAGCTAAGTCTCGCTGAGAAGGTAGAGCGAGGGGCGCGCGCGGCAAGACTCAAGAGGCACGCAAAAACACGTAAACACGTGTGAAGCTATTTATAAAGTCGAATACAATGCGCGAACAGGTGATCGAATATTCGTGATACAAATTGAAAATTATCTAATCGAAATCGAAAACGAAATTAGAATGATGCTTTAGTTTATGAGAATTAAGATGATTACAGAGCCCAAAGTATTATATTAACACATGTATTTACGGTTTCGAGAAACTTCTGATAACGATCAATTAAAAGCGGATCGTTAATTTTACAGCTTGCAGTATTACACATCAGTTTTGGTTCATTGTTTAAGATACATGTATTTATGGTTTTAAGAGACTTCTGAGAACGGTCAATTAAAAGCGGATTGTTAATTTTACAGTTTGAAATATTACACGACCAAGATTTTTTAGCTTGTTCTGTTGTTAATGGTAATATGTTTACTACTTTTCCTTCTACATTCATTACCAAAGGTTCCAATGGATTTACATCATGATGATATGTAGACTCAATGAAATAATTTTCAGATGAGGCTGTATGTCTAGATTCGCCACATAGCGCAGTTAATTTGTCTTCGATTGTAGAACAATCTGCGACAAGAGTCAAATACACTTCTGATTTCTTTTTAATCAAACTTAACATTTTGTATATATTGTGAATATAATTTTTCCTAATACACATGCACCAACGTACAATTTTTTCGGCTTCCAATCGTTTCTCAATATGACCTTTAATATTGATTTTTTCAATAATATTTTTTATAAATATTTCTGAACAATTACGAAGTTTACGGTGTTCTTCGACCAGAATTGTTTATACCATCATTTATTGCATATCCCCTCAGGGATTACAAGGCGCTTTTTTCCAAAGGAGCGTTCCCGAACCTTTTTACAATACACTTCTCCCATTTCTTTCTTATCCTGGCCATCGACGACCTTACAATTTTTTTTTTAAATACAATCCATATATATATACTATACACTATACCACATTCAGCCACCCGTCTTCCAACACTCCTTCTTCCTCCATATCTCCCAGCAATCCTCCATCTCCTTCTTCCAATACTCCCCCTGGCTCCATTTTCCTCTCCAGCCTTCTCAAACTGTCCTTCCTCCTTCCATCCTCCTTCTTTCTCCCAGCAATCCTCCATCTCCTCTACTCATCTACTCATCCTGCTCTCCCCCCTTTCTTCAACATCATTGTCTCCCTTCTCCCACCGGTACCCGAGCAGGCATATGGGGTGTGTTGGTTCGAACTGGATTCGAACCCGGGACCTTCCGCATGCCAGCCAGATACTGAGCATGCGGGGCCACTTTTCACCCCCAGAATTGTTTATACTTTTTAGTAATTTTTTTGGCAATATTGCAAGTTTTTATTTCAAATGTAGATTTTGTCTTGATTTTTTGTTTTTTTTGTCAGATAATATCGCTTATTATAAAGCCATTCGTGATTAGAATTCAATCTTTTTTGTCTATCTCGTTCATGTTCACAGTTTTTCAAATAACGCATACGCTTTTGTGCGCGTTTATTTTCTAAATTTTGTTTATATCGATTACACTGTTTAGCGCGATTATTTTTTAAATTTCGTCTATATCGATCACACTGTTTAGCGCGATAATTTTTTAAATTTTGTCTATATCGATCGCGTTGTTTAGCGCGATTATCCTCTAAATTTCGTGTATATCGATCGCGCTGTTTAGCGCGATTGTCTTCTAAATTTTGTTTATAACAATTGCGTCGTTTAGCGCATCTATGTTCAAAGCTCTGTTTATACAGATCGTGCTGTTCAATGCAATTATTCTCGGAATCTTGCTCATATAAATCATGTTTTTTAGCCTGATTGTTTTCTAAATCTTGTGAATAGCGTGCACGTTTATTTACACAGTGATTTTCCAAATCATGCTGCTTAGTTTCTTCATAAATATCATTGTTTGTTTTCATTAAATTCTTTAAAGTATTTTCCATTAATTGTAATTGATTATTACTTAACTCTTTTTTAGATTGGTAAATATGACGTTGCTTTTCTAACCGATTCAAACGTTGTTGTTCCGTCTCACATTGACGTATAGTACGTTTACGAGATGCTTCAATCTCTCTTGCTTTTATTACTAATGGAAGCACCTTTTGAGGAGCATATTGTGGATTTTATGGAAAATGCTCAATAACATTATATTCAAAAATCTTAATTAAATGCAAACGCATTAAACAATGATCATATTTTATTTTTTCGGGTTTAATATTGAATAACAATGAAATTGCAAAGGCTATTGCAAAAACCCCGCAATCGCTACCGTTTGATTGGTATTGTACAGTAGGAAATTTGACAGAATTTTTTTCAAAGTTATATGTTGGAAATAATCTTTTCAAGAATTGTTCATGATGTCTATGCAATTTTTTATTATTTAATGAATCATAAATAAATATATTTTTTGTATCATAATAACTACACACCCAATGCCCATCTGATGGACCTGACGAACTATGTAATATTTGTATATGTTTTTTATCAATTGACATAGGCTGAATAGTATCAGGAAGTTGTAATCTCCATGTTTCGACAGGTTTATAATCTGAACAATTTTGCAATAAATAATTAAAATGTTCCATATGTATATCGGTTAACCATTCACCTCGAATGATTATATATCTTTATCTGTAGGTGATAGAATTCTAGAGTTCTTTTGTCTTTACAGACATTATTTATATTTATATATATTCGATAAGAATAAATAATTAAAAAAGATACAATTTTTTGTAAATATGTAATGTTATAATTTATCGGCGCACAGCAGCCACTTTTTGTAGACGCACAGCGACCACTTTTTGTATGCGCACAGCAGTCTTCTATGGGCGCACAGCAGCCTTGTATGGGCGCACAGCAGCCACTTTTTGTAGGCGCAAAGCAGCCTTATATGGGCGCACAGCAGCCACTTTTTGTAGGCGCAAAGCAGCCTTGTATCGGCGCACAGCAGCCGTTTTTTACAGGCGCAAAGCAGCCTTGTATCAGCGCACAGCAGCTTTATATCTTCTTTTCTTTGTCTTATTATTTCTTAAATTTTTCTTCTTTTCTTCTTTTCTTGATCTTCTTTTCTTCTTTTCTTGATCTTCTTTTCTTCTCTTCTTGATCTTCTTTTCTTCTTTCTTGATCTTTTCTTCTTTTCTTGAATCTTCTTAAACGTAAAAATAAAAATTTTATTTTATTATTATAAAATAATACGCACTTCACAAAAATAATAGCTATAATTTATTAAAACATAACTTCTTTATATATACACATATATAGATAACACATTTTATATGCTTTAATTCCAAATTTAATTTTATATAACAAGATGTCATTACAAAACTACTAATAAGACTACAACTTTTATTTAAAACGTTTATTTATTTATTTAATACAAGATCCCGAGTTATCACTAAAAATCGGTTCTTAAAACCATTTGAAGACGATTTTTCCCCAATGAAAATGTCGAGATATTAATAATTTTCTAAAATTATTTATTTTCGAGATATCCAAGTTTATATAAAAATAAAATTAAATGCCACATTCTTTATATTTGATATACCATTTATATATGTATACATTTGGAAATATTTTAATAAGCCAATAGTGAATCAAAATAATGAATTGATAAACTCTTACTTCAAAATAATATAACGCAATAACATTAATTATTCATCAACTAATATATTTTTACAAATATATATATATATATATATATATATATATATATATATATAAGAAAAAGCAGAGAAATATATTTTAGATTATTCAAATAATTATATATATTTATATATGTATAATACTTGTATTTATTATTTATTTATTTTTACAACGTAACATCAATGTTGTAATTTCCTACTCAACAATATAATTGCAATGCATCATGCCTTATACGTAACAGTTACATTATTGAAAATTATAATTATAATATTGAACTGTTAGCTTCTTATAGCTTGTTGTTTTACTAAAAAATTTAGTACAGAATCAGTTAATTTTAATTATGTTTAATAGAATGTATATATAATTGTATTTATTAAGGAAAGGAAATAGAAGAAGTAGGTGAGTTTAAATATCTGGGATATGTAATAAAATATAACGGCAGGCAAGCGCAAATAAGAGATAGAGTGAAAAAAGGAGCGGCGATAATGGGATAGGTGTGGGGAATTGGGAAAAGGAAATTCGCAAAAGATTGTTTTTGGAAAGAGGATTTGGTTATTTGACAGATTAGTGTGGACGGTAATTAGTTATGGAGTGGAAATATGGGGATGGAAAGAAAGGGAAGAAATAGAGAGAATTCATGATAGATATTTAAGATGGATATTAGGGGTGAGAAGAAGTACAGCAGGGTATTTAGTAAGAGAGGAAGTGCAAAGAGAGAGGTTGAGGGGAAGGGCCGGTGTAAGGGCATGGGGATATGAAAGGAGGCTAGAGGAAGGAAAAGGAGGAGAATTGGCAAGGGCATGCTGGGAAGAGATAAAAAGAAGGGCGAAGGAAGGGAGGGTTAGAAAGGGATTGGAAGAGGAAAGGAAAGATTATTGGGAAAAAGGAGGTTGGAATATAAAAGAGGTAGAGGAAGTAAGGGAAGAAGGAAGTGTAAAGGGAGAAGAATTATGGGAAAGGGAGAGAAGAATGCAAAGGGAAGAAAGATGGGAGAAGATAAAGGCGTCGAAATCTAACAAATGGTATCAGAGGATTAAGGGAGAGGAAGGAGTTCCAGGATATTTGAAAAAGGGATGGGGAGAAAGTAGGTGGCAGAGGCTAGCGAAGTTTAGGCTAGGAGATGGGATAAGAGAGGGAGAATATTGGAAAGAAGAAGAAGGAAAGAAATGTAGGGTGTGTGAGTGGGCAACGGAGACGTGGGAACATCTATGGGAGGAATGTGTGGTGTGGGAGGTAGGAAGTACATGGCAGGAAAAAGTTGAGAAAATTTTGGGGGGGAAGGGGAAGGAGAGGAATGGTTGAGGGAAGTGGAGAGGCTAATAAATAGGGAGAGTGTGAAGGAGAGGATGAAAGAAGGAGAGAATGTGAGATAGGAGAAAGTTTGTGAACGGAGACGGGAGTCCAGGAAGGGAAGGGGGGAAATAGCGTACGTATGCGTAGACGATATAAGCAATAGCGAGCGAGCGAGCGAGCGATATCTCTCTCTCTCTTAAAGAGTATAATTGTATTGTTTTAATTGTATTGTTTTAATGTATTTTTTTATTGTATGTATGTAAAGCATAGACGCTAGGATGCGGAAGAGGAGATGTAAATGTAAAATTTTTTTGTAACTCTGAGGAGAAACAATAAATACCTATCTATCTATCTATCTACTTGTATTTATTATTTATTTATTTTTATTAGATATGTTTAGAAGTATATTACATACTATGTATAAAAAAACTGTGCAAGGATAAAAGAAGATAAGATATATATATGTATATAAATGTTCAATATTTTTTCTACATTCTTAAACATAATCAAAATTAACTGATTCTGTATTAAATTTCCAAGTAAAGTAACAGGCTAACAAAAGTAATGTAACATCAATGTTATAATTTCCCATTCAACAATGTAACTAATATTATGTATAAGGCATATTACATTGCAGTTATATTGTTAAGTAGGAAATTATAACATTGGTGTTATCTTGCTATTAGCTTATTGTGTTTACTGAGTTGCAGTCCTTTTGCTGATACAGTTGATAGCAGATATACATATATACTATAATTACCTGAACAATTTAAAATATATTTTCTTTGCTTTAACATCCGCTTTCTTTTTCCTGATTTTCCTCTGTCTATCTTATTCTTTATCCTTGTACGTAGTTTTATTTATCCTTACCCTGTATACAGGATGTCTTTTTAATTGCTCCACTCAAATATCTTGAAAATATGAAAGATATGGAGAAACATTTCAGACAAAACTTCTAAGGTATCAAAGAGAACGTTTTGTGATAAGTACTGTCTTATTCTAGATAGATACTTTTCTTACATAAATTGATTCTTCGTAATATTCTACGTAGAAAATTAGAGTTGAATAGTCGAATCAAAAACTGACATGAATGATTTACAATATATTTTATTTTCATTCTGATACACTTTTTGACATAAAATATGATTAAATCTTACCTTAATAATGAAAAGAAAACAACTCTTATTAAAAAGGAAAGTGCACTTTGCAATGTTCAACTGCATACTTTTTTATAATAATAAGAGAATGTTTTCTTTACACCAATTGATTTATTTTAGTCTATGCAAAAAATTCTTGAAGATTACAAGATATTTCATAAATCAAATTATTCATTTTTCGACTATTCTACTTTAACAAAAGTGCTTACCATAAGACATTCTTCTTGATATCTTACAACTTTTATCTGAAACGTTTCTTCGTATTTTCCATATTTTGTGATATATTTCTTTGGAGCAATTAAAATAGAACCCTGTATATTATGTCCGTATATTGTAACCTTACATATGCAAAATAATAATTTTTTTCTACCTCTATTTTGGAATATTTTCAGTTCTTTTTTTTAATAGCTTCTTCATCAGCTGCCACACCACTTCTTCTTCTTCTTAATCTGTTGTGACCCAGTCGCAGGTATGACTTTCGGCCACCAGCGGGTTGGGTAAATCTAAATCTGAATCTGAACGATTTTCAAAAAAATATATTTCTTACGCACTAAGATGGCGAGGAAAGACGACACCACTTCTTCAAGCGAAGATAGATTCGCAATAACTTCGTGTTATCATCTTACCATTGACATGCTCAATGGCCTAGTTTACATCAAGCACTTGATACGCGTATCAAATAATAATAAATAACTAGTAAGTTGGTTCAGTTATTGACTGATCAGCTCAAATGTATTATTTGATACGCGTATCAAGTGCTCGATGTAAACTAGGCCAATGATACCAAACTCGTTACGCGTAACATATTAAAGCCCGGAACACATGACATTACAATTGTCGTACGACAAACTTTTTAAGCGCATTGATTAGCTGCAATATAGAGAATTCTTGAATCTCTATTTTATAACCAATCAATGCGTTTAAAAAGTTTGTCATATGTACAATACAACAAATGTCATGTGTGTTCCGAACTTTAGTATGTAGCGCCTCTCGAATGTGGCATCACTGTCAGTGCCTAGCACGCCACGCTTTACCACTTTACTCCCCAGATAACCAAGCCTGATTAATCATATTAAACAAACCAATGCAGTGCATATATTGTCATATGTTTGTTATATGTTTGCTAACATCGAAGTGGAACGCGTTATAAACGCGACAATATGAGTACTTATAAAAGCAATCAGTTAACGAAATTTCGAAAGCAAACGATTAGCAATACTAATATGTTATGTTATCAGCAACATGACAGCAACTGTTGGTATGTTGTGTTGCTTAAAGCATCATGATGGCAACATGATGGCAAAAAATACATAAATATATATATTTTCATTCGTTGTCGCAATATTTTCTTAACCAAAATAAAATTTTTTAATCATAACTATAGTTATCGACAATGCCTAAACACTATAAAATTGTGTTATATGTTAGGCTTTTTATCAATAAAAAAAATGTATATGTATATATACACACTCTCGAGACTTAATATTTAAATAAAATATTTATTTTTAATTTAACATGCAAATTATTTTATTAATTTAAAAGAAATTTTAAGTTTAAATAAATATATATATATATCTTCTGTCTTCGTTTAATATTCGATGTGCAACGAAGACAAGAAAATGCTTATTAGCGTTATTGAAAGCGTCAAAGCGAATGCAGCCATTTGTACTTATACCATGATTGTACGTCACTATGACGTCAAACGTCATGCGCATGCGCAACGCTACACGATTTCCTGTGTCCAGCGTGTCCATTCTGGCATCACTGTTACAGCAGCATTTAGCCATTTTGGATAACGTGATAGTATATTTTGTGAAGAAATGTGTGTGTGTTCCCGCTAAAAGTGTACAGAATCAATTTCTCTTGGCTATCTTTTCCCAAAAAAGTATCTTTTGTATCAAATTAGTCTTCAGGTTCAAACATACGGTCAAAGAATTTGTACGAACACGGACAGATTCAGGACTTGAAGACTCGCGTATCTGCGAGTGCTCCTTTTTCACACGGTTTCTAAACCACACCTATTGTTTTCGGCTTCGGCTATTTCTACGCAATTAAATCGGAAGAAAAGGCATTTACTTTACAGTGAGCACACGTGTTTTCTGAGAATAGGCAACAATATACTGTAAGGTAAATCGGTTTTTATCCTCCCCTTTCTCCCATTACAATTTATTAAATTATTTTTTTGATTATTCATTATTTTCCCTAATATATATTCAAAGTTTTATAATCTCCCAAGTGTTTCAGTTTTACATTGCAGAATTAGTTAAGTAAATTCTTTCATAAGTATTTTATAGTTTATTACATGCTAATATAATAAGT
This sequence comes from Prenolepis imparis, assembly GCF_030444845.1. Lineage (NCBI taxonomy): Eukaryota > Metazoa > Arthropoda > Insecta > Hymenoptera > Formicidae > Prenolepis > Prenolepis imparis. Next base: position 26,744,487 of record NW_028141159.1, read on the forward strand.
GTATTTCTTGTAAATATTTATGTGATTTTGCTATCACATTGTTTGTATATTTATCATTCTTATTTATTTACATTTATTTTTCTTATTCGTTTAATGTTACATATTATAATAGATATAAATTATTAGATCGTACCTCACATTTTATAAATGGAAATTACTCTTTGCTAATTATTCTCGTTTTCTTGTTGATTACAGATAGTAGCAGAACATTCAGCAGATTTTTAAAAAGTATATATATGTACACAAGTTTATAGCGAAATCTTTAACATTTTTTGGAAAGAGCAACAATACTATACTGTAATTAAGGTAAGCCGCTTTCTTACTCCTTCCTTTCTCCCATTACAATTTATTAAATTATTTTTAAGTATTCATTATTTTCGCTAAAACTATATATTCAAAGTTTTATAATTTCCTAAGTGTTTGAATTTTATATAGCACATTTAGTTAAATGAACTCTTTCATAAGCATTTTAAAGTTTATTATATATTCATAAGTGTGTTTCTCATTATTATTTATGTGACTTTGCTATCGCATATGACAGTTTGTATATTTATCTCTTATTTTATTTACATTTATTTTTCTCTTATTCGTTTAATGTTACATATTATAATAGATATCAATTATTAGATCGTACTTCACATTTTATAAATGGAAATTACTCTTTGCTAATTATTCTCGTTCTCTTGTTGTGTATTACAGATAGTAGCAGAACATTCAGCAGATTTTTAAAAAGTATTATATATATACACAAGTTTATAGCAAAATCTGTGATATTTTTTGAAAGAAGCAGCAATATAAGTTACGTAAGTTTATTTTATAATTATTCAAATGTGCATGTTTAAATTTTAACATTGTTAAAATGAATCCCTTTAAAATTCGAAATGTTAAAATCTCACGTGGGCGGAAACCGTTGTTTAAGTTATTACCACGTCAACGTATACGCATATTAAACTTGTTGCGTCAGAATAATCAAAGGGATAATAACACAAATAATGTACTGATAGATACTGTGATTGACCATTGTATTACTAAAAATCCAGTATCGCATGATTCTTTCATCAATGAAAGATCTGATATCAGTGAACAGTATAGTGAACTTTCTTCTGTTGTCAATGAACAATGTAACGTTTCTTCTTGTGGTCCAATGAATGTCGATAATTGTAATTTTTATCTACCAAAAAGAGACATTTTATCTACTAATGAAAGTGATTGCAATTCAAATGCAAAAGTAAATAGTTTCGATACATTTCAAAAATCTCTTGCAGAATCTTTTATACAAGGAAATCTTACACATACACAAGGGAATCTTACACAAGGGAATATAATTTTAAGGACGTTACGATCATTATCATATCTCTCGTATCTCCCAAAAGATTCTCGAACATTATTAAATACTCCGCGTAAAGGTCCTAATATATCTAAAGTTGATCCTGGAGAATATTTACATATAGGATTTGTGAAAGCTCTTATTAAAATTATGCAAAAAACACCATCGAACTTAATTCCACATATACTTAAAGTAGATTGGAGTACTGACGGTGCTAGATTGAACAAGTCAGGTAATATGCAAATCTGGCCGATTCAATGTTCCATAGCTAACATCACTAATTCTAAACCTGAAATTGTAGGAATTTATAAAGGACCAAAAAAACCATATAGCATTGATCTTTTTCTTCATCAGTTCATTGATGACGTTCTTCAAGTTGTTAGAAACGGTATTTTATTTCGTCAAAAACATATTCCAGTGATATTACGAGCCTTCATTGCAGATACACCTGCACGTTCTTGGATATTGAATCATTTTGGACATATTTCCAGTAATCCGTGTTCCAAATGCAAAGTTACTGGTATTCGATGTGAGAACCAAATGGTCTTTATGGGCACAAATCATCAATTACGAACAGATGATGAATATGCTCAGCTCATTGATGAAGATCATCATAAAGGACCGACTCCAGTAAGTCGTTTATCAATGGGTATGGTTTCCCAAGTACCTGTTGAATATATGCATTTAATTTGTATAGGTGTTGTTAAAAAGTTATTGACTGCATGGATTACTGGAAAGTATGGAAAAAAAATGAAATTGTCTGGTCGAAACCAAAATTTGATTTCAAAAAGACTTCAACATCTTGCACAGTATTGTCCACGAGAATTCGCAAGAAAACCAAGATCGCTAGCTGATTATAAAGATTATAAAGCAACTGAAGGTCGTCAATTTATTTTGTATATTGGACCAATAGTTTTACAAGGTATTATGGAAGAACAAGGTTATATTCATTTTTTACTTTTGCATGCGGCAATTCGTGCACTATGTTGTCCATCAATTTCGCAAACATCGTTGCTTTTTGCAAAACTTGCTCTTCATAAATTTGTACAAAAATGTCCTCAATTTTATAAACATACTTTTCTCTCGTATAATGTTCATGCGTTGCTACACTTAGCACAAGATGTTGAATGGCTAGGTCCTCTTGATTCCTTCTCAGCTTTTCCTTACGAAAATAATATATCGTTTTTTAGAAAATATTATAGAAAACCTCATCGACCTCTACAATAATTTTTTTATAGACAAGCAGAAAAAGAAAACCGAGAAAAAATTAAACCTGTGACAGATTTAGATACAATTAAATTTTTTGGAAAACATAATAAAGGTCCTCTGCCTTTGAAACTTTCAGTGCATACTTTTCAATATAAAAAGCTGCGAAGTAAGAGCATTTTTATAAATGTTGATTCTTTAAGTGATAGATGTTGTGTTCTTCGTGATTCGTCAATATGCATTATATATAATATTATTGAAGTAGAAAATTTACATCATTTAATAATTAAAAAATTTGAAATTGTCGAAGATTTTTATGATGTCAGTATCCCCTCTTCATTAATCGGTATATTTAAATGGTCCGTATTGAATAACAATTTCAGTGTTGTATCTATTCATGAAATTAAGGCCAAATGTTATTTCATGCCATGCTGGACAGTTAACAATGATGAGAGTTCAGATTGCAGTATTATTGAGAATAATGAGCCTATTGTTGGAAAATATATTGTTTTAATTCTACTCTAATCATAATATTACATATAATCACAATATTTATTATGTTTTTTATATTTCCGTCTTCTTCTATTTTTTAACATGATGTATTTGTACGTGTTATGTATAGGTATTTCTTTACGGTTTGTTGCATGAGCACAGAGAAAATATTAGGAACTATTATAGAAATAAATATGGAATGCATGTTCCCAATTTTTTGCCATCATGTATCTTTGTAAGTTTTAAATTAAAATTCTATTAAAGTACTCTACTTGAAATTAATTAACGAATGTGTTTTGTTAATATTTTATTTCCACAAGGCTTAGTTTGCGAAAAACCTTTTATTTTCAATCGCTTATAACTCGTAAATTATTGAAAAGATTAGTGCTTCGACATTTTCACTGAGGAAAAAAATGTCTCCAAATGATCCCAGGAATCTGCTATTTACAGATTATAATACGGTAGGTCTGGGACACTGTATATTGCTATCTGTTCCTCTCTCTATTGGTAAATATTTTCCATTCTCTGTTCCTATTACTTGTACTTTTGCATTGTGTAACAGGCCTAATGCTTAATATTTATTCCTATTCCTAATATTTTCTCTATTGTACGCAGGATCTAACAATAAATATTATATTTTTATGTGTAGGAAAAATGTGTTTGATGTACAGTGCTTTATTTCTGTAATGAATTCTATGTACTTTCTTGAGTTGTTTATATGACTATATATTATATTAATGTTTAGTTATTAGTATAATATATATATATTAATATATATTAAAATATTTCTTTTTTATTTGATTTATTAAAATATTATTATCAGAATGGAAGCTGGGAGAAAAAATATTATTAAACGTCGACAACTTGGCCGTACTAACTTCGCATTGAATACGAACAGGACAATCAAAACGGTAAAACTATATACATATGTATATATAATAATTATTTAGCTATTTAGAATAATAACGTTTAATTAAAATAACGAAAATTTTTATTTATAGCTTAGGTCATCCTTCTCGTCAAATCGTACGGCCTAAAAAATATATGACTACTTCATCGTCAGATAAGGAGAAAGTTAAAAGAAATCGAAAGAACGATTGTGATCAATCTGATCAGACTATTGACATAGAAAATGATATTGACCAAATAAGATGTGAATTAAACCTGAATAAGGAAAACGAAGCT
>NW_028141159.1:26748796-26800283 GCF_030444845.1 Prenolepis imparis
AAGTGGAAGTTTTCTTCTAAATTTTTATTGATTTTCAAGTGGAGATTTCCTTCTAAAAAGTTTTTATTACTTTTTAAGTAAAATTTTTTTTTAAAAGAAAGATTTTTATTGCTTTTCAAGCTCGAGTTGTCAACTAGTCAAAGCGAGAATTTCAGACACCGCGAGTTACATCTGATATGTATCTCTCCTTTTCTTATTTTTATTTTTACGATTAACCGTCTCCGGTCAGCTGCTTCGCCTGCCAGATCATAGTCTTATTCCCACGCCTGTGATTTTTCAATCATCGCCTTGCATTCTTTGAAAGAAAAGAATCGTGGAGTCCACAGGACGTAACATTTAAATAAAAGAAGATTAGGATTTTGTTATAACTTCCTCGAATAGTGCTTTTGCAATAATTGATACTTTAAAATATGCATATTTCACATTTTCTAATGTTGCATTGAATTTAAAAAAATGTTTGAATTTTAGTTTTTCAGAAGAGAAAGAGAAAGATTGCACAAGCTTCTACATATGCCCCTTTGAGGCCTAATATTATCCTTATGGATATATTGCATATATGTAGAATATAAATCAAAAATATAAATTTAAGAAAAAGATTAATTAAATATAAATAAAAGAAGTTTAGATTTTGGTTATACCTTTCCTAAATAGTTTCGCATTGGTTGATGCACAAAACTGCATCGTAAGCTTCTGTTTTAATCAATATCTAGAAGTTTCGCCGTGTCACCGCTGAGATTTCCGCTGCAAAAGTCGCCATTCTTTTCGGTCCGGCCAGGGTCTATCGCTCCGATCGACAACTGATTATTTCGGCAGTTCAAGTTTGACAGTTGATCCAAGTAGGGATTTAATTTCTCGCTGTAATCTTTGTTCCTCATTATCCGTTCGGCGGTTTTATTTTAGTCCACCATGGGAGTTACTATGTTGTTGAGCATACGGAGAAATTTTTAAAACAACACAATTTTATTGCATAATAGGCATTCTGCTCTGGTATTATTAATTTTTTGAAAATTTGTTTTCCACGTATTATTATTTAAAGTAGAAATTTCTTTGTACTCATGGTTCAAATGTGTTTTTAAATAAATAAATCTTTAATTAATTTAAAATTAGTGTAACATAAACTACATGTTCCATTATCATCAATTGGAATATAAAATTCCTACATCCAGGAATAATAACTTTTTTCGTGCAGTTCTGTACAATGGCGCTACAACTCCGAAACAAGCCTCATGGAGTTTAGCCCTCCACACATCTCACAATCAGTGTATCGGCTCCAACTCGACACGCGCAGCAAAGATTTCGCATCTGCAATCTACCATCTCACTCTCGATCTTTCTCTTGTGCGATTATTGTATATATTGAAGTCGAGACGTTTCCAAAACGCTGTAATAAAATATTTTTTTATTAAGTACTTTTTGAATTATAAAATTTGAAAGTTACAGTACCGCCGACATTCGCATTACCCAAGATGTATCACGTGGAGGTTGCCCAGTCGGATTTACATCTCGTGTATGTATGTGTGCGTGTGCGTGTGTGTGCGCGCGCGCGCGCATGCATGTGTGTATGTGTCAGCACAGCCAGAGATAAGGATCCCGAAATTCGTCAGTCCCCCGGTATTTTACGACTCCAAACCCTCTCTGTGCGCACGAGTGTGTGTGTGTATGTGTGTGTTAGATGTAATTAAAGAATTAATGTATTAGGTGTTCAAATTGATGTCTGTTTACTGCTTGACAGTGTGCCAAACAGATGTAGATACTTTGCACTCTTTGCAGTACATTTTCTTGCATTTCCTGTCCAATTAAATTCGAAACGTCTAATATTCTGGCTCGTAATTCATCAATGTTGGCAGGTTTTGTTTCGTATATCTTGCTCTTCAAATATCCCCAATAAAAATAATCTAATGGGGTTAGGTCTGGTGATCTAGGTAGCCACTTGATTGTACCTCTTCTACCAATTCATTTATTAGAAAATGTTTCATTCAGAAAATCACGAGTCATTACGGCAAAGTGAGCTGGAGCCCCATCCTGCTGGAACCAAACATGTTCAAAAGCAATTCCTGTAATGTTTTGGACATACGTGGCACGACTTCGGTTTTTAATAGGTGTACGTAATTGTGTGCATTTATATTCCCTTCAGTAAAAACGGCCCTACAATATGTATGATGACCTATTATCTTAGCCCAAACATTTAGTTTCTGGGAATATTGAGTGTGACAATCCCTCATCTATTGAGGATTATAGTTAGCCCAATATTAAATTTTGACGATTGACAGATCCGTTTAACTCGAAGGTGGCCTCGTCAGAAAAACAAATCCAATTAAAAAATTGATGGTTCTCATCATATCGTCTCATCATTTCCTCGCAAAATTTAATTCTTCTGTCAAAATCATTCTCAGACAGTTCTTGAACGAGTCTCATTTTATACGGGAGGTAATCATGTTTCTTCAAAATGTCTGCGACCGATTTTCAGCTTATATTGCACTGAGCTATTTTCGAAGGAGGCTTATGGGGATTTTTTATAACACTTTGTAGAACTTTCAAAGCTACATCATCGTTACTTGCTGTTTTTGATTTCCCGGATCTTCTTTCATCTGCAACTGAACTTGTTCTTTCGCGAAACTATTCGATAGACAGTAACTTTAGAAATTGGATCGCGATGAGGATATGTGTTACTAAACAGATTCGCGACGTCTTGGTAGAATCTCATTTTATCATTATACCCTCGCATCATAAGAATATAGTAATTCTCTCTGTATGAGTTAGATGCATTTTTAAAAGTAATCAGATATGTAATGGTACAATCGTAGAAAAATTAAAGATTTTATGTAGAAAAAGTGATAAGGAATGACGGATTTCTCAGATATTATTAAATTGTACGAGTATGAAGTTCGTGTTCTTCTGCCTTCATATTTTCAGGAGAATAATAACGCAGGGCGTGTAATGGTCCAAATATAATTTATTTTCGACGGTGCTAATAAATAAATAAGAAAAAAATATTTTTATTCGATTTATCCTCCAGTCCGAAAGCCTTCAGTAACTCGAATAAGCGCATCGGCATATAATTAACACTGTCGATGAATTTCGTATGTCCTAATTGTATGTCGTTAATTTTGAAATTAGTTAATGTTCCTTGGGGAGATAGGCCCCCGGGGTGCAATATAAAAAATAAATTCATTAGCGGGGGACAATCACTCCCCCCCCAATCCATCTCTGAACACTATATGCAATTAAACGCATGAGGGGAGCCTAAGCTCCTCAAAGTCAAGAATTAAAAAGCTGATATGAAAATTGACCCGGTCGACTGACCGGGGCGATGTATTGTATATAATTTCTAAAAATTTACCTTTAAAAAAAGGTAAAAAGAAACGCCAAATATAGGCACGCCAGTAATGAAAAATTATCCACTGCAAACCCATATAGAATCGCACAAGAAAAATAATGATATCAAAAAAATTGCGCCATGTAAAAGTAGAAACTTGTATCAGTGAAAAATTAAAGTTGCAAACCCATATAAAGTCGTATATAGACTTCTCTTCACGCTGAAAGTTGTATGAAAAATTACCTACTGCAAACCCATGTAGAATCGTAATAATAAAAAAAAGGATAATTCAAACACAAAAAAATTAAAAATTAATAGAAAAATTAAAAATTTTTGCAAAAATTAAAAATTATTACAAATTAAAAAATTTAAAAAAACTTGGTGCTGCTAAATTAAACAATTTGTTAAAGTTAATTTTGAAATTTGTTTTGAAATTTTGAAATCGACGACGAGAGAATAAAGAATTTCCAATTTTTTTGTAAATAATTAATATATAATTTTATTGTGAGTAAACTTACGTGAAGATTCTGCCTTGGATTCTTCTTCCGCTTGTCGTCTTTGGATGAGGAAAGCCAGTTTTACAGGGGTGTTATTCGCTATGAATTAATAACGATTGAAAATTTAACTTTATAATATAATCACGGTTGCAATTTTCTCATCAAAAGTATAGAATAAAATAATAACTGTATCCTTCGATGATCGTGTTGGAAACTTTCACGCATAAGTATTATTTCAGCGGCAATGTTTAACAAGACCACCGAAATGCCCCAATCTATATAAAATTCCGAGTGAAAAATTGGGGCTCAAGCATGCTAATTTCGTAGAAATATTGTAATTATTAAGCGACCTTTTTCCGTCAGCTACGATAAATACGAAATAGCATTTATGATCAGCACTAAACTCGCGGCTAAAATTACGCATTCAAATATTAAATTTTTGAGAGCTGTCATTTTTTCCCCTCACTCACACGTTTACACATAACTTACAGAGCATTAATACAACGCACTAATATGATATGTCGCAACGCGCACATTTACGAAACGTGTAATTTAGTTCGGACAATGTCAAACTCAAAATGTTTATTTTCTATTACACAATGCGAAATTTATCGAGTTGACTCTGATTGTTGGTGAATTTTAGCAACAAGCTACCGGAATAAGGGCTTAAATATACAATAGCACTGTTTTTGCATTACGATAATACTTTTTCTAAATATTTTGCAACTTGAGAAATAATACATAATTGTTTTTTGTTTCATCATAATCACATATTTGACGGCGTTTCTTACATTGTTTATTTTTATCAAATATATGATTAGGAATATTTAATATGTCTTTTTGTAATTTTCTAACCTTATAATTGTAGGGAGGGCACGTCAAAGATAGCGAGCTGATATTAAATCGCAGTTTATTCATAAAGATTACAACTCAATTATACGGCTTAATCGTATACGCGGATTTTGCATCGGTGGTCGGCCGTCGGCCGTTAGCTTAGTCGAACCATTCTGTTCGAGGGCAGGCGTAGAACTGCCTCTTTATCATTAACTAACTCTACACCCGAAATCGTCGGTGCATAAACAAACGCAGGCCGGGTCGACGGGACGCAGCGTCTTGAGTGTCGCGAACCTCTTGAAGAGGCAACGCGCCGCACTTAAAGTATCGCCGAGTTATATACTGTCTGCACGCGTGGTTTCAAGTGGCCCTATGCCCATCGATTCTCTACGTGCGTGGGAATGGCCCTATGCCTGTCGGTCTCGAAACCCTTAATAATGGTCAGATTGCTCTTCTTATTTTCGTAAATGAATTACTTTTATCACTTCTTGTTGTATCTTCAAAACATTGTTTTTTTACAACATTTCGTAGCTGGACAAAATCACGCTTTCTATGCATTTCTTGCTGAGTTGTCTCTATACTACAACTCCCCAGACAGCCATATCTGTTTGAACAGATTTTGCCAAACGTCTGTTATATATTTTTGCTAGCAAAAAAACTGCAGATTGTATACAAAATCTGTTATATGAAATAATGATAGCAGAATGTTGGCAGAAATGTTACAAAACCTGCTGACATAATTTGGTAGCAAGTCAGCAGCATAAACCAAGTAGGATTTGTATAAAATTATCATAGCAGATTGGCGGCAGAAACCGAACAGGATCTGTTGGGAATCTGCGCAACGTAGTTTGATGTCAGATTGGCGGCAGAAATCGAGCAAGGTTTGCGTGCGCACAATCTGATGACAAATTGACAGAATCTGCATTTTGCAGTTATTTAATAGTTCCTTCGCTTACCGCTATGCGATGTATTTTCTCGCAATCAAATTTCTGTTAAAAATACATATAAAGTCTGCAAAAGTCGTGGCCTATTATTAAAGGATTAAAAGTACATTTCTATCAGTTTTAAACTGATTGGAATCAATAGGATAAATTATCCATTTACTTCCTATATTGATTTATTTCCTATTCATTTAAAGCATAAAGCAAGAATTTAATTCTCATATAAATAATTATATCTTAAATTTTAAAAATTAATTTATTTTTACAATTTATTTTATTATTAAAATTTAATTAAATTGAACATTTGTTATATGAGATATAACTACGATATAACATATATGTTATACATTAAATGTCATATTTATGAAAAGAAAATTATAATTAATTGATAACATCTTATGCATCTGTTATATTGATTAAAAAATATTCAATTTTATTAATATATTTATGTTCAAATTGCAAGAAACTGCAGGTCCTGCTCGCAAATTGCTGTCAGATTGTATGTTTGAAACTAAGAGAGCGCATTATTACAAAATCAATTATCGTTACATGAAAATATTCGGCATTGCCCTGCGCACATGTTTAGATTCGACAGTCATCTTCAAGGCTGTCGTAAATAATTGTCGACAGTAAAATTGTCAACTCGAGTCATTAAACCGAACAAAACATCTAGCATCTTAACAACAATACATGACAAAAGTCACCTCGTCGTTCACCGTATCGCGCTAAATCCTATCTAGAAACGTCTAGAAAAATCGCGCGTATAAAAGCAACGAGCGCGCAAAGAGCAGCGCCAGATTGCTTTTCGTATTCGCTATCGAAAGTCGTCGCGCCGTATTATATTCATATTCAATCGAAGGTGCTTACTTCGAACTACCGCGGGTGCATTTGCGAGTTATTAATAATACGAATTGTATCCTTTTTTTATTATATATATTTGTACTTTCTTTTTTGTCTGAAATATATCGTGTAGTGTCAAGATTGTGCAATACTTTATTTGCGGTGTCCAAACAACCTTGCCCTTCATGTAACATTGCTGGTCCTTCGAGCCGGATCTTTTTTGTTGTGTCCATTCTCCAGCGGTCCTCTTCCGCGACGGGCTCTCATAGGAGTCAGTGCATTCACGTGCTCGTGAGCGTGCATCTTGCAGTTCGGTTGCTTCGCCGTTGGTTGCACCGCCGCGTCGCCGGTCCACCATGAGCATGGATGCCGACGCTTTGTTGAGGAGTCAACAGGATCTCCATGGTCGCATTGCCCGAGCCTACGAATATTTGAAGAAGTCAGGCACTGCCAAAATCACCGTAGGAGTGATCGAATCACGCTTACAAACCTTGGAAGCGCATTGGAACAAATTCGAACAGAATCATGAGGAATTGTGCAGTACTCACTGGAATTTGGTATCGAAGCGCGATTATATTAAAGCAGACTACTACGGATTGGTAGAAGAAGCATTTACGGTCCAAAGAGGCACGCTCATGGACTGTTTGAGCTCACTCAAGAGTGCAATGGCGCCGCCGGAGACACCAGATCCACCTCCTCCTCCGCGGCGGACGCTCCCTCGCATTCAGCTTCCAACATTCTCCGGCAAGTATGAGGAGTGGCCGGCGTTTCGCGACCTTTTCCGATCACTCGTGGTAACCGACCCAGCTGTGTCCAGCGTGGAGCAGCTATTTTACCTGAGATCCAGTATGAAAGGGGAAGCCGAGAAGATGATCCGGAACATACCCACGACTGATGCAAATTTCGACCGGGCGTGGTCCATGTTGGTCAACGAAAACAAACGGCTTCTGGTGAGGTCCTGTCTGTCGTCCTTCCTTGCAATACCTAAAATGAAGAATGAATCAGTTGGAGACTTGAAACGTATTTTTCATGGGATGTTGAATACTGTCGGAACGCTAGGCAGCATCGACCGCCCAATCACGGATTGCACGGATCTACTCGTGCACCTCATAGTCGAAATGCTCGACTCGCGCTCGCGGCGGGACTGGAAAACTGCGATAGGCGAAACATCCGACCCCCCGTCGTACGAGACACTTAAGACATTTCTCGAGTGTCGAATGCGCACACTGGAAGCGTTGCATCCTGCAAAGGGCGAGTCGAGCGAGGCATCCGGAAGCAAGTCGAATGCTTCCACGAAATCAGCAAGGTCGCATGTAACGCAGAAGACGATCAAGAAGGGAGATCGATGCCCTCTCTGTCAAGGAGATCACTACATCCTGTTCTGCAGTGACTTTCAAAGGAAGAAGCCGACGGAGAAGAAGACGTTCGTAGAATCCAATCATCTGAGCCCCAACTGCCTAGGTAAACATCAGCTCGCAGATTGCCAATCGAAGAAGTCCTGTGCCGCATACAACGCGCGGCACCACTCGTCGACGCATGACGCGTACGCGCCTGAAACCAAATCGTCCGTTACCGTCTCGTCTCTCCACGTGCAAAGCCACAACACGAAGGAAGCTACAGTGCTCCTAGCAACCGCACGCGTCAATGTCTTGGACCGTCAAGGAACCATGCATCAGGTGCGCGCCATGGTCGATTCCGGTTCTGAGGTATCATTGGTTACCGAAGCCCTTGCACAGCGTTTCCGCTTTCAACGCTCGTCTGCACACGTTTCCATCCTAGACATCGGAGGACGACGCATAACCTTGAAACCAGGGGTTTCAGCCCAATCTTCGCCGGAGCACACGGGGACTCCGAATATACAAGCAGCAAAACATGGAAAACGAGTCGCGGAAGGTACCGGCGAAATTAGTAATAATGGGCTGTAATTGATTATTCCGCGATCCAAATAGATTCCAGAGCGCGAACGAGGTGGAAAATGACAAATCTAGCGGAAAGTGTAAATACGCCACACTTCTTATATATTGAGAAGCTATACCCTAGTGCACTTTCAGAGAAACCACAAGTATTTCTTTTAGTTCTGGCTCAAGGAGCAATATTTAATTTTGTTTTTACATATGTAATGACCGTAGGAATCGCGATTCACGATATTATTATATTTAAGGGGACTTTATCCCAAACGATATTCAGTTCTCTAGTAGTAGCGGGTGCAAAACCGATAGTTTTCGAGCACCGAGTAAAATATAACTTTATTTTAGCTAACCGTGCAAACGCAGGACTCGCGTTTCGCGAAAAAGATATTATTTACAAGAGTTTACTCTTGACGAGTACATGTTATTTAATTATAACGCGCTCAACAATTATCATTCCGTACAGCGGGCGATATTTTAGTTTATGCCATAACGACCGGGAAGACGTAGGACACGCGACCGGCGTATTTTATTATCTTAAGTTATTCGCGATAATATTAGTTTATTCTGTAACGTCCGGGAAGACGTAGGACACGCAACCGGCGTATTTTGTTATTTTATGTTATTCGTGATAATATTAGTTTATTCTTACAAATTCAAAAGGAGGCTATATGGAGCCACGCGTAGGGTGTAGGTACGCAAATATTAAAAACAAACTTGTTGGAATAACAAATTTATTGAATCTAAACGTTTCGGTCCTTTCTTTGGACCTTCTTCAGTAAATTTAATACAATAAATAATAATGGGGAATCTACATACTACCGCACGTAGCGCAAAAGCCGTGAGCCCCTCCTATCGATATCCCATTAGATAGACAAAGTGACATAATATGTCAGGTACTCAAAAGTGGGCTGTCCCCTGCGAATCATCGTCTCCTCACTGAACACGCCGCTGCACCGTCTTGCGACGTTTCTCCACAAAATCATATACAGGTCGGTCCCGGCGGCGGACAGTCATGTGGAGAATAGCTTTCGACTGGTCAACAAACTCGATGGAACTTACGTTGGTGACAATTGTGAACTTATTTCACTGGATGTGGTCTCTCTATTCACTAACGTTCCATTGGATTTGGCAGTCGACGGCATAGCCGCGAGGTGGAATTTAATAGAAAATAACTGTACGATACCGCGCGTGGAATTTTTGGGGGCAGTCCGGCTTGTTCTTCACTCAACTTTTTTCATCTTTGATGGCATAATCTATCAACAAACCTTCGGAGCGCCCATGGGTTCTCCGCTGTCTCCCATAGTAGCCGATTTAACCATGCGCGATTTGGAGAGCAGGGTGATAGGAGACCTTCCTTTTGAACTCCCGATCTACGTACGCTATGTTGATGATATCGCGTTGGCCGTCCCTCCCGGGACGAGCCAGGAGATACTAAGACAGTTTAACGCGTGTCATAATAGATTACAGTTTACGTTGGAAAAGGGGGGCAATAGACTCGATTTTTTGGATGTTACATTCATTCTAAACCGGGGACACGTTGAATTCGATTGGTATCATAAACCAACATTTTCGGGAAGATATCTGAATTATTACTCCTGTCACCCTCTCTGTCACAAGAGAGGCACAATATTTGGCCTAATAGATAGGGCTTTCTGGTTATCACATCCAAGATATCACCAAAAGAACCTCGAATTGGTCATTGGGGTGTTACGTGATAATGGGTATCCATTACAACTGATTTTTGAAACATTTCACGAAAGGCTTAGGACTTTGTTTGCGAGAAATAAAAATAATAATTCAGGTGACGCTAACAGAACACCTGATACTAATTCGGCTCGCGTTGCCTATTTTAATGTCCCATACATACCCAAATGGTCCGAGCGGTTTAGCCATGTGGTCCGTGATCTAGATGTAAAAATGTCCTACACAGGTTTGAATAAGTTACGCTCGTTTATCCGCGTGCATAAAGACACACTGCAGAAAGACTGGCATAATAACGTTGTATACAAAATTTCATGTCAAAATTGTAATGCCTCTTATGTCGGTCAGACCAGCAGGCAGTTGAGAACACGCATTAGGGAGCACAGAAATCACATAAAAAGAAACACCGCGCAAAAATCCGTGATCACGGATCACAGGCTGAATAACCACGAATTTGATTGGGATAACGTTGAGATCTTGGATGAGGAACCGTTTTTAAGGAAGAGACTTGTTTCAGAGATGCTGTTTATCAGGCGCCAAATAAATGGCCTAAACCGACAAGAAGACACAGAGTGTCTAAGTCAAGCATATATATCTGTTGTGACAAATATGCCTCAAATTTCTTGAAAGACGGTCTTCGTTTAGTTGTTATCGAATTCCTTTAGAGAGCCATAAATCATTTGTAACATTAATCTCCATACATCGTATGTTTGAGAGAGGGAGATAGAGAAAGGGGAAGAAGCGAGAGGAAGGGGGGACAGGGATAGAGGGAGAGAGACAGAGGGGGGTGGGGAAGAGGGGGAGAGGGAGAGAGTGGAGAGGGAGAGGGAGGAGGAGAGGGAGAGAGAGAGAAGGAGAAATAAATTCCACACATTGTTTGACATTGACTTCGATAACAGGCTATGAGCCGTGGTAGGGCGCCTTATAAATAGCATCAAAACGAATATCTTCTTCACTCGTGCGTCGGGCGCGTCCGCGTACGGTCGTGTGAACGTGCGATGGATGAGTGTGTGAATAAGAGTGAGCCCCCTTTCGGAAATTCCTCACTATACCCGTCATTAGAGTCCACTTTTGAGTACCTGACATATTATGTCACTTTGTCTATCTAATGGGATATCGATAGGAGGGGCTCACGGCTTTTGCGCTACGTGCGGTAGTATGTAGATTCCCCATTATTATTTATTGTATTAAATTTACTGAAGAAGGTCCAAAGAAAGGACCGAAACGTTTAGATTCAATAAATTTGTTATTCCAACAAGTTTGTTTTTAATATTTGCGTACCTACACCCTACGCGTGGCTCCATATAGCCTCCTTTTGAATTTGTAATTTATCAATGCAGGGAGCCTACATTGTTACTTATTAGTTTATTCTGTAACGTCCGGGAAGACGTAGGACACGCGACCGGCGTATTTTATTATTTTATGTTATTTGCGATAATTTTAGTTATACTGTGACGTCCGGGATGACGTAGGACACGCAACAGGCGTATTTCTTTATTTTATGTTAGCATTTAATTATATTTGCAATATTAATTTAAGAATAAATAATTTATGTTATCTTTATTATTTTAGTTACTCGCGAAAGCATATAATTAATATTTCGCGGAATCTCTTTGTCATGGACCGTTGCGTCAGCGAACAAAGAGCGGCGGTGGGCGGAGCTTCGGTCAGCAGAATCTGCTGACAAAACACAAGCTCAATGCGGACGCAGTTGATGTCAATCTGCCGCAATACTCTGATTGAATTTGCTGCCAATCTGCCGACATACTGCTAATATTTTGCTTACTGGGTCTTAACTTTTTGCATAGATTGCGAAACAAGTAATTGATATATTCAATATTTGCACGGTCACCATTTGTTCGCAGTATGGTCTCTATTATCATCGATGGTCTGATATACGCTGCTATTACCATTAATAGCAGTTCTATAAATCATTCCATGCATTTCCAGGTTACTTTTAAAGCCTTTTATAATAGTATCGCTCTCCATGTTGTGAAGCTTGTGTTACGATCGAAATTTTTGTAGCATTTATGGTTTCTTGATTCGATTTAGTTTTGTTCCACTACACTACATTACATCGTGCAAAATTTATTGCGGACACCGACGAAGGAATCTTTTTTGTGCAGTAACCAATTGTAACATCAACGCCGGAAAGAGAATCGTAGGCGTTGATGTCTTCATCCAATTATTGTCTGCTATAACAGTTATATACCGAATACAGTTTATTGTTTCTTTTCTTTCGAGATCGAGTTGCTTTTCAACTTTGCTAGTCATTTTTATATTTTCCACGGTTGTTTTCTTAAAACCATTGATTAAATTTTTTCGATATTTAATATAAGTTTTATCGGACATGCATGGAATATTCATGGCTGCACATAGCTCTCTTCCAGAAGGATAAAACCAATTCCAACTGTAAAATCCTGTGTCCACGATCCGAGAATTCGGTCCGAGTTCTCGGACCGAGAAAAAGTTACTAAAACTCGGATCGTGGACACACCGAACTTGGATGCAAAACTCGAATAGAAAGCTCGGATGAAAAAATGCGTCGCGTCCCATTTTTCCATACTAGTTGCTAGGTTTATATCAATTTAATTTCTTGTTGTCAACATTATTACTTTATAAATAGCTAATAAATGTTGGTGAACGTGACTGGATAATAGAAATGTAATTTTTATAACTTTTAATAATTTTGTTAGCGATCTCCGATGTAGCGGGATGCCCGGGAGATCATCTTATATGTATTCTGTTATTATTATCGTGTCGGGTCGTTGTCGTGTTGTCGTATATATATTTGTATCTATCCGTTGCTTCGATTTTACTGTATACTTCTGACGAAACGTGCCATGCCGTGATTGGCTTGATTTGAAAGAATAAGCGTTTTAGCCGAGTGTTTATAAACAGCGACCGCTCGGTCGAGCGCGTCTCTCTCTCTGAGAATTTATTAAGAGTAAGAATAATAAAGAGCTTATACGAGAATTAGAAAAGAGTTAAGAGTTCGAATAAAATATATATATATATCTCCTATCGACATCCTATCGACTACAATTTTTTCTTTATTTTTTTACATATTCGACTATAAGCCATCTAGAGTCGTCAAAGTACAACTATTTCTATTCGAGAACTTGAATCGAGAACTCGGACCGATTTCCAGTATCGTAGACACAGGCCTTAATAGTTCCTGTTACAGCAGCCTTATTAATATTTAATGTTTTCGGCTCTGTAGGTTTAGGAGTGGAATTACGTGCACAATCGAATTCGATCAGTCGACTTCTAATGCGTTTCTGCTCTACAGTTTTTTTGTCAAAAATCCAATGATAAATAAGCATGAACTAAGAAAACTGTAAAGCAGAAACGCATTAGAAGTCGACTGATCGAATTCGATTGTGCACGTAATTCCACTCCTGATCAGATGTTGGCTTCATAATTACACATTTGGAATTTGAAGAATTGAGTCATTAACTCACGCTGACGAGATTTTATGAGTTTCCAATCTTTAAATTGCACTCTATTCCTCGCGCATAATTATTAAATATTCTGTAGATTTTATTTTATAAAAGAAATATTGACAATGCGATCTTGTTTTGCTTGGACAGGCTTTCAGGCATGGTTTCCTGGATACAATTTATATTCAAACGGCTATTTTCTGTGACTTTCTGAATATTTTATTAAATGTATTAAAAAAATAGAAATAATCTTTTCTAATTAATTTAGAGCCCATATATTCACTGTCCAGAGCTCGAAAGTCAGCGTTCCAAAAAAAAGTTGGTGGTCGCGTTGACAACATTTCAGCCATACAGTTCATCTGAAATAAAAATCCAAAATATTTATGAACTATATACCAACGACTATTACCTGACGTAGAAAAAAAATAAAATTATGAAAAAATGACAAAATGGCAAACCTTTGAAAAAAATAGACGAAAAAATAAAGCCCTTTCATTGATAAAAAAAATTAAAAGGGAGTAATAAAAAAAATCCTACATCGGGTAAAAGAGATGGATTTTGTGAACAAATTTATATTATTGCGACCTTAATTATAGTAATCGGATGCAGAATTTTTTAGATCTATTGTGAATGCGGTTAAAAAAGTCCTTTTTGAGAAAAATGCGTTTAAAGTTTCAGTAGTCACACATTCATTCAAAAATAAAAAATTAATTAACTTATTTCTAATCAGCTATTCCTGAACCATATAGCAGCTTTTCAGCATTCGAGTTTTCGTAGGCATTGTTGTTTTTACTTCTTTTAGCTTGCAAACGCTCCTCGTGCGTGTTTTCTCACGCGTGACGCTCGGCCATAATGGTACGTTTCGTGTCCATTATACAATATTGATACAAAGGGCATGCTCCGATCCCATACAGCACAGAATGTTGATATAACGTTGTTGGTATGTTGCAATGTTGAATATTGAAATATAAATATTTTTTCAACGTTGAATCTATGTTGAGTCTTCTACATTGAGATTCTTTATATTGCTACAACGTTGAATCTATGTTAAGTCTTCTACATTGATTCTTTATATTGCTACAACGTTGAAGCAACATTGAACAAATTATATGATATGTGTAGCGCTTGTACGTACATATGTTTCTGCGCGATTGCGCATACTCCTATATATATAATAATAATCTTTTCATTGGGCATAGAATATAGTCACGCGAGTTCTGGGGCTCGATTCTTGAATTCATTCGCAAGAGAAACGTATGCGCAAATTCGGCTCTTACAGAAAAGTTGCAAGTTGATTGGCTAAAAGCCATGCGATAGCCAATCAACTTGCAACTTTTCTGTAAGAGCCGAATTTGCGTATACGTTTCTCTTGCGAATGAATTCAAGAATCAAGTCCCTGGGCAAGAAAAACAACTTTTCCGTCCGTCGATGCACTGTGTCTGTCGCGTGCGCTCATACATACGCGGTATTTCGTTTTTCTGTCGCGTGCGATATATATATATACATATATATATATATATATATATATATATATATATATAAACTTAGTGAATACTTGCGCAGTACCGCATCACTGATTGTGTTGCATTGTGAGTGCAACAAATAAAGTCGATTAAATTAATACTGTCACTGCGGCGTCAGGAAAGAATTAAAAGCAGGTATTTATATTTTATGTTTAAATTTATGTCTTAATTATATTGTTGATTATCTTTCTGCGGATGCAAAGTTAATCGGTTTTAATTTTTGAGGTTATATGTATTGTATATGTATAATTATTTATGCATGGATTAGCTACTTTTCATTTTTTGCTGAAAGATTAGTAGGCGCTTTTTTTAAATGTAGTATGATTTTTTACACGTTCCTTTTTCCTTGGATTGTGAACTATTATTCTTTCTCTTATTCTATATTCTATACATATGTTTGCCTTGATAAGCATCAAAATTGTTATATTCTTCAGCGCTTTACAAATATTCTGAGAATTCGTTAAAATCAAAATATTTGTTTTATGGTCTTTTTCTTGAACTAAATAACATATGTATAATCCCAGATTCTCTATTTAGGGTTTCGGCTCTATAAATAAAACATGTATTGTTTATACTCATTCTGAAACCTATATTAGAATCTTCCATGACAAATATATATACCTATTATTATATTGGTCTTTAAATATAATTAGTTTATTTAATTTATGTCTATCACTTAAATTTACGTTTTTTATAATGAGTTAATCATCTAATTTTAACATACAATTTTATAATACAACGTAACAAATAAGTATAAATGATTTGCATGATTGCTAAAAAAGCATTTTGCTTGGTCATTATAATATGTTCTATATGTTAATTTATTGAATGTTTTTTTAAATCTCTTCGTACTTCTGATATTCTATTGGTTTTTGTGTGTGTGCGTGTGTGTGTTTTCTATATACAGATCAACATTCAATTCGAAAACTACTGGTGGAAAGTAAATAATCAGATACCCAAATGTTTATTACTGTGTATTCTATAAGATCATAGGTAAGTATTATTATTTGAGCTAAATAATAAATTATAATTGATAACTATATATATTTGTTGTTATATATACATTCCTTCATTTATCTTTAAATAGGAAAGACATATAATGGCTCCATGGAAGAAAAAGTATAAAAAATATTCAGAACGGCACTTGAGACGTTTAATCGCTCAGGAAACTCAGTTCGATTGCATGTTATTGTCATCAAATATACCGGGATGCTCACATTGGCCTGATATGCACAACGGAAAAGAAGTAACTGTACAGTATGTATTACATATGCCATGATATACAGGATGAGCCACATAAAGTTTTACAAGCTACATTTTCGGAATTTATTACAGATAGCAATAAAATTTCTTCTGTATCTTCTAGGACTCATTGGGATCTGTTATATAATATATATGAGATATCGCTGCCGGATTTGCAAAAGAACGGAATGGAGATTAGCCCCCATTTTTTAAACAAAAGTTCAAACATTATAACATTTTATTTAAAAAATGAGGGCTAATCCATCCGTTCTTCTGCAAATTCGGTAGCAGTATCCCATAATATAAAAGATTCCAATGAATCCTGAAAGATCCACAAACAATTTTGTCCCTATTTGTAATAGATAACTATCTATAATAGATTGTGAGAAAAATAAAATAGCTTGTAACATTTAATATACCTACCTTGTATATCAATTGTACATTGTTACAAGGGTCACTTTCTAGTTTTTTAATCCAATAACTAATTCATTTCATATTTTTACTACAATTTTTGAACTTACTTTTTAATGATATCAAATAAAATATTATACAATCTTAAATACATTGAAGTTCACGTTTAATGGTTTACGTGCTTACAGAATGTACAATCGAACATTTTGGAATATGAAACTTACATAACTTTTGATTCTTTTAATTATACAATTACATGTAATATTAAGAAAGCATTGTTCTATGAAGTTTATGATGAGACTTATGAATTTTAATTTGTACATTGATCTCGGTTTCGAGATTCTTAAAGTATACGGAAAATAATTTTAAATAGGAACTTTTTTTAAATTATATAGAACACATTAATGTTAGTCTACAGTTTTTTCAACTTTGTTTTAGTAACATGTACCATTAGATTATGTGCTTTTTATTACTTATGTGCATTTGAATTATTGTATAAACAGAAGTTACAATTCTGAAACACTGCTTTCATTAATTGACAATTATTATAAATCAGTTTAATGATAATGTAAATCAGAGCTGTCCACGTTTTGCACTTTTCGGCCGATTTCCGAGGCTCACCGCCTAGCGGCCCCCACTTACGCTCGAGACCTTAGCAACGCGTGGCCCGATAACCGTAACTAAGGCCGGTATTCATAGTCCGATCTTATATTTAAGATCGTCTTAAGTCCGAGCTTGAGATGCTACGCAGCCATTTGATTGGTTGAATGGGATCTTAAGTCAACCTCTGACCAGACTTAAGATGATCTTAAATATAAGATCGGACTATGAATACCGGCCTAAGACGCGCGGAGCTCTGTCTCAGGGACGGCGCATCTGTAACGCGATGCTGTTCCGTACCCCTTAACTAAATATTTTCAGTTTTTTAAAATCGCGATTTTTTAATTATTATTTTTTATTATTAATTATTATTTTATACTTATATTTACATATATTTATTATTAGATTATATTTATATTAGAATTGAAAGTGCAAAACGTGGACAGCTCTGAGTTAAGGGGTACGGAACAGGATCGCGTTACAGATGCGCCGTCCCTGAGACAGAGCTCCGCGCGTCTTAGTTACGGTTATCGGGCCACGCGTTGCTAAAGTCTCGAGCGTAAGTGGGGGCCGCTAGGCGGTGAGTCTCGGAAATCGGCCGAAAAGTGCAAAACGTGGACAGCTCTGATGTAAATCAATATTATTGATAGCCAGATTACTATTTTTAATTGTTGATATAAAATTCTTTTAGTTTTATTAGTAATATTTGTATTAATTATGTGTATATTTTTATATTCAGAGAGATGAGAGATAATATTAATTTAGAAGAGGAGATGAATGTGCGTGAATCGGTTAATCTAGAAGAGGAGATAAATGTGTGTGAATCGGTTAATCTAGAAGAGGAGATGAATGAATCGGTTCAATATGACGACAACCGTAACATGATGTTTAGCAACAATAATAGTAACAGTAGCAACGATACAAATTATAGCAAAGGCAGTGCAAATAGCTTGGATATTTCTTTATCTACAAAAAAACATGAAAGAAATCCTGTAGACAATGAAAATGAATTTAAACGTGACATCCAAGAATGGACTATTGAATTTAATGTTCCCCATAATACTGTCAAGGCACTATTACTAATCTTAAATAAACATACGAGTTGCAGCTTTTCAAAAGATAGCAGAAGCTTGTTACATACGCCTAGAAGGACAAATATTGTGCCTATAAGTGGAGGCCATTATTATCATTTTGGTTTGAAGAGAGCAACCGAAGTATTATTAAAGAACCGTAAAAAGATTACAAACAACGAAACTGTTTGTCTTTTAATTAATATTGATGGATTGCCATTGTCAAAAAATATTGAAGGCTTAAATTTTTGGCCAATTTTATGCTCAGATAATGTTTCGAAACAGATTAATATTGTTGGATGTTTTTGCGGAAAAGATAAACCAATGCATGCTGAAGAATTTTTACGACCATTCGTTGATGAAGCTGTCGAACTAAGCCGAGACGGTTTTTTATATAATAATGTACTAGTTAAAGTTTGTATTTCTGCTTTAATTTGTGACGCTCCTGCTGCAGCATATGTTTTATCAGTTAAACAGCATACTGGTTACTATTCTTGTCGAAAATGCACTATTCGAGGAGAGTGGGTTAAGTCAAAAGTTTGCTTTCCGGGAACATTACAGAATGCCCTAAGAACTGACAACGAGTTTGCGAATGAAGAATACGAAGATCATCAAACTGGAAAATCTATTTTAAATAAAATTCCTAATTTTGGATTGGTAACAAACACACCGTTAGACTATATGCATTTGGTTTGCCTAGGGGTGATGAAAAAGTTATTGTGGCTTTGGTTAAAAGGACCCAATAATATACGATTAAGCTCTTATTCAATTACGAAAATGTCGCAAATACTACAATCATTTCAAAAAAGATGTCCGAATGATTTTGTTCGAAAACCACGAGGTCTTAAACATGCTCTACAATGGAAAGCAACTGAATACAGACAGTTTTTACTGTATACTGGAGCAATTGTATTAAAAGATCACTTATCGAAGGATATGTATGTTCACTTTCTTACGCTACATGTTGCTATTACAATTCTTGTCAGTCCTATTCTGGTTACGCAATATTTGGTTGATGCACGGAACTTATTAGAACATTTTGTTCTATCGTTTTCTATTATCTACGGTAAAGAATATGTTACTTATAACGTACATAATATGTTGCACATATGCACAGATGTTGAAAAGTTTGGTCCTTTAGACATGTTTAGTGCATTTCGCTTCGAAAGTTACATGTCAACTATAAAAAGGCATCTAAGAAAAAATGAAAAACCCCTTCAACAATTAGCACGAAGGCATGAAGAAAAAATGGTAATAGATTACGAGAGAACAAGTAAACAGCCTTCGCAAAGATATGAGTTTTCATTTAAGAATGTGCATTTTGATGGACCACTCTGTGATAGAATTAGAGTAAAAGTTCAATACAAACAATGTTTTAACGATTTATATGCGATAAGGATTTATATGCGTTGTAAGGATAAGAGAAATAATGCCTGCATTTTAAAGGATGGTACGGCTATAGTAATTTCTAACATTATAGAAAGCTATGATGATAGAGTTTACGTAATTGGAGCAAAGTTAATACCGATAGAAAACGTGTATTCATCTCCATTAACATCAAGCATGCTTCATATCACAATCGTGACAAAAGACGTAACATTATGTGTATATCCTATATCAGAAATAGCAGGCAAATTATGGTTAATGCGCTACAAGAATAAACTAATCATTCTTCCATTACTACATACCCTGACATAATAAAGATAATAATAATCTTGACACATATGCGCTTGTTCGCTTGCATGCAAGATTTTTTTAAAAATATTAATATAATTAGCTTTTATAATTTTAATCTAATTTCAAGATATTTGTAATTATAAAATGCCAAAGTGTGGCTCAAACTGTTCCAGTATTAAATATTTCAAACTATAGGTATACAGAATTCATATTATTAAATATAAACACATTAATTTTAAATAATTTATATATATATATATATATATATCTACTTCTTATTTTTCCTTTGCATCCATGATATACATATACAAATATCTATTTCTCGATTCATTATCCTTTATTACCTGTAATATAATATAGTATATTCTAATTATAATATTTGTGGTTTTTATTACAGTATTTTTATTTATACATTGAATCGAAAGATGAGAAGATTCTCGATAATAGAGTTTGAGGACGGGATTCAACTTGCTCCTACGTTATGGATTTTTGACGATAATAAAAGATGTTTTTGGCCAAATTTTGGCACAAAACAAGAAAAAATTAATCAGGCCATTTTTAATGAAACACATCCGGACACTTGCAAGTGGTCATCATATAATATATTACGAATTTTCGGTACAGCAGGTACTATATATTATATTTCTTTCAATTTACAGCTTAAATTGTTGGTAAATGTCCTTATGTTTTTTGTATAATGATAATTATGTTGTTTTTATAATTATCTTTATATTTACCCTTTCCCCATGACATCAGTGAAAAAATGTCACTAAAATTAATGTTTCGAAAAAAGAGTTTGTACAGAAAATGTGTTTGTCTTTTAAACTTTATATTAAGTATTCGTATTGTAAAATAAAGGATGCAATAAATACTGCCTGAACCAACCATCCGTCCGAACTTAACAGGCATCTCGCGTTGAATATGTAAGATTTTTTAATTTCAAATATTACAATATATACTTTCTTATTATTGACAGATAACAAGGTATAAAAATGGTTATGAGTTATTAGAAATATCACAAAAATTTTTTCCACTAGAGGAATTTATTTTTTTTTCTAATCTATTTTTCACAACACCTTTATGTTCAATATTAATAATATACAGCATACAGACTTATTTCATTAGATACTATATTATTTCAGATACATATGCATCCGGTAGGCAAAAACTAAAACTCGCTGAACAGTTTTCGGATATTGATATTTCTGAGAAAGATGATAATGAAAAAAAATTGCGTAGACGTGAGAGGGCAAAGAGAAAATACTACACTTCTGATTCTGAAAATGAATCATGTACAAGCCAAGAAATAACCTGTAAAGAAATTCCGCTTTTACCCACAATACAAGTTGAAAAGGAACAGCGACAGACTACACGGAATGTAGTACCGGAAAAGAAAGCAAAGAAACTGATATTTGACAATAAACTTGAAAGCAATAAACTTGGAAGCAATAATACTCCTATAGTAGATTCATCGCTTTATGATTTTAATAAATACAATACAAAGAAGAATACTCCTGCCAGTAGCATACAATCTGATATTTGTATGGAACAACAATCTCCATCATGTAGTAACACATGTAAATCTTTAATCAACTAAGCATAGTTAAAAAGCAATATAGCCTACTTTTCTATGTGTGTGCATATAAAGAACTTAAAATTTATTTTTCCTTGTGCAGATCTTCGTACAGAAATCTCCACATCAATTCTTCGCAAATTGAATATTATTCTACATAAAATAAATATGGTGGACAAAAGGTTGGAGGTTCATGAAGAGCAATGCCGTTTTCCTTTTGACAGACGTGAGGAAGATAGCATCCTCGACGATGAAGAAATAGAATTACCTTTACGCGACGAATTTGCACTGAATATTTTAGAAGAAAAATTGGAGAAAAAGGAATTTTTTGAAAGCATGGTATGTTATTATTTTCTAAATTCATTTAATTTAAAAATTCTGAAATATTATTAATCTTGATGCGAAGAACACTTTGAACATTTCTTAAATTATTTATTTTATATCATAGATACATACATTAAAAGGCTTAGGAGGTGTCGATGTGCATTCTTGCACCATTAATGTATTAAAAAAGTTGATAACTAATCCTTTGGCTCAAATGTACAGCTTAGTCGGAGCGAGAAAGAAAAAGGCTTTTCAGGATTTGATTTTGTACAAAATCATACTTAGTAAGTGTTGTACTGTTTTAGATTTTGAAGACTTAACTTTTTCTTGATTATGTTAACTTATAAAGTGATAGTAATTTGCTAATAATTTATTAAATTTACAATAGAAACTGTTCGCGTTCATTACAAGGATGTTACTGAGACAGAGATTGCTAGAATCATCGCAAAATGGCTCGTACAGGCCAAAGCTCGTCAAGAGAGAAAGTATGTATACAATTTTTTGTACACATATAAACAAAATGTATATATTACAATATAAATGTATATAGTATAAATGTAAATATATAATGTATATTTATATGTATAGTTATGAAGTTCCTTGCTATATGTTTTAGGAAATAGCATATCGAAGAAAACACGACTTTGTCATCATCATATAATCCCTGCGGCGCAGTGAGAAAAGCGAGCAATTCGTAAAGCAGCGTATATAGAATAAAAGATGGTAAATGAAGCGAAAAAATGCAGGTTCGAAGGCCACAGAATCTGACTGCCTATACTATACGTTTCTTTGTATCCAACCATCCGACAGACTCGACCTTTGACCTTGTTGGGAAAAGTTTAGTTCTGCGACAAATCTAACGATGGTTTCTCCAAAAGATAAATCGTTTCGAATAAGTGGTTAAGAGATCGCACACTTCCGATGCAAAACGAGATGTGGCTCTTGGTATTTTCTCACTTGGACTATCGCATGGAAAAATGATGTATTGACGTTTATTATTTTTGAACTGACATTTTTCGGATTTAGTGTCAACGCAATAAAAAGATTCCAGGTCTAAATTGTCAGCTATTGTTATATTCCATTTAACGCTGGCTACTTTGTGGTTTTAATTATTATTAGTTTTATTATTATTTCATGGGTAGAAAGACTACAGTATTATTTTATTTTATTTTAAAAGATTTCAAGTCTAAATTGTCAGCTACTGTTATAATCCGTTTAACGCTGGCTACTTCGTTGATTTGAGTTATTGTTTATTAGTTTTATTATTATTTTATGTAGAAAGACTACAGTATTATTTTATTTTATTTTAAAAGATTCCAAATATAAATTGTTAGCTATTGTTATATTCTATTTAACGCTGGCTACTTCGTTGATTTTAGTTATTATTTTTTTTATTATTATTTAATGTAGACTATATAAAGTATTATTTTATTTTATTTCATGAATTCTCATATAAAACTTTTCTCAGGGATGATTTAAACATACAATGCATAGGAAGTGTAGCATCGGAATAAATTATCGATCGTATCATTTCGACGTAACGATACATTTGCTCAAATGCAAATATATTAGAATCGAATTAGAATTATCAGGCTTTCGAATATTTGACCTAACTCTATCTGTTTATTTATAGCGATACGTAATCATCATATATGTAGTTTCGGGAAATCATCATATATATGAAAGTTTATGTAATAGTTAATAAATAAAGTGTGAAAAATTATCGTATTTAAAAAAAAATATCTTTATGCAAATTTAATATTTTATGAAATGTATACTTTTTTTATATTACAAATTCCACGTATATAAATAAAATGGCCGCGTTTAGCAGAACGTTTATTTTACAAGTGTTAAATTTCTGAACTAAAATTGGATAATTTTTTTAGATCTACAGAAATCTAATCTCAACAAAGAAAATTTTTAACAATTGTAAAAAAATGTTCTGCTGAATACAGCCAATGTTTGCTGAACGTAGCCAATCAATATTTAACAATGTTTTTTGAATATTGCATTGCAACGTCTACACGACATTGCAATTCAGCGGACATTAGACATTTCTGTAATATATTTTCAACATTGCATCTACATTTTACAACGTTGATGCAATATTGCAATATTACAGAGTAACGTTTCTGAGATGTTATTTTAACGTTTGTGTGCTGTATGGGGATATTACTGCCCGTACTGAAAATCTATAGTTTACGTTACGTATATTATATATTTTCAGTACTGGCAGTAATATCGGAACATGGGGAAAGTTTCACCTATCCTCACGCCTAATATCTCCAGAAGATTCATCAGACTTGTATCTTGTATGTCCATCATTAAATGATATTGTGGCAATGTTAGCAGCAGTTTTTATTGTAAAAGAGCCGTTAAACGATGTCTTCGGCGCAAACATCCAAATGATAATAGCATTGAAACTCTCGTTATTATTTTGATTAAAAATACTGCTTGTATTCAGACAATATCCTTTTTGCTTTTGCTTGCTGTCACGAGCATCAAGAGTCTTCGCACAATTTTGATGCTGAAGAATTTTTTCGGTAGAAATTTTATGAAAGAAAAATTAGTAAACAAACTCTAATAACGTTAAAATATAAAAATAAAAATCGGCTATAGAGAGCGGATACGGGTCAAAGCGCGAACAATAAACATTTGTCTTAAACACAAGAAAGATTTTATTAATTCAAAAACCAAACGTTTCGACCCCTCTTCGGGTCATTCTCAGTGACTACATGAAACAGATACATACAATAATTAGCAAGTGCCAATCGTGTGACCGAAATACGCGGTATCCCACGAAACACCAAACACCATTCTCTCTGCGAGGCGCCTCTGATCGATTACAGCCGTATAGAGAATGGATGTATGTCGTATGTGCACCACAAATCACTATAAAAACAAGTGTTAAAAAACTAAAACTGAGATAGACAAAAGAGTGAACTTAATTCTCAAGAGATACTCATCGAGAGAGCGCAAAGGCATACGAGGGAGCACGCGACCGATCCGCACTTGTTAAAATATCCATCGCGAGTAATTCAAAATATAACTTTGACATTATATAACAAGTTAGATGTTTGTCATTAAATAAACATTAGGGGGGGGGGAACCTTGTGACCGAACATTATTATATTTTTGATAAACTTTTGATAATAGGGACATAAATATGGTCTAGACATTCCGTTTCACTATTGTATATATATATATAAATTAATACTGTTTTTTTGTCGTTTAATATAAAACATTTCTGACAATAGTCTTTTCTATAAATTGAGTTCCTCATCCAATATCTCAACAATATCCCGGTTGAGATATTGTTGAGATATTGGATGAAAACAAAATCTTGATTAAGCAATCTGTGATCAGTAATCACTCATTGCTGTATCGTATGTGTATTTGTGTTTATGATTTCGGTGCTCACTTAATTTGGTTTTTAAAAATCTTTTAAAATCTTTAGTTTGTTCAACAGAGGATGCGTCACAATCGGTACACGATATTTTGTACACGACATTTTTATGGAAGTATCTATGTAACGTGTCTTTGTATACTTTGATGAACCGATTTAATTTATTAAATCCCGTATACCTATGTCAATTTTGTATTTGTTCCCTTAAGTAAACGACCAAATCGTTCTGAGAGTGTTGACACATCTATATGGAATGTTGAAAAAAGAAGCTTATGAAAAAACGTTGCCCAAATAGCCTTTTTCATATCTTGTATAGAGTAACTATTGCGACGTATTGCAAGGCCATAATATGTAGTCAATTCTTCAATTAGTTTACCAGTTGATTTACCTTTTCCGCCGAGGCCCTTTTTTCTTTCTTTGCAGCTACGCAATCTAGAACCCATGTGTTTTTGTATGTGATTTACACATTCTTTTTTTGTTAACATTATGCGAAATAAACTGTACAATTTTGTTATGAGTTGTTGAATCACCATCGCCTATGTAATTTACATATTTCGCTTTGTGTAAGTTTTCAGCTCTCTTAAACATTTCGACGATGGCAAATTTGCTTTATTATAATCGCAAATAATTCGCAAAATAATTAAAAAATCGGGCGCAACAAGCCTATGCATGCAGAAAACTTTTCTGCTTCAGCTAATGATATTCTCAATAATTCCATTGTAAATATAAATCGACGAATTTCATATGCATTTTTGATTGCTGGGCACGAGGAAATTTTTTTTAGCTCGCACGAGTTGCATTTTAGCACAATTTTAAATCCAACTTCTCGTCGATTAGTTTCATAAAATTTCACCTTATACTTGACGAATTGACTTATTGCTACGAAAACTGTTTAGAAATTAAAAATTCTATAGCTAATTGTTTGGTCTAATTTTATATAATTGCCGATGCTGTTCTGCTTTTATGAAAAGAAATGCTAATATTTAGATTTAGATTTTCTTTCTCTATTTGATACCGATTAACCAGATTTGGCCTGCATTGTTTCCTATCAATCGCCTTTCCGACTACATGTCTTCTATTTCTTTGATTCATAATAATACAACACAAAAAAACAGAAATAAAAAAACTCGAATAATTAACATGAGGCGAAACGTAAATATATTTCGCGCGTCTCTTTGTATACGATCTCAATATTATACGATATCAATAATACAAACAGGTTTACCAATCGAAATATATATTAAAAATGAATTAAAAGAAAGTGTCAGAAAGGTTACATTAAGTTTTCGTTGCTATGGATAATTCCACTGTTTAGCGCAGTCAACTTCACGTCAAGTGCTATAGACACAACTTTATGGGAAAGGATAAGCTTAGCCAATTTTACAGATTTTTTTCTGAAACTTTTGAAAGAATATTTTTGAAATGTGTATCTTTCGAAATAATAAGTAATAACTAAAAATTCGAATTTTTGAAAATTTTGCATTGATATATCCCCTTAAAGTTACAAATCTATATAAATTATTGATGATTAATAATTCAATAAATAATAAAAGGAAATTATCGGATAGTTTAGTAAAAGATGACAGAAGAGAAAAAAGATATAAGTACTAATAAAGTAAGAGTAAGGAGAGTTATCTCGATAGTGTAGAAAGAAAAAAGTTGATCACGGAAAATGTTCCCTATATAGCCAGGTTACCAAATAGAATAACTTGGACCATTTCGTTGCCATTTTAAATATTCATATATGCATATTAGTTATGTTAAGTAATTAGAATTAGTAAGTGTGTAATGTTTGATTGATATATTGCAATTTTAATAATATATTTTGAAAAGAGTATACATTTAATTACAATTTTATTTGTAATCGCAATAATATTTGGTTTTGAAGAAAATTATAGAATTTGCTTTAATATAAACTTTAACTAAATTTTTAGCTTTTATAACCTAACTTTATATGTTAATGTTAATCCTTTTGTGCTTTCTAAAATATTCAGTTTTGAGATAAAGAGCACAGATCATAAAAAAAACTTTACTTTTCGAAGAATTAATTAATGAAAAAAATTTCACTTTTTGTTACAAAAGTTTTATACTTTATTTGTTATACTTGGATAAGTCTTAATTTATGATAAAACTTGGCTTGAAGATTAAAGAACGATGTGATCATATAAATAGTCCAAAACTGACTGACTTTTAAAAAAGATGTTTAAAGATGATAATGTCGAATCCGTTAGAATAGACGATCAACGATAAACGCTTCGATTAGCTGAGCCGAGCGCTGGTCGAAGGTGCGAGGTACACGTGATGAGACGAGCGAATATGTTAATAAAAGCATAAAAAAACACTCAACACTAGCGATCGATGTACCGCGATGTTGCACTGAGTTGATGAGAACTTTATTTATAGATTGTTTTATAGATCGAAACAAATAAAGCACATCAAAATGACAGCGATTTCACTCAGCAATTATGCAAATAATTAAAATATATTGATCACCGCCATTTTAGGGACGTAATTAAGGGAATCCCTCAACTGTTTGTATTATCGACAAAATTACTATTTTCGTATTTCTAGTCGCATTAATTTGACAGAATTAAAAATGCTCCTCCATGATTGCAATATATACATTAATGATCTCAGGAAACTCCGGTTTCATATGGAAAATGAGAAATAATTACAAAATTACAGTTTTCCTTATCTATTTTTATCTTAATATGGCGTCTCAAATTGCAGATGAGCTGTCAACTCATCATAATATTATATAAAAGCTGCTTCATATAAAAAGTGTACACTTTGTATGAACGTAGAAACAAGTTTCCTGAGATTGAAGTACACGAGAAAACACTGTTATTTTCTAAATCTAGATTAGAAATCTAATATAACAATATAGTTTGTATTACGATTCATGCGTATGTGAGCGTGTGTTGTAGGTATAGTAGAGCAAAAAACAGCAGTACATATTTACGTTCAAATCTATAATAGTATTGGATGTAACAAAAAGTGACTTAATGTGTGCAATATATACATACATTTCTAATACATATTTGATCTGCGATGATTGATAATATGAAATTTAAAATGTCAGTAATTACTCTAAGAGTCAGTCGTAATTATCGATATTTTTAATTTTAAAATGAGGACGCTACTATTTCGGGGGAGTTCGCCGTTCGCTGAGGGATCCCCTTAACGTCGCTGAAAACTAATTAAATTTGTAGAACGCGAAATAATGATATAAATGATAAGACAACCAGCGAAATGAATGAATGAATGAATGAATGAATGACAATGATAATTTTATATATGTTTTTGTGAATTGCATCGAATGAAATCGTTCGTTGAGTATTAGCGCAAAAAATCTGATGTAAGTGGACAGAGTGGGTTATTGCCATTTATTTCTGATCTGCTGGCGTTATAAGTAATTCGATGGACCAGCGATTCCAGAAGCAATCGAACATGTAACGGAGAAGTTGCCAGCGTGACAATGATGAAACGTCGGTTAGCGAAAGTTCTGGAATAACAATCAAAGACTTGTTGACGAAGAAATGAGCGGGTGTAAGTGCGTTGACATCGGCAGAATCGTCGGAAAGAGCGCAGAGCGGACACCAATTTAAGATCGCTTTCACTTGTGTGAGGAGTGTGCTGAACTTCTCATAAGTAATCACGATGTCGTCAAAAATGCATCAAAGATGAAATTTCGTTGATTTCACCGCTATTCATTTACCTTTGAAGTGTGAGGTGAAGGAAGGATTAAATTTCTTTTAGAAGTTTATTTGCACATAATGCGATTACACACTATCACTCATATCGATCGATGCCTAGAGTCATTAGCAGGATTAACCAATCAGAAAGTCGTATGTTTAATTGACCAATAAACAATGTGTCCAATTGAATGCTACTTTCGGTCTTCAGAGTGTATCAGAATCTGTCAATACATCTTTTCGATGTCAATTGCGAAGACAAATGCGTTCGCCAACGTAAAAATGACGGTGTTCAAGTCTTGCTGTAGTTTGGGCCTAGCATAAAGATAGCCATTGGAAAGAATCTACTGGTTGCACGCGATGAGCCATTGAACACGCAGACTTGCAGCTAGTTGTGACGCTAGATTCTCGGAGGACTGTGACGTGATGTGGAAGAAAGACTGAGACTTCGCCATGTCTGTGAAAAGCAGCTACTGACATCATGTGATCCAAAGCGGCGTATTCTGTCATGAATTCAGTGTAAAGTCGATCGAAGGACTTATCGCGGTAAATTTGTTGGCGAACTCGCTCAAGTAGGCGACCAGCTGAAGAACGGGAGTCCTCCTGACGCTTGTGAGCTGACCAAAATAATAAACGAACGATGTATCGTCCGGTCTTGTCGCGAGAATGCATGGCTAGAAAATGATCTTGTTTTTCTGGATTGAGTAACTGACGAATCACTCAACTTCTTCCTAAAGCTAAAACCACTCAAGCTCTTCGTTGAGATTTACGTCTTTTGAAGCGGAAGATGAGCACAGTTTGCTGAAACTTTGAAGTGTTAGTGTGAATGGGTCCAGAAACTATCCAGAGTGACATTTGTTGTCGACATTAAGCGATGGACACCTTTGACGGTCTTCGCTTGATGGATTCGACTAACAGAAATCCGTAAACGTCCGCTTCTGTCGATTGAATTAGGAATCGTGAAATTCGGATCGGCTAACGGCAGGCAAGATAACTCCAGTATATAATTGCTATTGGATGGATGGAATACGGCCAGTGATCTTAGGAGGACGAATGCAGAAACAATAAATTCGATCGATACGTGGGCGTACTTGCAGAGAAACGACGCCTCGAGTAGAGCTGACGTTGTGAGCGCTGACGCTGATGATCGACATTGAAGATACGTTGAGGATGGAGCAATTGCAAATAACTTCTGACCTGAGTCTTTTAATGATATAATTGATGCACTATATCCGCGGCTCGTATATAGCTCGTTTATTTCAAATATATGTTTAATATAAAAAATCTCAAAAATTCTTAATGTTTAATTAAGATAAATGTAGTTAATATTATATATAATTTTTTTTTAAATTTAAATTTATATATTTATCTTTATTTATATACTTACTATTTTATTATAGGTTTAAAAAAAATAGATATTTTAATTCTTGAAATATTTATAACATTATATTTTTACTTGTTTCTTTCAATTTCATATTCATACGTTTTACTATAAACCATGCATTTCTAACTTTTTTTTTATCTGTCATTTACAATTTTAAGATGGTGACGAATTGGTCCAAATTATTTCATTTGACAAACTTAATCATATACTGACTATTTTTCGTGACATTTTCAATCTATGCAGATAAGTCTTCTTATTCTTACTTTACTTGTGTAAATACCGTTTTTACCGAGTCGACAGATAAATTCCAATCTGATATTGAATATCTCGCACGGTGACAATACGAAACTGATTTCAGAGTTATTAACGCTGAGAAATCAATTCTCAGGTTTTATGTAATGGTGTATATAAACACCATTGCATTGCTCATTTATCAAAAACATGGTCTTAAAATGATTTCTGGCTTCTCGTAGAAACAGTAATATAATAAGATTAAGATGGGCGCCTACTTTTGATGTAATGCACTGGTTTATGCAATAAATAAAGCGAATCTTAATCCGCGAATTGCATGTTGAATGTTTCAATTACAAAACTATAAAAGTCAAACTTATTAATTCGGCAATCATATAACATATGTCGACGCTCTGAGTCGAAAAGATTTATAGATATTTTAATGTTGAAAAGGGAGTTAGCATATAAACAACTTCAAGATTCTAAATGAAGAACAATAGCAGGAGAATTAGAGAATTTCAAGATGATGATAAATTTCAAATTAAAAGGTTTAATATATACAAAAGACTCAGATCGCCTACGATTTGTTATACCAGATTTTATGGCTAATAATATAACACGCATTTATGATAAAATGGCGCATTACGGTACAGAAAAACTTATCAGGATATATATATACGCCACGTACTGATTTCCGAGGAAACGAATACGAGATTGTATTGAAAATCGTATTACATGTCTAATGGCAGATGCCTCGACGCACTCCAAAGAAAGATAAATGCTGATTAACTAAAAAAAAAAACTTCACGATTCCGTAAAATATTACGTATAAACCACTTTGGTCCTTTAAAAGAAACGACAGATGGATAGCATATTGCTATATTTTTATTGTCCTGAATGCCTATACACGATTCACATGGTTATTTTCAATTAAGTCAACGGGAACGAAAGATTAATTATTTGCAAACTACTTTTGTATATTTTTGGTAGACCAAAAAATAGTAACTGATCGTAGTACTGCATTTGATTTTAACGAATTTGTTACTTTTCTAGATAAATTAAAAATTAAACAGTGAAAAGTGGCAGTGGTCTCTTCATGGGTAAACGGCCTCGGTAGAAAAAGTTAACCGTTCCCTTATAGTTTTTTTTATAAAAATGATTGATACGGCAAATAATTGGAAATCCTGGTTATATCAGAAACAAAATATCATAAATAATACGCGTTTACACGTTGACAAAAAATAGTTCGTCAAAACCCAGTAAACATTTTGACATCCATTGTATACATATATGTCATGGTCAAAGCCCGTTGCGCGGGCGTTCCTAGGATTAACTGGTCAATGTGCAGGAACAACCAAGCATTTTGGTAAAAGCCCGAAATAGTTTTGTGTTTCGGCTTTTGACTGGTATGTTTTCAATCTTAGGAATAACTAACATGGCTGGTTAAAGTTAGAAACTAAAAAAATCACTTCGGACTTTGACCAGTCAATCTTAAATGTGGCTTCATTTGGATTTTGACTGTTAAAACTCTTGTTCTTTCTCTTAAAGTTAAAAAATATATCTTTAGTAAAATATTATATAAACATAAAAATGACATAAAAATGACATAAAATTTATTTAAAACAAAATGTACTCTCTTTAAAAGTATATAACAAAAATATTTTAATATTTTTTAATATAATTAATATATAAAATAAAATAAAAATTATCTTACGTATTAGTGCAACTAAATGTTTTTAATCTAATTTGAAAATATTTTTTATACTAATTATTTAAAAATTTCCCTCGGGTGACCGCCGCGAGACAAGATAATTTTATTTTATTTTATACTAATTATTTTTAAAAAATTGAGATATTTTATAACATATACATTGCATATACATCAATGGATATGACATATTCTTATATACATATAGTGATACACAAACGACGTACATTGGATATCGTAGGTATATGCGAATGCAACGCGCTGTATGTGCACATAGTGCACATACAGCGCGTTGCATTCGCATATATCTATACAATATACATGTGTATATTTGTCGAACATTTTAAGTATATGTATGTATACATACAGAGAAGTACATAAATATCTGTTTTTATATGTGCAGTAGATATTTATTGGACATCTCATGTGCATTCCATATACTCTGTGGATATGACTTATTCTATTATGCGGTAATCTACAAAAATAACGTACATTGGATATCCTATTTATATACAAATTCAACGATTGTTTGTACATTGTTCCATTTGTATACATTTGTGAAAGGTATGACAGATAATTTACATATACACTGAATATTAATTTCATATCCAATGTATGTAACTTGCATATACATCTATGGATATAACATTCTATTTATATACAATGATTTACAAACGAGGCACATTGTATATACATATATGTATACGTACTGATGTGTATTATATTTGTACATTTTTATTATCAGAGTATCAGTATCAATTTATATTATTTTTATTATTATATTATATCCCATACAGCACAGAACATTGCGGCAATGTTACAATCTTGCAAATTGCAATGTAACGTAGAGACATTACAGAAACATACAATTGTAATATTTCATGAGAATGTTACAGCAACATTCCAGAACATTACAAAAGCAATATATGTATATACATATATATTCAATTTTTATTTATAGTCGCTAAATTTGTTTATTTATATCGTTATGACGATCTTAGATCCAACCATAGGTATATAGGAAATATATTTTTATATAAAATATATATATATATTATATATATTTATTATAAAATAATTTATTTATAAATATATAAAATATATTTATAAATTATATATAATAATATATATCTATATTTCTATGTGTATGGATCTAACGCATCATCATCGATGAATAAGACGGCAAGTTAATATATTAATTATTCTGCTGAACGCAAGTTATCGAAATCGTTCATGTGATCGGTAACGTACATACTCGCATGCGCATTGCGTACGTGTAGAAAGTTCGGGAGAAGACTACGCATGCGCATTGCGTATGGAAAATTTCGAGTTCCGATTCCGAGAGGACTGACAAGTAAACCTACGGAAGTGTCACTCTCCGATTTTTCTGAAATTTGGATATGTTATAATACATGAAAAACTAAGGGACACGTATTTTTTTTTAGCGGCGGAAAAACATATTTAGGGGGTGAAACGACCCCCCCAAAATAGGGGGTAAAATGGAAAAATTGCGGTATCTTTGAGATCAGTGAAGCGATTTTAATGATTTTTGATATAAAAGTATCTTTTGATAGAAGACGAAAATCGGCCTAGGTATGTTGGAGGGGGAGTGAAAATTAGGGGGCCAACTACCCCTAAAGTGACCAATTTTTTGCTGCAAAAAATCAGTTTTGATCTAATCGAAGTGAAATCTATTAAAACTTCAAAAGGAAAGCTAATTAAGGAACTTGAATTATATTTAAACATTACTTTTCATCATATTGATATCGAAAACGAACTAATTGAGGAACTAATTAAGGAAATTAAAGGAATATAACCTAAAACGCAAATTAATGCAAGCAATAATTGAATAAAAATATTTATTACTTATATTATTAAATACAGTGATATTTTGTATTGAAAACTAAAATTTTACTTATTAAAAAAGAATTGAAATACAAGATATCACTGAGCGTTTTCCAGCAAACCACACAGACGATACATTATTACTCAAAGCATTCTATCTTCTTTCAACATCAGTGATAGAATGATATTATACTGTGTCACACTGTGTCGACTTGTGTCACTTGCTGGAAAACTCTCACTATTCTATATATTTACAATGTGATAGTATTTTTTAATTTTTCAATTAATAATTTATTAATTGTTTTTTAGTTAATACTGCAAAAAAGGAAATGGCGCAACATACAAAAGGTAAATATAAAATTAAATTTAACGTATTTTATATAAGTAAAAGCTTCTATATTAAAATATTATGTTATCGAAGAAGAAATTTAAACATTTTATTAAGTATCATGTATTGTAAGTGAAACATAAAAGATTAGCGTGACTATGTGTAATATATAAAGATGTATCTGTACACACACGCACGCACGTGCGCGCGCATACACACACATATCACTGTGTATATACATATACAATTTATATACATATTGTTATGCTGATCTTTTATGTTTCATTTACAATACATGATACTTAATATAAATTTCTTCTTCGATAACATAACATTTTAACAAAGAAGTTTTTACTTATATAAAATTAATCATTTTCACATGTTTCCTATACTGCATAAACAGAAAATATATACATAACAGACTATCATTCATACACGCATTCAAAAT
This sequence comes from Prenolepis imparis, assembly GCF_030444845.1. NCBI lineage: Eukaryota > Metazoa > Arthropoda > Insecta > Hymenoptera > Formicidae > Prenolepis > Prenolepis imparis. The sequence continues at coordinate 26,783,743 of NW_028141159.1, forward strand.
AGTAATTTATATCTAGTTTATGTACAATAAACTCAATATGTTTGTTTATATAGATGCGCTTAAAAAAACAACGAAGACGAAGATATACAATTAGCTAAAGTAGCTGAAAATATGGAAGACATGGCTAATAAGAAACAACAGCAGGAAAGTAAAGGTATATATAAATGTTAATTAAATATATTTAATATTTGTGTAAATTGTTATACACGACATATGTATATTATTTGATTACATAACTAATCACATTAATTTTGTTTTTAGATAAAGAATACGAAATAAAAATTGCTACATTACAAAACGAATTGCACAAATTAAAAAAACAATTATTAGCAAATCAAGCACCCGCACCAGTACAAGCACCTGCGCAAGAACCAGTGCAAGCACTAGCGCACGCACCAGCGCAAATACCAGAGCAAGCACCAACGCAAACACCAGAACAAGCACCAACGCAGGTACCAGCGCAAGATATAAAAGGTAAATCTATAAATAATAATATTCTATAAATAATAATATTCTATAAATAATATAATATTCTATAAATAATAATATTCTATAAATAATAATATTCTATAAATAATAATAAAATTACATTTTTGTGTTGCAGTACTTCCTCGCAGATGGGCACGAGGAGGAAGAAATCGCGATCGAGGAGGTTATTATAAACCACGATGCAACAGACGTGGCGGCCAAAAGAACAATGTTTTTAACTTTTCGTTATATTAATTAACTATACCTAATAATGTACATGAGTATGCGTGCGTTCGTGCGTGTGTGTGTGTGTGTGTGTGTGTGGGCACGCGCGCGCGTGTTTGTGTGTGTCGATGGGTGAGTGTGCGTGCATGCGTACGTGTGTGCTACGTTGGTCGTTCAAGTAAACAAATATCTATAAATATGTAGAAATATTCTAGATATACAATTTTTCTCAACACACACACGTGCGCGCGCGTGTGTGAAAAAAATTGTATCTCTAGAATATTTCTACATATTTATACATACGTATATTTATTTGTTTACTCGAACGACCAACGCATCACATATTAATGTCCTACACAGATGTTATTTTATTTTATTTATTTATTTTATGGCAACAGACGTGACGGCCAAAAGAGAAAAGTTTTTAATTTTTCGTACTGGTTCTTGCGCTGGTGCTTGCACTGGTGCGGGTGCTTGATTTATTAATAATTGTTTTCTTAATTTGTACGTGTGTGCTACGTTGATCGTTCGAGTAAACAAATATGTAGAAATATTCTAGAGATACAATTGTTCTCAACACATCCACATGCGTGCGCGCATGTGTGTGAAAAAAAATTGTATCTCTAGAATATTTCTACATATTTATACATACATATTTGTTTATTCGAACGACCAACGCATCACATATTATTGTCTTACACAGATGTTATTTTATTTAATTAATTTATTTTATTATGGCAACAGACGTGACGGTCGTACTGGTTCTTGCGCTGGTGCTTGAACTGGTGCGGGTGCTTGATTTGCTAATAATTGTTTTCTTAATTTGTACGTGTGTGCTACGTTGATCGTTCGAGTAAACAAATATGTAGAAATATTCTAGAGATACAATTGTTCTCAACACACACACATGCGCGCGCGCGTGTGTGTGAAAAAAAATTGTATCTCTAGAATATTTCTACATATTTATACATACATATTTGTTTACTCGAACGACCAACGCATCACATATTATTGTCCTACACAGATGTTATTTTATTTAATTAATTTATTTTATTATGGCATCAGACGTGACGGCCAAAAGAGAAATGTTTTTAATTTTTCATATTGGTTCTTGCCAGGGTTGGCATGTTTTAAACAATTTGTTTAAAACTGTTTGATTAAAACATGTTTAAAACAGTGGACACTGTTTTAAACATTTTTGTTTTAAACAGTTTTAAACTACTGTTTAAAACTGTTTAAAACATTGCAATTAAAACATATGATTATTTGAAATAGAAACTGTAAAGAAAAACAAAAACAAACAAAAACTAATAGACATGCAAAACTAATGTTGCAAAAAGGTTTTTGTTTTAATTTTTTTAGTTTTTTATCTATATTTATATGTAACATATAGATATAAAAATATAAATATAAATAATGAAATAAAAATAATAAGATAAGTATTATTTTAACAGAATATTTATTTTTGGATATTAAATATATTAAGTAACAATCAATATAATTGAATATATTAAAGACTACTTATAAATTATAAAGCTATCTGCACAAACTATTAAAATCTAAATTATAACACATTGCATTTTACATTTTATCTATTGCAAATAATTAAATAATGTTATTCCTTTAACTAAAAAAATAATAAACATTTAAGTACGAAAAAATGAACGGTAACAATAACATATTGAAATTGGGAATTGCATTGCAGTTATTGCATATTGGATATTTTTTTAATACCTACTTTTATAAATTTAATTAAAATTAATAACTCAAAATAAAATAAAGAATATATAATTTTATATATTAATAAAGAATTATTACTCAACTAACAATAAGTCAAACGTTACAGTATTAACATTTTCTTTTAACGCAAGCCACCATGTTATCGGTTTAACATTTTTAATGGATTCCTCAGAAAAAAGACGCGAGTGATCGAACATTACATTACGATTACGGTTACATTACATTACGATTACACAGATCAAAGCTATCAAGTGTTTTTTTTGCTTGTTTAAAACATGTTTTTTTTGTTTAAAACATGTTTTTTTCTTACTTTACTTAAAAACACGTATAAAATAAAAAAAATATGTTTTAAACAAAAAAATCAATGTTTTTTGTTTAAAATGAAAAAAACAAGTTTTTTGCCAACCCTGGTTCTTGCGCTGGTGCTTGTACTAGTGCGGGTGCTTGATTTGCTAATAATTGTTTTCTTAATTTGTACGTGTGTGCTACGTTGATCGTTCGAGTAAACAAATATGTAGAAATATTCTAGAGATACAATTGTTCTCAACACACCCACATGCGCGCGCGCGCGTGTGTGTGAAAAAAAATTGTATCTCTAGAATATTTCTACATATTTATATGTACATATTTGTTTACTCGAACGACCAACGCATCACATATTAATGTCCTACAAAGATGTTATTTTATTTTATTTTATTATGGCAACAGGGGTCAATTATGTAATTTCTCTTTAGAGCGGAAAGGTGAAAAGTGAACAATTTCACTATGGAAACCAATGTGTGATTAGCGGAATCAGAGCAAAATTTTTCACTTTTCACGTTTTCGCTCTAAAGAAAAGTTACATGATCGACCCCCAGACGTAACGGCCAAAAGAGATATTAATTAACTATTAACTAATAATGTACATGAAGTTGCGCGCGTGCGTGCGTGTTTGTGCATGCGTACGTGCGTACTACGTTGGTTGGTCGAGTAAACAATAAATGAAATGCAAAACAATATTGTCAAGTTAATTCGCTGTAGCAAATCCCAAACATTTGACAAACAAGGTTCTTGATGTTAATGGTTGCTTTTTGCTTTGGCATTTTAGCCAGTAAACCTTGAATCTCATTCATTTCATCATATCTCTTCCACAATAGATTAATTATATATCGTGCTATTTTTTTAATTTAGCAGACAAGCTATTTGCAGACAACCTGTAATAAAACAAAATAGACTTTGTTAAATATAAAATTTCTTTTTAATACGCACTAGATTGTAAAATTAATACTGCTTGCTAATAGCTATTTGATAAGAAGGATTAATAAACATACATCTGTTCTTATACTGTTGTTAAAACATTTTCCATTTAATTATGAATTCGATGTAAAACCCGATTAGTCTGTTCTATTGTCTGCGTTTCTGTTATTGTCTGTCTTTCGAGATTATCGATTTCTCGAGAAAGCCATGCATCGGCTCAGTTTCTCGACGAACTCTGTTTACCTTTTTTCGCCCCTCGCGCGTCTTACCGCGCGTCTCGCCAGGCCTCGAAGCTGTCGAATCAGCTGTTATAATAACAGTTTCGCGACGAGTCCTTGACATACATATATTCGGTAAAATAAGTCAGTTCGCTACAGACCGTTCAAGCTTACACGCCTGTCGCTTTCTCGAGTATAATTACTCTCTCTATTCATCGCGAGCGATCTAATTGTTATCGCTTCCTTTCTGTGGTTTACTTTAAAATAAAATACGATTTGTTTCAACGAGTCTCATTAATTCAAACACGCGCTTCCTCTTACTGTCCGTTTAATCACGCGTTTCGAAATTCTCTAAACAACTGTCATTAATTATACGCCATGCAAGAGTAAGTAATTTATCATCTGGTCCCACATCCTGAATTAATGTTAATAATAAGGGACGATATGGTTGATATACTATTAAACAACAATCTGAATGTTCCAAAAGATAAAATTCACACTCTAGAATAAGATTTGTACGATATAGAAATTCTTGTGTATGCATAAATAAACTTGTTTTTAACTGAAAAAAAAGAACAATAAAATTTAATTAGCATATTAACCATCAATAAATTATAATAGAAGATATATTCACGAAACTTACCTGTAATTCCCATTGTCGTTATCAATCTAGTATTAGAAACTTTGCCAAAAAGACTGCCGCAGGAGTTAATAATAAAGTCCTATACATTTTAAGCTATTGCGAGCATAAAACTTTTCAAAATATTATTGCAGTAGCTATATGTTTTATATTGTACAATTATAAAACATGATATGTCTAGACCGTAACCTAGCTACTTTTTATTATGAAGCTTATTTTTGAAAGAGTCAAGCATTTGACCACGGTATGTAGATATGGAGGGAGAATGCTGGCCTGAAAGTGTTACCAACATCTGTGCGAGAGAGAAAGGTATAGATTCCTCCCATTCGTCATTTATACGCGTGCATTGTTTCCAATAATGTCTGCCAGTATAGCGCACGCGCATAGAGGATGAATAGGAATTATATCTTTCTCTCTCGCACAAATCTTGGGGACACTTTTGTTACCAAAAAGTATGTTATCTATGGATGCTTTCCATTTAGCAACACAAGTTATTTGTTAACTTACTTAATGTTTACTTTTATCAGCTGCAACATAAATAAACGGAAGAAAAGAGGAAGATAATTAAGAACAACATAAAAGGATAATAAAAAACATAATTGCTAATATTATTCAGGTATGTTTATGAATGAATGACATTTAACCAATTTATAATATTCTGACATTTAACCAATTTATAATATAAGAAGATGTGCACATCTAGACAACAATTAACCTTTTTAATCCGGTGCAGAAGATACGATTTGATCCCTGCACATATAAAGAATCTAAAAATTAACATTTCGTTTCATAGCAACCATATTAAACGTAAGCTTGACAATTTCATAGTTGCTAATCAAGTCAAACTGTTAAATTTTGAGATCGAAGATCTAAATATTAATTTAAACTACCTACATAAAAAAATTAAAAACATTGAGGTTAAACTCCGGGATAGCTTACCACAGGAATTATTGACTAGTTTCTTCGAATTAAATAAACATAGAATTACATCATTTGATCACAACCAAAAAAACAACGCAATCAAGAAAATTAACAATTTAAAGCACAACAGTATTATAAACCCTTTTTTAAACATTGATAATTCAAAGTGGTTAGTAAATATTAGTGGTAAAAAAATTCCTGACAGTGTTTCTGACCTTTTAAGCTTAGGAGACAACTTTGCATTACCTATACAACAAGAACATAAAAATGATCGCGTTAATTATGTACTAGATGTTGTTAAGAATTTTGAATTGAAGTGTACGAGTATTCCTACAGATCTAATTGAAACAATTAGAATTAATGTCGCTAATACTCTCCAAAAATTCTTACGGGAAAATAAACATGTCAATTATTTAGACAGATATATCCTCAATGCGGCGTCTTTGTCTAAAAGATATTTATATGAAAATAAAGATATTCTTGTCACTAGAGCAGATAAAGGTCAGACTACGGTCATTATGGACAAAAAAGACTATTATGAAAAGATGGAATTAATATTGAATGATGTATCGACGTATAAAAAGTTAAAGAAAGACCCGATAAAACGAATAACGAACAAAATAAACTCACTAGTTAAATCTTGGCGCAATAATGGCTTGATTGATGATAGGACTTACAAACATTTAAATTGTACCAATGGCAATATGCCACGTAGTTACGGTCTCCCGAAGGTTCACAAAACTGGTATGCCATTGAGAATTATAGTATCGTCACTTGGTAGTCCGTTATACAATGTTTCTGGTTATCTTCACAAAATATTACATAACTCAATCAAAAAACCAAAATCATATGTCAAAGATGGTTGGTCTTTTGTCAAAAATATTAAGGATACTTCTATGAATGATAATGATATAATGATATCGTTAGATGTTAGTGCGTTATTTACAAACGTTCCCAAAGAATTAGTGTTAAATGCTATTAAAAAACGGTGGAACGATATTACTAAGAACACAGATTTCAGTTTAACTCAGTTCCTATACGCAATAGAATTAGTCTTAGATTCAACCAGTTTTATTTTCAATGGTCAGTTTTTTGAACAAATTTTCGGCACACCAATGGGTTCCCCCCTATCACCTATCCTCGCTGATATGGTAATGGATGATCTTGAGACACAATGTTTAGAGTCGTTAAGTTTCACCTATATATTATAGATAGGTACCTATATATTATAGATATGTAGACGATATATTCGCCATTATACCGCGTAAAAAATTGAGTGAGATATTAGTGACTTTCAATAATTACCACCAACGCCTGAAGTTCACGTATGAAATTGAGGTTGATTCGTCCATTAATTTTCTAAATACAACGATCACTCGCGTGGATAATATACTTATTACTAATTGGTACAGGAAACCTACTTCGTCTGGAAGATATATTAACTTTTTCTCTAACCATCCTCTAAAATATAAGATCAATACTATTTATAATCTTGTAGATCATGCATTTTTATTATCACATGATAGATTCCACCGTAGTAATATTGATTTAGTGTACGATATTTTACTTAACAATTGTTTCCCTAAACACATTATTAAACGACACATACAAAAAAGAATTAATTTTTTAAAAAATCGCAATCACAATAACGATATAGATTTGAACCAAGGGAAATTCGATAGGACGTCCTTTTTGTCACTCCCATATGTTAAAGATACGAGTCAAGATTTATGTCGAGTTTTACGTGGAGTTGGTTTGAACGTCGTTTATAAAATTAATAAAAAATTAAATATGTTAATAAAACGCGGCAAAGACAATTTACATAAAGATGACCGAACGAATGTGGTATACAAATTAGACTGTAAAGATTGTAATGCATCATATATTGGACAAACTAAAAGACATTTAAGGACTCGTACGAATGAACATTTTAAAAATATTAAATTACATGAAACAAATCACTCTGTTATAAGTAAACACAAAATAAAATATGGACATGAATTTGATTGGACTAAACTCAATATATTACATAATGAGAAACATGTGCGTAAAAGAGAAATTGCTGAAATGTTCTACATCAAAAAATTTAAGAATACAATTAATCTTCAAAAGGACACTGAGAGCTTAAATAATATTTATGATAAAATAATAAAGGTCGTGTAATAAGTTTTCTAATATTGTTAGTTATTGACAAGGTTTCTTACTGACTTAACGTTCTCGCCTTTAATATTGACAACATGTGTGAGCGAATCTTTTGAACATGCTTATCTATTATTCACATTTATAACGTATGTACTCTTTTTCTATGCATATTACTATCTTTAAGCCGTTTAGATTTATAAGTTTAATTTTCAATTGTATTATTTTAGTGTACTTGAAAAGGACCACAACCATATGGTCGAAACGTCGTAACTTTTAATAAAGTAAAAAATTTGTGCTAGTTTGGTCGATTATTTCAATATTGATCCTTTTATAATATTCTATTATTTATAATTCTATGCATTGTATTTTTAATTCTGCTATGCATTCTCAGTATCGTTGCATTGTTTGCTATTTATGATTGGTTTTAAGATCTGGTTTTAATATAATTGTCAAGGTATACAATTATCTTCTTATTATACTCGATACACATACATATATATGATTATTTAGTTAAATTATCGAAACATTATTTGAAAACATGTGCTTTCACAGTAATAATATATATATTACAGTTAATAATATTATATTAACTTTTATTCGCTTTCTTGTTTTATATCAATAATTACATATTTATAAAAGAAATAATAGCATATATGATAGTGTAACAAGAAAGTAGTTATTATTATGACAGAAATAGTAAAATGATAGCGTAACAAGAAAGTAGTTGCAAATACCATTATATAATATATACTACATACATTTGATTGACATTCAATACTATTACTATACATATATGTGATATACTATATTTCTTTCATAATATAATAACTGTTTTCTTATTATATGCTATACCATTCTATCTTATTTCTTTTATAAGTACATATTTTCTTATTACGCTACCATTCTATCTTATTTCTTTTATAAATATATATTGTTGGTATAAAATAAGGAAAAATTAATAAATTATCACTTTTTACGTTATTTATTATTATTTCTAAAAATATATAAATGTTCTTATCCATATTCTTGGAGAAAATTAATAATGTTATATTTGTTAAATTATTTAATATTTACTTTTTCAGTTACAATATAGATAAACGGAAGAAAAAGAGGAAAAGGATAACAAAAACAACGGAAGAGGAATAAAGAATATAATTTCTATATTATTCTCAGGTATGGTTTATTAATTAAATTAATTTCTAGGAAAATTAAAGAAATCATAGTAATTAAACTCATTTTTAGGAAAAATAAAATAAAATTTATTTCTTAGAAAATTTAAAAATTTAATTTAATTATAAAAAAATTAAAATTGAAAGATAAAAAATTAAAATTAAAATCTCATTCCACAAAATTCCATATCTTTTTCACCATGTCCATATACATATAACATTTTATATGAGATTTCATTTGAAATTATAGTTACCCCTTGCCCTGCTTGAAAAGGGAGCGGGGGCGAATTTACGTAGTTAGAAAGTTAATTGACCATCCCTAAAATCTTTTATTTTTAATTGTACAACAAAATGTTCCAGAGAAAAGTTGTTTAATTTGAAGGGAGACAGAAAATGGCGCTACTAACTTTTTTCTGAAGGGCATTTATGTTTTTTTTAAATATAGATCGAATCCTCGCAATTTTCGGCATAACAAGTTATAAGGTAAGATGGCCAAAAATGAATAGTTTACGAGATATTTTATATTTAAATATTTTAGTTTATTAAAATTACTGTTAAATTTAGATATAAAATATTTCGTAAACTATTCATTTTTTGGTTACCTTTTTATAACTTTTTATGCCGAAAATTGCGAAGAATCGATTTATATAAAAAAATTATAGAAGTTTCATTTAAAAAATTATAAACTTAAGAATGACCTTATATCTTCAAATGACCTTAAAAAGCGCCCTTTAGAAAAAAGTCAGTAGCGCCATCTTCTGTCCTCTTTCAAATCAAACAACTTTTGTCTGATTTCATACACATTCATGTATCATTTATTATTAATAAATATATAATTAGATATTTAAAAACATTTAGAAAACGTAAAATTTGAGAAAGTAATTTCTTAATGAACAGTTTGTAATGTTTGTTCACATTCTTAGCTAACAGTATTCTCTTCTTTAATTATTTTTAGTCGTGGTAAAAGTGGAGAAAGTTGTATTAATCCATGTATAAATTATAAATACTAAATAATAAATTCATTTATATTTATCAAATAATTTGTTGTTTAAAGGTATGTAATTTCTAAAGGTCCACTCCCTTTAAATAATGTTAATGTGAAACAAGTTTTAATTTTCCGCGCAGACCAAGAGCTCCATAATGTTAATATGAAACAAGAAGTTTAATTTTCTGCGCAGACCAAGGTCTCCAGAATTGACGATTTCAGTTGCGGCTTCTCACGTGGATATACATATAGGTAAGTATAATCAATTTTAATTATTTAAAAAATCACAAAGAGGCTGCTGTGCGCCGATACAGAGCTGCTGTGCGCCTGTCAAAAACGATTGCTGTGCGCCGAGATAAGGCTGCTGTGCGCCTGTCAAAAGCGGCTGCTGTGCGCCGATACAAGGCTGCTGTGCGCCTGTCAAAAGCGGCTGCTGTGCGCCGATACAAGGCTGCTGTGCGCCTGTCAAAAGCGGCTGCTGTGTGCCGATACAAGGCTGCTATGCGTCTGTCAAAAGCGGCTGCTGTGCGCCGATATAAGGCTGCTGTGCGCCTGACAAAAGCGGCTGCTGTGCGCCGATACAAGGCTGCTGTGCACCGATACAGAATACTGTGTTTATAAAAAAATTGTTATACAAAATATAAAAGTAAATCTATTCTATATAAAGTAAAAAGTCTATATAAAGCTATTGTTTATATAAAGCGTTTATCTTATATATATACATACGAAAATGGCTGTAAAGACAAACAAACAAATAGTTCTAATGCCTAGAGAAAAAGATATAATTATGCGAGGCGAATGGTTAACCGATATACATATGGAACATTTTGACAATCTTTTAAAAAATTGTTTAGATTATAGACCTGTCCAAACGTGGCGATTACATCCTTTTTTTTTTTTTTTTTTTGCGCTGTGGAAACCTCATGGTATCACTCACCCCCCGGGTAGGGGATGAGGGTTATGTGGGACTCCTTGTCCCCCATCACCGATCCACGTGTGGATCGGCGATGGGGTCCAAGACCTACCTCACTAAAACCACAGCGGGTGCCTTCGCTGGCGCTTACGGGGGTGGCAAGGAACTGCCGAAACATTACTTCTTGCCATCCCCAGGCCTAGCCTTCTCAGGAGAGCATCTTCCCCGAAAGGAAGATACTCTCCCCCGCGAAACCATCGTGCGGTCCATCCCGATTGCGGCGCAGGGGGACACCGCCCCCACGTCGCGCCCTCCCAAAAAGTTTTGGGGGCGGGGTCATAGCTCGAGTATTCCCGCTCGAGCCCACCACCCCCCGCTCCCAGAGCGGGGCTCCCTCTCCCTCCCTAGAGGGACGAGAGATTCGGCCGACGCTCCGGGAGCTCTTCACCCGGGAGTTCCCCCCAAAAAGGGGGAAACCCTCGCCGCAGGCAGTGTTGCCCTCCCACCGGCGCTCTAGGGCACCGGTGAGAAGGCCGCCACTGCCGCGTCCCTTCCCGGGGGGATCACGTGCAATGGGACCCGGTATCTGAGTCCCTATGATCCCCCCGTGCCCCCGGGCCGCGGTTCCCTTCCTTTACGGGATTCGACCATCGGCCCGGGGGTATCGCCGAGGCCCTCCCCTAGGGGAGGAACTCTCTCTCTCGCGCCCTCTCGGCCCTTCCTCGCCGGGGCGCCCAGGTGGGGTCGTCCCTTTCTTCGCGGGATTCGGGGGTAAGCGTTTGCCTACCCCGTCTCCCCCGTCTCTCCCGCTCCCTCTCTGCCTCCTCCTTCTGCGTCATAACCTTGAAGCAGAAGGAGGAGACCGCCTTCCATTTCCCCTCATCTTCCAGCATCTGCCCAACCACGTTGGGCAGATGCAGATCATTCCCTATACATTAGACCAGGACTCCGCGCTCTTCTGCCCAAGCTGGGCAGAATTCCAAAGTATGTTGCGCGGAGTCCTGGTCCTCATCGCAGTGGTGGCATTGCGCCGCGCGTTCCCTTCCTATTTTGCACAGGTATTCACCGAAGCATCCGTGCCCGGTGAACACTTGTGTCATGTGGAACGATGTCCCGCCGTGAGACCTATTCATCCACTCTTCCAATTTCGGTCTCACGGCCCCGACGACCCTGTGCCCCGAGTTTGTGTGGGGCACAGTTGACAAGTACTCGTTGAATTTCCCTATCATCAGTCGTCGGGCGGCGATTACAACTTCCTGATACTATTCAGGCTATGCCAATTGATAAAAAACATATACAAATATTACATAATTCGTCAGGTCCATCAGATGGACATTGGGTGTGTAGTTATTACGATACAAAAAAAATATTTATTTATGATTCATTAAATAATAAAAAATTGCATAGACAACATGAACAATTCTTAAAAAAATTATTTCCAACATTTAACTTTGAAAAAAAATCTGTCAAATTTCCTACTGTACAATATCAATCAAACGGTAGCGATTGCGGGGTTTTCGCAATAGCCTTTGCAATTTCATTGTTATTCAATATTAAACCCGAAAAAATTAAATATGATCATAGTTTAATACGTTTGCATTTAATTAAGATTTTTGAATCTAATGTTATTGAGCATTTTCCACAAGATACACAATATGCTCCTCAAAAGGTGCTTTCATTAGTAGTAATAAAAGCAAGAGAGACTGAAGCAGATCGTATACGTACTATACGTCGATGTGAGACGGAACAACAAAGTTTAAATCGTTTAGAAAAGCAACGTCATATTTACCAATCTAAAAAAGAATTAAATAATAATCAATTACAGTTAACGGAAAATGCTTCAAAGGGTTGCATGAAAACAAACAATAATATTTATGAAGAAAGTAAGCAACATGATTTGGAAAATCACTGCGTAAATAAACGTGCACGCTATACAGAAGATTTAGAAAATAATCAGACTGAAAAACACGATTCATATGAGCAAGATTTAGAGAATAATTGCATTGAACAGCACGATCTATATGAACAGAGCTTAGAAGATAAATGCGCTAAACGACGCGATCGTTATAAACAAAATTTAGAAGATAATCGCGCTAAACAACGCGATCAATATCGGCAAAAATTAGAAGATAATCGCGCTAAACAGCGCGATCGATATAGACAAAATTTAGAAACTAATCGCGCTAAACTGTGTGATCGATATGAACAAAATTTAGAAAATAAACGCGGTAAAAAGCGTAATCGATATCAATGCAACTTAGAAAATGAGCGCGCTAAAAAGCGTAATCGATATCAACGGAACTTAGAAGATGAACGCATTAAAGATCGATATCGATATGAACAAGATTTAGAAAATAAACGCGCACAAAAGCGTATGCGTTATTCGAAAAACTTTGAGCATGAACGAGATAGACAAAAAAGATTGGATCCTAATTACAAATGGCTTTATAATAAGCGATATTATCAGACAAGAAAACAGAACAAAATCAAGACAAAATCTACATTTGAAGTAAAAACTTGCAATATTGCCAAAAAAATTACTAAAATGTATGAACAATTTTAATCGAAAAACACCATAAAACTTCGTAAGTCTTCAGAAATAATTATAAAAAATATTATTGAAAAAGTCAATATTAAAAGTCATATTGAGAAACGATTGAAAGCCGAAAAAATTGTACGTTGGTGCATGTGTTAGAAAAAATTATATTCGCAATATATACAAAATGTTAAGTTTGATTAAAAAGAAGTCAGAAGTGTATTTGACTCTTATCGCAGATTGTTCTACAATTGAAGACAAATTAATTGCGCTATGTGGCGAATCTAGACATACAGCCTCATCTGAAAATTATTTTATTGAGTCTACATATCATCATGATGTAAATCCATTGGAACTTTTGGTAATAAATGTAGAAGGAAAAGTAGTAAACATATTACCATTAATAACAGAACGAGCTAAAAAATCTTCGTCGTGTAATACTTCAAACTGTAAAATTAACGATCCGCTTTTAATTGACCGTTCTCAGAAGTCTCTCGAAACCGTAAATATATGTACTTTAAAGAATGAACCAAAACTGATGTGTAATACTGCAAGCTGTAAAATCAACGATCAGCTTTTAATTGATCGTTATCAGAAGTTTCTCGAAACCGTAAATACATGTACTTTAAAGAATTTACCAAAACTGATGCAAAGTATTCATAAATGTACTGTAAAAATTTCAAATGAGAAATTGGGTCATATGCTTCGCTGTTATATTGATTTAACACTTTGCAAAGGAATGTTTCTTCCAGTTCAATTATTATCGCCTCATTTTCCAAAAGTAAGATATATGAAGCGTTTAATTTACCAACTTACAGTTTTTTATCGAAAGATGGAAAATCTAGATGATGCATTAAATCATGCAGATATAAACATTTTAAATGAAATTGTGACTTCTGCACAGGAAAAAATAGATATGTACAGACATCAACGAACTAATACAATTTTGAGTGATGATATTATTTTGAAATATCGTAAAGCATTTAAAGCGTTGACTAAACGCTCTGTGGACACACCACGACATGTTTGCGTATCGTGCGAGAAATTGTGTTATAAAAAAAATGTTTCTAAAGTCAATAGTCTTCAGACACAAATACATATTCAAATTTGGAGAGATTTAATGACGTATGTACAACAACAAAAATTTGATGCGCAATATATATGTAATTAGTAACAATGTAGGCTCCCTGCATTGATAAATTACAAATTCAAAAGGAGGAGCCACGCGTAGGGTGTAGGTACGCAAATATTAAAAACAAACTTGTTGGAATAACAAATTTATTGAATCTAAACGTTTCGGTCCTTTCTTTGGACCTTCTTCAGTAAATTTAATACAATAAATAATAATGGGGAATCTACATACTACCGCACGTAGCGCAAAAGCCGTGAGCCCCCCCTATCGATATCCCATTAGATAGACAAAGTGACATAATATGTCAGGTACTCAAAGTGGACTCAAATGACGGGTATAGTGAGGAATTTACGAAAGGGGGCTCACTCTTACTCACACACTCATCCATCGCACGTTCACACGACCGTACGCGGACGCGCCCGACGCACGAGTGAAGAAGATATTCGTTTTGATGCTATTTATAAGGCGCCCTACCACGGCTCATAGCATGTTATCGAAGTCAATGTCAAACAATGTGTGGAATTTATTTCTCCTTCTCTCTCTCTCTCTCCCCCTCCCTCTCCCTCTCCCTCACCCCCCTCTTCCCCACCCCCTCCGTCACCCTCCCTCTATCCCTGTCCCCCCTTCCTCTCGCTTCTTCCCCTTTCTCTATCTCCCTCTCTCAAACATACGATGTATGGAGATTAATGTTACAAATGATTTATGGCTCTCTAAAGGAATTTGATAACAACTAAACGAAGACCGTCTTTCAAGAAATTTGAGGCATATTTGTCACAACAGATATATATGCTTGACTTAGACACTCTGTGTCTTCTTGTCGGTTTAGGCCATTTATCTAGCGCCTGATAAACAGCATCTCTGAAACAAGTCTCTTCCTTAGAAACGGTTCCTCATCCAAGATCTCAACGTTATCCCAATCAAATTCGTGGTTATTCAGCCTGTGATCCGTGATCACGGATTTTTGCGCGGTGTTTCTTTTTATGTGATTTCTGTGCTCCCTAATGCGTGTTCTCAACTGCCTGCTGGTCTGACCGACATAAGAGGCATTACAATTTTGACATGAAATTTTGTATACAACGTTATTATGCCAGTCTTTCTGCAGTGTGTCTTTATGCACGCGGATAAACGAGCGTAACTTATTCAAACCTGTGTAGGACATTTTTACATCTAGATCACGGACCACATGGCTAAACCGCTCGGACCATTTGGGTATGTATGGGACATTAAAATATGCAACGCGAGCCGAATTAGTATCAGGTGTTCTGTTAGCGTCACCTGAATTATTATTTTTATTTCTCGCAAACAAAGTCCTAAGCCTTTCGTGAAATGTTTCAAAAATCAGTTGTAATGGATACCCATTATCACGTAACACCCCAATGACCAATTCGAGATTCTTTTGGTGATATCTTGGATGTGATAACCAGAAAGCCCTATCTATTAGGCCAAATATTGTGCCTCTCTTGTGGCAGAGAGGGTGACAGGAGTAATAATTCAGATATCTTCCCGAAAATGTTGGTTTATGATACCAATCGAATTCAACGTGTCCCCGGTTTAGAATGAATGTAACATCCAAAAAATCGAGTCTATTGCCCCCCTTTTCCAAAGTAAACTGTAATCTATTATGACACGTGTTAAACTGTCTTAGTATCTCCTGGCTCGTCCCGGGAGGGACGGCCAACGCGATATCATCAACATAGCGTACGTAGATCGGGAGTTCAAAAGGAAGGTCTCCTATCACCCTGCTCTCCAAATCGCGCATGGTTAAATCGGCTACTATGGGAGACAGCGGAGAACCCATGGGCGCTCCGAAGGTTTGTTGATAGATTATGCCATCAAAGGTGAAAAAAGTTGAGTGAAGAACAAACCGGACTGCCCCCAAAAATTCCACGCGCGGTATCGTACAGTTATTTTCTATGAAATTCCACCTCGCGGCTATGCCGTCGACTGCCAAATCCAATGGGACGTTAGTGAATAGAGAGACCACATCCAGTGAAATAAGTTCACAATTGTCACCAACATAAGTTCCATCGAGTTTGTTGACCAGTCGAAAGCTATTCTCCACATGACAGTACTCTGCGTTGATACCACTGCTTATGATTTTGTGGAGAAACGTCGCAAGACGGTGCAGCGGCGTGTTCAGTGAGGAGACGATGATTCGCAGGGGGCAGCCCGACTTGTGAATCTTAGGGAGCCCATAGGCTCTCGGCAGTACTCCC
>NW_028141159.1:26802883-26878109 GCF_030444845.1 Prenolepis imparis
AGACAGACAGACAGACAGACAGACAGACAGACAGACAGACAGACAGACAGACAGACAGACAGACAGACAGACAGACAGACAGACAGACAGACAGACAGACAGACAGACAGACAGACAGACAGACAGACAGACAGACAGACAGACAGACAGACAGACAGACAGACAGACAGACAGACAGACAGACAGACAGACAGACAGACAGACAGACAGACAGACAGACAGACAGACAGACAGACAGACAGACAGACAGACAGACAGACAGACAGACAGACAGACAGACAGACAGACAGACAGACAGACAGACAGACAGACAGACAGACAGACAGACAGACAGACAGACAGACAGACAGACAGACAGACAGACAGACAGACAGACAGACAGACAGACAGACAGACAGACAGACAGACAGACAGACAGACAGACAGACAGACAGACAGACAGACAGACAGACAGACAGACAGACAGACAGACAGACAGACAGACAGACAGACAGACAGACAGACAGACAGACAGACAGACAGACAGACAGACAGACAGACAGACAGACAGACAGACAGACAGACAGACAGACAGACAGACAGACAGACAGACAGACAGACAGACAGACAGACAGACAGACAGACAGACAGACAGACAGACAGACAGACAGACAGACAGACAGACAGACAGACAGACAGACAGACAGACAGACAGACAGACAGACAGACAGACAGACAGACAGACAGACAGACAGACAGACAGACAGACAGACAGACAGACAGACAGACAGACAGACAGACAGACAGACAGACAGACAGACAGACAGACAGACAGACAGACAGACAGACAGACAGACAGACAGACAGACAGACAGACAGACAGACAGACAGACAGACAGACAGACAGACAGACAGACAGACAGACAGACAGACAGACAGACAGACAGACAGACAGACAGACAGACAGACAGACAGACAGACAGACAGACAGACAGACAGACAGACAGACAGACAGACAGACAGACAGACAGACAGACAGACAGACAGACAGACAGACAGACAGACAGACAGACAGACAGACAGACAGACAGACAGACAGACAGACAGACAGACAGACAGACAGACAGACAGACAGACAGACAGACAGACAGACAGACAGACAGACAGACAGACAGACAGACAGACAGACAGACAGACAGACAGACAGACAGACAGACAGACAGACAGACAGACAGACAGACAGACAGACAGACAGACAGACAGACAGACAGACAGACAGACAGACAGACAGACAGACAGACAGACAGACAGACAGACAGACAGACAGACAGACAGACAGACAGACAGACAGACAGACAGACAGACAGACAGACAGACAGACAGACAGACAGACAGACAGACAGACAGACAGACAGACAGACAGACAGACAGACAGACAGACAGACAGACAGACAGACAGACAGACAGACAGACAGACAGACAGACAGACAGACAGACAGACAGACAGACAGACAGACAGACAGACAGACAGACAGACAGACAGACAGACAGACAGACAGACAGACAGACAGACAGACAGACAGACAGACAGACAGACAGACAGACAGACAGACAGACAGACAGACAGACAGACAGACAGACAGACAGACAGACAGACAGACAGACAGACAGACAGACAGACAGACAGACAGACAGACAGACAGACAGACAGACAGACAGACAGACAGACAGACAGACAGACAGACAGACAGACAGACAGACAGACAGACAGACAGACAGACAGACAGACAGACAGACAGACAGACAGACAGACAGACAGACAGACAGACAGACAGACAGACAGACAGACAGACAGACAGACAGACAGACAGACAGACAGACAGACAGACAGACAGACAGACAGACAGACAGACAGACAGACAGACAGACAGACAGACAGACAGACAGACAGACAGACAGACAGACAGACAGACAGACAGACAGACAGACAGACAGACAGACAGACAGACAGACAGACAGACAGACAGACAGACAGACAGACAGACAGACAGACAGACAGACAGACAGACAGACAGACAGACAGACAGACAGACAGACAGACAGACAGACAGACAGACAGACAGACAGACAGACAGACAGACAGACAGACAGACAGACAGACAGACAGACAGACAGACAGACAGACAGACAGACAGACAGACAGACAGACAGACAGACAGACAGACAGACAGACAGACAGACAGACAGACAGACAGACAGACAGACAGACAGACAGACAGACAGACAGACAGACAGACAGACAGACAGACAGACAGACAGACAGACAGACAGACAGACAGACAGACAGACAGACAGACAGACAGACAGACAGACAGACAGACAGACAGACAGACAGACAGACAGACAGACAGACAGACAGACAGACAGACAGACAGACAGACAGACAGACAGACAGACAGACAGACAGACAGACAGACAGACAGACAGACAGACAGACAGACAGACAGACAGACAGACAGACAGACAGACAGACAGACAGACAGACAGACAGACAGACAGACAGACAGACAGACAGACAGACAGACAGACAGACAGACAGACAGACAGACAGACAGACAGACAGACAGACAGACAGACAGACAGACAGACAGACAGACAGACAGACAGACAGACAGACAGACAGACAGACAGACAGACAGACAGACAGACAGACAGACAGACAGACAGACAGACAGACAGACAGACAGACAGACAGACAGACAGACAGACAGACAGACAGACAGACAGACAGACAGACAGACAGACAGACAGACAGACAGACAGACAGACAGACAGACAGACAGACAGACAGACAGACAGACAGACAGACAGACAGACAGACAGACAGACAGACAGACAGACAGACAGACAGACAGACAGACAGACAGACAGACAGACAGACAGACAGACAGACAGACAGACAGACAGACAGACAGACAGACAGACAGACAGACAGACAGACAGACAGACAGACAGACAGACAGACAGACAGACAGACAGACAGACAGACAGACAGACAGACAGACAGACAGACAGACAGACAGACAGACAGACAGACAGACAGACAGACAGACAGACAGACAGACAGACAGACAGACAGACAGACAGACAGACAGACAGACAGACAGACAGACAGACAGACAGACAGACAGACAGACAGACAGACAGACAGACAGACAGACAGACAGACAGACAGACAGACAGACAGACAGACAGACAGACAGACAGACAGACAGACAGACAGACAGACAGACAGACAGACAGACAGACAGACAGACAGACAGACAGACAGACAGACAGACAGACAGACAGACAGACAGACAGACAGACAGACAGACAGACAGACAGACAGACAGACAGACAGACAGACAGACAGACAGACAGACAGACAGACAGACAGACAGACAGACAGACAGACAGACAGACAGACAGACAGACAGACAGACAGACAGACAGACAGACAGACAGACAGACAGACAGACAGACAGACAGACAGACAGACAGACAGACAGACAGACAGACAGACAGACAGACAGACAGACAGACAGACAGACAGACAGACAGACAGACAGACAGACAGACAGACAGACAGACAGACAGACAGACAGACAGACAGACAGACAGACAGACAGACAGACAGACAGACAGACAGACAGACAGACAGACAGACAGACAGACAGACAGACAGACAGACAGACAGACAGACAGACAGACAGACAGACAGACAGACAGACAGACAGACAGACAGACAGACAGACAGACAGACAGACAGACAGACAGACAGACAGACAGACAGACAGACAGACAGACAGACAGACAGACAGACAGACAGACAGACAGACAGACAGACAGACAGACAGACAGACAGACAGACAGACAGACAGACAGACAGACAGACAGACAGACAGACAGACAGACAGACAGACAGACAGACAGACAGACAGACAGACAGACAGACAGACAGACAGACAGACAGACAGACAGACAGACAGACAGACAGACAGACAGACAGACAGACAGACAGACAGACAGACAGACAGACAGACAGACAGACAGACAGACAGACAGACAGACAGACAGACAGACAGACAGACAGACAGACAGACAGACAGACAGACAGACAGACAGACAGACAGACAGACAGACAGACAGACAGACAGACAGACAGACAGACAGACAGACAGACAGACAGACAGACAGACAGACAGACAGACAGACAGACAGACAGACAGACAGACAGACAGACAGACAGACAGACAGACAGACAGACAGACAGACAGACAGACAGACAGACAGACAGACAGACAGACAGACAGACAGACAGACAGACAGACAGACAGACAGACAGACAGACAGACAGACAGACAGACAGACAGACAGACAGACAGACAGACAGACAGACAGACAGACAGACAGACAGACAGACAGACAGACAGACAGACAGACAGACAGACAGACAGACAGACAGACAGACAGACAGACAGACAGACAGACAGACAGACAGACAGACAGACAGACAGACAGACAGACAGACAGACAGACAGACAGACAGACAGACAGACAGACAGACAGACAGACAGACAGACAGACAGACAGACAGACAGACAGACAGACAGACAGACAGACAGACAGACAGACAGACAGACAGACAGACAGACAGACAGACAGACAGACAGACAGACAGACAGACAGACAGACAGACAGACAGACAGACAGACAGACAGACAGACAGACAGACAGACAGACAGACAGACAGACAGACAGACAGACAGACAGACAGACAGACAGACAGACAGACAGACAGACAGACAGACAGACAGACAGACAGACAGACAGACAGACAGACAGACAGACAGACAGACAGACAGACAGACAGACAGACAGACAGACAGACAGACAGACAGACAGACAGACAGACAGACAGACAGACAGACAGACAGACAGACAGACAGACAGACAGACAGACAGACAGACAGACAGACAGACAGACAGACAGACAGACAGACAGACAGACAGACAGACAGACAGACAGACAGACAGACAGACAGACAGACAGACAGACAGACAGACAGACAGACAGACAGACAGACAGACAGACAGACAGACAGACAGACAGACAGACAGACAGACAGACAGACAGACAGACAGACAGACAGACAGACAGACAGACAGACAGACAGACAGACAGACAGACAGACAGACAGACAGACAGACAGACAGACAGACAGACAGACAGACAGACAGACAGACAGACAGACAGACAGACAGACAGACAGACAGACAGACAGACAGACAGACAGACAGACAGACAGACAGACAGACAGACAGACAGACAGACAGACAGACAGACAGACAGACAGACAGACAGACAGACAGACAGACAGACAGACAGACAGACAGACAGACAGACAGACAGACAGACAGACAGACAGACAGACAGACAGACAGACAGACAGACAGACAGACAGACAGACAGACAGACAGACAGACAGACAGACAGACAGACAGACAGACAGACAGACAGACAGACAGACAGACAGACAGACAGACAGACAGACAGACAGACAGACAGACAGACAGACAGACAGACAGACAGACAGACAGACAGACAGACAGACAGACAGACAGACAGACAGACAGACAGACAGACAGACAGACAGACAGACAGACAGACAGACAGACAGACAGACAGACAGACAGACAGACAGACAGACAGACAGACAGACAGACAGACAGACAGACAGACAGACAGACAGACAGACAGACAGACAGACAGACAGACAGACAGACAGACAGACAGACAGACAGACAGACAGACAGACAGACAGACAGACAGACAGACAGACAGACAGACAGACAGACAGACAGACAGACAGACAGACAGACAGACAGACAGACAGACAGACAGACAGACAGACAGACAGACAGACAGACAGACAGACAGACAGACAGACAGACAGACAGACAGACAGACAGACAGACAGACAGACAGACAGACAGACAGACAGACAGACAGACAGACAGACAGACAGACAGACAGACAGACAGACAGACAGACAGACAGACAGACAGACAGACAGACAGACAGACAGACAGACAGACAGACAGACAGACAGACAGACAGACAGACAGACAGACAGACAGACAGACAGACAGACAGACAGACAGACAGACAGACAGACAGACAGACAGACAGACAGACAGACAGACAGACAGACAGACAGACAGACAGACAGACAGACAGACAGACAGACAGACAGACAGACAGACAGACAGACAGACAGACAGACAGACAGACAGACAGACAGACAGACAGACAGACAGACAGACAGACAGACAGACAGACAGACAGACAGACAGACAGACAGACAGACAGACAGACAGACAGACAGACAGACAGACAGACAGACAGACAGACAGACAGACAGACAGACAGACAGACAGACAGACAGACAGACAGACAGACAGACAGACAGACAGACAGACAGACAGACAGACAGACAGACAGACAGACAGACAGACAGACAGACAGACAGACAGACAGACAGACAGACAGACAGACAGACAGACAGACAGACAGACAGACAGACAGACAGACAGACAGACAGACAGACAGACAGACAGACAGACAGACAGACAGACAGACAGACAGACAGACAGACAGACAGACAGACAGACAGACAGACAGACAGACAGACAGACAGACAGACAGACAGACAGACAGACAGACAGACAGACAGACAGACAGACAGACAGACAGACAGACAGACAGACAGACAGACAGACAGACAGACAGACAGACAGACAGACAGACAGACAGACAGACAGACAGACAGACAGACAGACAGACAGACAGACAGACAGACAGACAGACAGACAGACAGACAGACAGACAGACAGACAGACAGACAGACAGACAGACAGACAGACAGACAGACAGACAGACAGACAGACAGACAGACAGACAGACAGACAGACAGACAGACAGACAGACAGACAGACAGACAGACAGACAGACAGACAGACAGACAGACAGACAGACAGACAGACAGACAGACAGACAGACAGACAGACAGACAGACAGACAGACAGACAGACAGACAGACAGACAGACAGACAGACAGACAGACAGACAGACAGACAGACAGACAGACAGACAGACAGACAGACAGACAGACAGACAGACAGACAGACAGACAGACAGACAGACAGACAGACAGACAGACAGACAGACAGACAGACAGACAGACAGACAGACAGACAGACAGACAGACAGACAGACAGACAGACAGACAGACAGACAGACAGACAGACAGACAGACAGACAGACAGACAGACAGACAGACAGACAGACAGACAGACAGACAGACAGACAGACAGACAGACAGACAGACAGACAGACAGACAGACAGACAGACAGACAGACAGACAGACAGACAGACAGACAGACAGACAGACAGACAGACAGACAGACAGACAGACAGACAGACAGACAGACAGACAGACAGACAGACAGACAGACAGACAGACAGACAGACAGACAGACAGACAGACAGACAGACAGACAGACAGACAGACAGACAGACAGACAGACAGACAGACAGACAGACAGACAGACAGACAGACAGACAGACAGACAGACAGACAGACAGACAGACAGACAGACAGACAGACAGACAGACAGACAGACAGACAGACAGACAGACAGACAGACAGACAGACAGACAGACAGACAGACAGACAGACAGACAGACAGACAGACAGACAGACAGACAGACAGACAGACAGACAGACAGACAGACAGACAGACAGACAGACAGACAGACAGACAGACAGACAGACAGACAGACAGACAGACAGACAGACAGACAGACAGACAGACAGACAGACAGACAGACAGACAGACAGACAGACAGACAGACAGACAGACAGACAGACAGACAGACAGACAGACAGACAGACAGACAGACAGACAGACAGACAGACAGACAGACAGACAGACAGACAGACAGACAGACAGACAGACAGACAGACAGACAGACAGACAGACAGACAGACAGACAGACAGACAGACAGACAGACAGACAGACAGACAGACAGACAGACAGACAGACAGACAGACAGACAGACAGACAGACAGACAGACAGACAGACAGACAGACAGACAGACAGACAGACAGACAGACAGACAGACAGACAGACAGACAGACAGACAGACAGACAGACAGACAGACAGACAGACAGACAGACAGACAGACAGACAGACAGACAGACAGACAGACAGACAGACAGACAGACAGACAGACAGACAGACAGACAGACAGACAGACAGACAGACAGACAGACAGACAGACAGACAGACAGACAGACAGACAGACAGACAGACAGACAGACAGACAGACAGACAGACAGACAGACAGACAGACAGACAGACAGACAGACAGACAGACAGACAGACAGACAGACAGACAGACAGACAGACAGACAGACAGACAGACAGACAGACAGACAGACAGACAGACAGACAGACAGACAGACAGACAGACAGACAGACAGACAGACAGACAGACAGACAGACAGACAGACAGACAGACAGACAGACAGACAGACAGACAGACAGACAGACAGACAGACAGACAGACAGACAGACAGACAGACAGACAGACAGACAGACAGACAGACAGACAGACAGACAGACAGACAGACAGACAGACAGACAGACAGACAGACAGACAGACAGACAGACAGACAGACAGACAGACAGACAGACAGACAGACAGACAGACAGACAGACAGACAGACAGACAGACAGACAGACAGACAGACAGACAGACAGACAGACAGACAGACAGACAGACAGACAGACAGACAGACAGACAGACAGACAGACAGACAGACAGACAGACAGACAGACAGACAGACAGACAGACAGACAGACAGACAGACAGACAGACAGACAGACAGACAGACAGACAGACAGACAGACAGACAGACAGACAGACAGACAGACAGACAGACAGACAGACAGACAGACAGACAGACAGACAGACAGACAGACAGACAGACAGACAGACAGACAGACAGACAGACAGACAGACAGACAGACAGACAGACAGACAGACAGACAGACAGACAGACAGACAGACAGACAGACAGACAGACAGACAGACAGACAGACAGACAGACAGACAGACAGACAGACAGACAGACAGACAGACAGACAGACAGACAGACAGACAGACAGACAGACAGACAGACAGACAGACAGACAGACAGACAGACAGACAGACAGACAGACAGACAGACAGACAGACAGACAGACAGACAGACAGACAGACAGACAGACAGACAGACAGACAGACAGACAGACAGACAGACAGACAGACAGACAGACAGACAGACAGACAGACAGACAGACAGACAGACAGACAGACAGACAGACAGACAGACAGACAGACAGACAGACAGACAGACAGACAGACAGACAGACAGACAGACAGACAGACAGACAGACAGACAGACAGACAGACAGACAGACAGACAGACAGACAGACAGACAGACAGACAGACAGACAGACAGACAGACAGACAGACAGACAGACAGACAGACAGACAGACAGACAGACAGACAGACAGACAGACAGACAGACAGACAGACAGACAGACAGACAGACAGACAGACAGACAGACAGACAGACAGACAGACAGACAGACAGACAGACAGACAGACAGACAGACAGACAGACAGACAGACAGACAGACAGACAGACAGACAGACAGACAGACAGACAGACAGACAGACAGACAGACAGACAGACAGACAGACAGACAGACAGACAGACAGACAGACAGACAGACAGACAGACAGACAGACAGACAGACAGACAGACAGACAGACAGACAGACAGACAGACAGACAGACAGACAGACAGACAGACAGACAGACAGACAGACAGACAGACAGACAGACAGACAGACAGACAGACAGACAGACAGACAGACAGACAGACAGACAGACAGACAGACAGACAGACAGACAGACAGACAGACAGACAGACAGACAGACAGACAGACAGACAGACAGACAGACAGACAGACAGACAGACAGACAGACAGACAGACAGACAGACAGACAGACAGACAGACAGACAGACAGACAGACAGACAGACAGACAGACAGACAGACAGACAGACAGACAGACAGACAGACAGACAGACAGACAGACAGACAGACAGACAGACAGACAGACAGACAGACAGACAGACAGACAGACAGACAGACAGACAGACAGACAGACAGACAGACAGACAGACAGACAGACAGACAGACAGACAGACAGACAGACAGACAGACAGACAGACAGACAGACAGACAGACAGACAGACAGACAGACAGACAGACAGACAGACAGACAGACAGACAGACAGACAGACAGACAGACAGACAGACAGACAGACAGACAGACAGACAGACAGACAGACAGACAGATAGATAGATAGATAGATAAATAAAGATAGATAGATAGATAGATAGATATATATAGATACATGGATAGATAGATATATATATTTATATGTATGTATATATGTGTATACGTGTGTGTATGCATGTGTAGAAAATGTTTATTTGTATTTTCTCATGTAATTTAAAAAAAATGTACTAACCTTTGCATCCAGCCTTTCTTGAAAGAAACTCTATGTTTAGTAATAGGCAAATTTTTGGCGTTATATTTCTGTCCCATTGTGTGGACAACAAACTAATACTAAATACTAAAACTAAAAACAAACTAAATATATATTATAAATATATATTATGTAGAAACTTTTCACGTTTCACTTTACAC
The DNA here is from genome assembly GCF_030444845.1 of Prenolepis imparis. Classification (NCBI taxonomy): domain Eukaryota; kingdom Metazoa; phylum Arthropoda; class Insecta; order Hymenoptera; family Formicidae; genus Prenolepis; species Prenolepis imparis. Next base: position 26,813,746 of record NW_028141159.1, read on the forward strand.
GGTAACGACACGTCCTAACGTGACTTCTTGTGTACGCTGCTTCGTTGTTACGCGTACATATAGCACCGCGCGACGTGAGTGACGAGTCGCGCAGTAGATCATATCAACGTACTACACAGACAGATTACTGCGGTACATACATACTACTGATACCGCGTGAATATGAAAGATCTGACGTGTGTTTTTACGAATATAACAAATAAGAATATTTATTATAAGAAAAATACAATTTATATATATATATATATATGTTATTTTTTTCTTGCACAATTATAATTATAGAGTTTGTGCCCGTACTGCTCGCTGCACCAGGATGATAGCCTCGCACAAAAAAGGGTCCAGGACTATATTTTTGCAATTTTTTTTATGAATATAGTAAATGTAAAATAATTATTAATCAAACTAATGAACATAACTATTATATTAAAATAATTCTTATTCTAATAAATCATTGAAGACATTCGTATGAAATATAAATCAAATGATTTTTTTATTTGGTAATAAATTGTCAATCGAATCTGATTAAATTAGCTCGATTTTATCGAATGACTTTGAATTGAATTCGTTTTCGTAGAATGCTTCGTTTTACTAATCGTAGAATGCTTTTTGATTAATTTTATTTATATTACAAGTGTCAATTGGACACTTCAATTTATTTCGTTCATATCAAATTACCTTACAATTAGATAAATCGTTTATATAGTCTATCGTCATCTATAAAAAAGTAATACTAGTATAATAGTAATTATAATATTAGTAATTAGTAATATGTGTATATTTCTCTGAAGTTTACAACTTGAATTTTTATCAACATTTATAATGTAAAATTATGAAATGACGATTGATTATATAAAAGATATGAACAAAATAAATTGAAGATTGTCCAATTGACACTTGATATAAACAAAATTAATCAAAGAGCATTCTAGTTATTCTAGCGATTAGTAAAAACGAATTCAATTCAAAGTCTTTCGATAGAATCGAGCAAATTCAATCGAAGATTCGATTGACAATTTATTAAAAAATCATTTGATTTATATTTCATACAAATGTCTTCAATGATTTATAAAATAAGAATAATAATAGTTATGTTCATTAGTTTGATGAATAATTATTTTACATTTACTATATTCATAAAAAAAATTGCAAAAATATAGTCCTGTGGCCCTTTTTTTGTGCGGGGATATATTCTGGTGCTGCGGGCAGTGCGGGCACGTATCCTGGTGCTACGAATACGTATCCTGGTGCTGTCGGCGGTGCGTGCCGGGGGGGGGGGGGAGCGACATCCGTCGCCATCCTCGTGTCCGCTGGTAGCGGCGTAAATCGCATCATGCGAAAAAGGGCAACATATGTCCTACTCGGTTTTGAACCCGAGTTCGCACGGTGATAATCCCACGCACTAAATTGGCACCACAGGACTCAGGGTATCAATATGAATTTTTATGAGACATTTCAATTAAAATAAAAGAAAAAACAAAAATAAAAAAAATAAAATAAAACTAGTTTTATTTGGAATATTATCTTTTTGAAATAAGTGGCTGAATGATATTCCTTTCCATATGTTTCTATTAAAAAAAAATAATTTGTAGTATTATTTTGAAATGTCTCATAAAAATTCATATTGATACCGTCCTATGATGCCAATTGCGTAGAGTAGATTATCACCGAGCGAACTCGGGTTCAAGACCAAGAAGGACACCCTTTTTTTACTTTTTTAAAATATATATATATTAGACATATGTTCTGTTTTTTATTTTATAAGTTATATATATTTATAATTACAAATAAGAAAAAATCCTCGCACAATGCTGCTTTGCCAAAAGCGAAAGCGGGAAGAACACTTGAGAGATGAAAAACATTTATGACGAGTTATAAATGTGTGTGTGTGCGTGTGTCCGTCGCGCGATCTCTTATCTACAAAAAACGATCGGCGGCGCGGCAACAACGCACGAGCTTGCGATCGGTCAGTCTGTTGTTCGTCTTCGGAGGAGTAAAAAGCTACGCACGATGACCAGATGTAAGTATTTTATTTTTTCACTTTCTCTGTCTCTGTCTCTCTCTCTGTCTCTCTCTCTCTCTCTCTCTCTCTCTCTCTCTCTCTCTCTCTCTCATATATATATATATATATAATATAAAATATATAAATGCTTATCTTTTTATATTTTTTTTAGCAAGAAGTGAAGGATACATCCCGAGACGAAAGACGACGGCGACGGTGATGGTGACGGCCCCGTTACCACCAAACACGAGGAAGGCGACGGCGCCGTTACCAGCGGACACGAGGATGGCGACGGCGCCGCTGCCAGCGGACACGAGGATGGCGACGGCGCCGCTGCCAGCGGACACGAGGATAGCGACGGCGCCGCTGCCAGCGGACAATGTAAAGAAGGTTAGTTTTATTAATTTTTCGATAATATATATATTTTTTTTCAATTACTAATATATAAAATAAAGACTCCAAAAAATATAATGTAAAGGATAGATCTAGTATTCAGATCATAGTAGGGATACTATGAGAGTTCTAACCCATGGGGCTCCGAGGGGGGCTCCGAGGGGGGCGCGGGGCGGGGGGGTTCTCCAGGGCGAGGGGGTATGACGTTACGCGGGGCGGGGGCGCTTATCGCGTATTGTTTTTCATAAACAAAACAGCGTATTGTATTACTTTGAATTATCTAACATGTTTTATTATAAACAAAACACCGCAAAGTGAGCGCCGACATTCGGCCACCCACGCGATACCTCCCCCACCCCTCCCCCATAAGGCGACGCGCTTTGGCGGTACTTCCACCCTCCCCCTCCCCTGCCCATATGTGACGTTTCTTCCTCATTGTTTAGGAAGAATTCTTTTGCGATAATTTTGCCGGCATTCGGCCGCCCTCGCGGTACCTCCCCCTCCCCTCCTCCATCTGAGGGGATCTTGGGAGGTCGCGCTTATCGCAATGAACACGTCGGGACGTGTTTTTTTCGCGGTAAAAGACCGTGTTGCATTACGCGCCGATATTCGGCAGCCTTTGCAGAACCTTTCCCCTCCCCTAAGCGGAATTCTTTCTCATTGTTTAGGGAGCGCCGATGTCCGGCCGCTTGAATTTTTATAAACAAAAATGAGCGCCGATGTCCGGCCGCTCTGTATCAAAAGCGATAACGCGATGAAGGGAGATCACCTTTCTGATATGTAATTAAACAATCCGTTAATCATGAAGAGGGGAAGAAATGATTAGACGAAATATAATAAGGACTGCTACCACTTCAAATCATAGTACGTAATTTGCAAGCGCACAGATACGTCGGTCGAAAAAAGAATAGCGGGTGCAAGTGCTCTATAGAACGTGATTTTAAAAAGTGTGGAAAAATTGTGCAGTAATGTGTCAAAAATGGAAAATAATAATTTCGAAGCGATATTAGACGAGTCGTCTGACGAAGATCACGCGCTGTCGGATGACAGTAATTATATTAGTGATCGCAGTGAGGATCTTACGGATATTGACGACAAGGTAGTGGACAATTCACAAATCCTTGCGCTAAACGGACGTACAAAAGTTTGTACCATATACTTTTATTATTCGACGGGTACTGATCAAGCTCTATGTACTACATGTATGATCTCTATTCAAGACTTCGGACACATGTATGCTGTTCGGAAGCATGTGATTCAATTACACGACGCAGTGGAGAGTCGATCGTGCTGCAATTGTAGAAATCCATTGTATATAATAATTCCATGCGATATGTGCCCTATTTGCACACAATAAACTTTGGGAGATTATGCTGGGACACTTAAAGTGAAAATTCTAATAGACAATGGGGAACACGTGGGACTGCGATGCAATGCTACCAATAAACAACCTTGGGCATTAAAATCAAGAGGGGAGCAACATTATAATATATGTGTCGTGTCATAGAGTAGTAGACTTATACTCACATGCTCGTGCTGTGCGGTTGCATGAAACTGTAAGATATACTCTAATTGAAGGGAAAACGTGTTGTAAAGATGTTAACTCTGGAGGAATACATTGCATCGCTGGAAAAAGATGTGTTAAAATTTGCTGCTCGGTTTGAAGAAGAAAATTTTGCAGTGCGTCCGACTGAAAGTGATAAAGTGAGTTATAGTAAATGGGAGTTGGAGTGCGATGGATGTATCGACTTGTTAAAAGGAAAATGCCCACAAGAACTAATGAGAATTTTCGTAATGAAAATCAACCCAAAGAAATTATTAATTGGAAATTTGCAGTCACGGACCGCGCGACTTGAAGAAATAAGAAGATCGCTACGCAGACGTTACTTAAGCGTAGATACCAATGTTCCAGCACTATCGACAAACACTCCAGTAAATTCAATCGTGCAGGCAATACACGGGCGTGAAATAGGTTTTAAAAAACGTCACACGAAAAACCTGTATGATTGCATCTTTACGCATAATTTGTATCATTCTCCACTCGACTATTTTGATTGGCGAGTTCAAAATTTCTGTGTAACAGAACTCAATCCTGGTTGTATGGCAAACAAGTTTTGTTTTTGGTAAGTCTCATTAATTTTATAATAAATAAATTAAAATATTTAAAAATTATTAAATTAATAAAAAAAAACTTTTTTTTTGTTATGCAGAAACCGCATCCACCTCGCCCTGCCGCCTCACAGCCACCACCGACACCACCTCGCAGCCACCATCGCGCTGCTTTATATATTTTATATTTTTATATATTATAATTATTGTATTATATTTTACATTTTATATTTTACATTTTATATTGTTTATCTTATTATTTGTATTTTTTCTTATATATTCATATTATATTATTATTATTATATTTTTATATTATATTCATATTATATTATATATTTAAAATTTTTTAAATTTACACACACACACATTTTGTAAATACACACACACACACACATACTCATTTTATAAATAAACATTATTTTAAATATTAAAAATATAGTTTATTTTAGAATAAGTCCTCTCCCCTTCCTCCTATTAAAAAAAAAAGTCTCTCTCGCGGTCCCTAACCTCGCGCTATCTTTCTCTTTCATGTACCTCATCGAGCCATCTCTTTCTTCTCTCGGGCGTCATCTCTCGCGCTCTTCGCCGCTACATCTCTCTCGCGCTATCTTTCTCTTTCATGTACCTCGCCGAGCCATCTCTTTCTTCTCTCGCGCGTCATCTCTCACGCTCTTCGCCGCTACATCTCTCTCGCGCGCTATCTCTAGTAAACGCTCCACGCTCTCTCTCTTCTAAGCGCTCTCGTGGTCCTTTTCGAGGGTATAAACAAAACAGTATGACAGTGAGCGCAGGCAGCTCGAATTTATAAACAGATATTTATCACTATGGTATTCCTTTGTGGAAAGTTTGAGATGGAGCTGAAGCTTATGGAGAGAGTCTGTCTCCACATCAAAAAGTCTCGAACAGTCGCCGAGCGAAGTGCTAGTGTAAGTGCTAGAATAAAGTGTTAAACAGTTTTTTAAAAAAAATGGAATTTATTGGAGAAATATTTGGGCGGCGCTTTTTTGAATCGCTAATTACGGGACTATTCCGGAATATCCCCTTCCTGGGGACATCATATATATTTCGAGATGAGTTTGAAGGAAGACGGTTCATCGAATGTGTCGTAAGGGCCATATTCTGCCTCTTCGCAATCCCGATAAGGCTTATTATTATATACATTGTTACATATGTGATAAAGTATCAAGCGCGAATGTTGGTAGCGCAGGCGCGAGCGGCGAGGAGCGTCGAGCGAGCGAGTCGGGGGTTTAGCTAGGGAGAGCGGGAGAAGGAGAGCTCTCTCGATTTCCAACCACGTAGCGATACACACGTTTCGGGAACTACTGTTCAAGTATCATTATTAGCCAAGTAAAGGATTATTCATCATGTAAAGAAAACGGAGTAATCTTTTTTATACCTGCAACAATTACCTCACTTCTCCCGACGAAGACAAGAATACACGACAGTTGGCGACGAGGATGGGATCCTGTGATTGACGGCCAGTACAACGCTAATTCTGCTGGGTTCATCTGCGTACGATCGAACGAAAGGTTGCACTCATAAAAAAAAGGGAGAAGCACGTGAGTACATTAGCACGCAAAAGTTTCAAGAGAAGCAAGTAGAATTGTCGCAGCACGATGACAGAGACATCGGCTTCGTTGGTTCCGGTGGTACACGGAAATTTTGCAATAGAAACTTTTGATCCGAACGTGACAAATTGGAAACGGTGGTTAAGACGTTTCGAGGGGGCAGCTACAGTTTTTAAAGTTCCGGAGGCGCAAAAAGTTGCGTATTTATTACATTTTATCGGCTCTCTTTCTTTTGACTTAATTTGCGATAAAGTGGCTCCGGTGGACCCGTATACACAAACCTACGCTGTTCTAACGGCAAAGTTAGCGGAGTACTACGCACCCGCACCCCTCGAAATTGCAGAAAATTATCGGTTTCACCAGAGGAAGCAGGGAGAGAGCGAAACGGTGCAGCAATACGTTGCTGCGTTACATAAATTAAGTATAAATTGCAATTTTGGACAATATTTGCAGACTGCTCTAAGAAACCAGTTAGCTTTTGGATTGTTGAGTAAAAGAGCTCAATCACGGTTGCTTGAAACGAAGGACCTTACTTTTGAAAAGGCGGTGGAAATGGCAACATCCATGGAGTTATCAGAGAAGGACGTGGGCCAAATTCAGGCTGGACCAGCAAATGTAATTTCGTTAAATCAAAAAGAAAAATTTTCAAATAAGAAGAACGAACGAGCTACAGCAAGGAAGAAGACACAAGGAAAGTCAAACGCGTTCGTAAATAAGAGGCGAAACGGTAACGTTTCGTGGGCACATTCCAGTGCCGATGTAAACATTACATGTTTCAGGTGCGGCGGCAAACATCTAGCGACTGTTTGTACTTTAGACAGGAATGTTGCTTGTAGAAATTGTGGTACAAAAGGTCATTTACAGAAAGTATGCAAAAGAAAAAGCAAAGTAGCGGCGAATGAATTGGGGGAGATTTTATCGACGCAGACGGAGCATAATAAGTTTCGTGAAAAATATTATACAGCGGTAATTTTAGGTGATAAGGAAGCACGTTTCGAAATTGATAGCGGAGCGGCCGTCACCATTGTAAGTAAATCGTTTGTAGGAATTTTTTGTCCTGGCGTGCGCGTCGAAAAATCGAACCTACAATTGGTTACTTTCTGTAAAACGACAATTCCAGTTGTCGGATTTGTTAAAGTTCAAGTACGGTATGGCAGTATGGTCAAAATGTTAAATATGTACATTGCAAATACAGATAGAGAACCATTATTAGGCCGCGAATGGATTAGGCAATTAAAAATTCAATTATCGGATACATTAAATACATTAAATACAGATTTACCTAAGGAAGTCGAGTTTTTATTACAACAATATAAAGAGGGTTTAGATCCAAATTCATCTAAAATAAAAAATATACAAGCTCGGTTAGCAATTAAAGAAAATTCGCGTCCGTGTTTTTTACGAGCTAGAAAAGTACCTTTCAAGTTAATGTCGTTGGTAGAAACAGAAATAGAAAGATTAGTTGAAATAGGTATACTTAAGAAAGTAAATTCCTCAGCATGGGCCACTCCTGTGGTACCAGTATTAAAAAAAGACGGAACAGTTCGTTTATGCGGAGATTTTAGTGTTACGTTAAATAAACACTTAGAAATAGATGAACATCCACTACCAACGATCGATGAATTGTTTTATGCGGTAGCCGGTGGAAACAAATTTTCTAAAATCGATTTAAAGCAAGCTTATTTGCAAATGGAGGTTCATCCGGATGATCAAGAGATGCTTACTATAAATACGCACCGAGGACTATACAAATGTACACGTTTGCTATACGGAATTGCGTCGGCGCCCGCGATTTGGCAGAGAGAGATAGAGAACGTTTTAAAAGATATTCCCGGAGTGGCAGTATTTTTAGATGATATTAAAGTTACGGGGTCAACAGATCAAATACATTTAGAAAGACTGAAACAAGTATTAGATAGATTAAGCGAGTACAATATACAAATTAATACAGAAAAGAGTGAATTTTTTAAGGACGGAATACATTACTGCGGACATTATATTGATAGAACGGGTATTCACAAAGATAAGGCAAAAATGGAAGCGATTGAAAACATGCCCCGCCCGAAAAATATTACAGAATTGCGTGCGTTTTTAGGATTAGTAAACTATTATGGTAGGTTCATACAAAATGCAAGTACAATTTTAAATCCACTATATAAATTACTTGAAGGTAGACAAAGTAAATCTTGTCCGCTCAATTGGAATAAGGTATGTGAAACAGCGTTCCATAAGGCAAAGAAAGAATTCATGAGCGAAAAGGTTTTAGCGCATTATAACCCGAAATTACCTTTAATAGTAGCGTGCGATGCGAGTGCGTACGGGGTGGGAGCGGTTCTCTCACAAAAACAGGCCGACGGGACAGAACGCGCAATTCAATATGCCTCTCAAACTCTATCGCGTACTCAAAGAAAATATTCCCAAATCGATAAAGAAGCTTACGCAATAATTTTTGCAATTAAAAAGTTCTATCAATACCTTTTCGGAAATCGTTTTGTATTATATACGGATCACCGTCCTTTAACGCAAATTTTCATGCCAAGAAAAGGGTTACCGGCACATTCCGCGTTAAGAATGCAACATTATGCAATTTTCTTGCAAGGGTTCAAATATGACGTCAAATACAGAAGTACGAAGCAACATGGTAATGCAGATGGGTTATCACGATTACCAATTACATATGAAGTGGAATACGAAAACGATGTAGTTGATAATTTCGAAATAAATGTTATAGAGTCTTTACCAATTATGCATTTTGAACTATCGGAAGAAACAAAAAAAGATAGGGAATTACAACCACTATATTTAGCATTACAAAAGGGTAACAGTATTAAACCATGCGAACGATTCAATATTCCAATGGACGAATTTAGTTTTCAAAAAGGCGTTATTATGCGGGATTGCCGAGTAATAATCCCACAAAAACTTAGAAATAGAATTTTACAAGAATTACATTCCGAACACGCAGGCATTGTTAAAATGAAAGCGTTAGCAAGACAGTATGTGTGGTGGCCACGTATTGACCAGGACCTCGAAAAAGTAGCAAAAGATTGTGCAAATTGTAATTTGGTACGGAATAATCCACGTGAAATCAAAACATACAAATGGGAAGCAGCTAAATTCCCATTTCAGCGTGTACATATTGATTTTGCGGGGCCATTTATGGGCCATTATTTTTTTGTTTTGGTAGACGCTTTTTCGAAATGGCCCGAGGTTTATATTACAAAAGATTTAACGAGCAATACAACCATACAAAAATGCAGGCAAACATTCACTACATTCGGGATCCCGGAGATAATCGTTTCGGATAACGGACGACATTTCATATCAAATGAGTTTGCACGGTTCTTACGTTGTAATGGTATTACTCACAAAACGACAGCCCCGTTCCATCCGGCGACAAATGGGCAAGCGGAGCGTTTCGTTCAAACTTTAAAAATAGCGTTAAAGAAGAAGTTTCAAAATAATAGAGTACAGTTATTAGAATTACAAAAAGCGGTGCAAAGGATATTATTTCATTATAGAATAACACCGCATTTTGTCATAGGAATGTCGCCGGCTGAAAAGATATTCAATAGAAAATTGCGTACACGTTTATCGTTATTACTGCCGAGTGAAAAAAGTAACACAGATAACAGGGAAATATGTAATACGCGCGAGTTTCAAGTAGGAGAGAGAGTTGAATGTCGAAATTATTACGGATCTACTAAATGGAAGTTTGGAAAGATCGAAAAACGCATTGGACTATTACATTATATAATCCGAATGAATAATAACACCTGTTGGAAGCGACACATTGATCAAATACAAAGAGTCGGAAACGTCGCACAGGATCCCCAAATTTCGGAGAAATTATGGGACTACAATGCACCCGGAGAAACTGAAGTACCCGCAGAACAAAAAGATCAGGTTGAAACAAACCAACCACTAGTCCAAGGAGGCTCAATGAATGCAGATAAGGATCCTAGTAAGGAAAACACCCACATCACTGAAAGGAAGCGAAAGGAGAAGGGAGTTTCCGAACAAGAGACTCCGCGGAAATCTAAGCGAACTTGTGGTCCACCTAAACGTTACGGGAACCAGTAATGCGATAATTTTTTTTCTCCTTCGTTAAAATTTTTTTTGTTACTATTGTTTAATTTTTTTTCCTTTTCTTTCTTTCCCCGTTTCATATACCGATATCTGCGAAAATTTTTTTTCTTAGAGGGGAAGGAAAGTGTTACATATGTGATAAAGTATCAAGCGCGAATGTTGGTAGCGCAGGCGCGAGCGGCGAGGAGCGTCGAGCGAGCGAGTCGGGGGTTTAGCTAGGGAGAGCGGGAGAAGGAGAGCTCTCTCGATTTCCAACCACGTAGCGATACACACGTTTCGGGAACTACTGTTCAAGTATCATTATTAGCCAAGTAAAGGATTATTCATCATGTAAAGAAAACGGAGTAATCTTTTTTATACCTGCAACAATTACCTCACTTCTCCCGACGAAGACAAGAATACACGACATACATATATATTAATTTTTTTTTTTATTTTAATTTATTTAATTTTTGTTTTTAATTTAATTTACTTATGTTGTTTTTATTAATTATTAATGATATTAATATTTTTTCCAGAGCTATATGATGTCTGACGTTCAAATTGATGGTTTTGTGAATATAGAAAGAAGGAGAGATGTGAGGTATTGGCGGCGGGTGGATCGCGAACTTCATGATTGGTTGTGGGGTGACCTCTCCGAACAAAACAATGATCATTTCGATTATATCGCTTCAACATGAGACCAATGTTTGGGGAGGAGCCATATCCAGAGGATGAAGATTGGAATTGGTACGTGTCTTTCTTATAATAAATTAAAATATTAATATGTAAATAATAATATATTTAATATATAATTTGTTGTAGAAGAAGCCCTACCCGGTCGCACCATCGCTTGCGGCCTTGCCACCCCCACCATCGTCGGCACAGCCGCCCGGCCGCCTCACCGCCACGCATCAATCCGCCGCCGCTCCACCATCGTCGGTTCCACCGTAGCCACCTCCACCACCGACAATTTTTATATATATATATATTATAATATTTATTTATATTCTTATCTTTATATTCTTATCATTATATTCATATCTTTATATTCATTTATATTTTATATCCATTTTATATCCATTTTATATTCACATTTACTTATTCACATTTATATACATTTATATACATTTATATCCATTTATATCCATTTATATTCTTTTAAACACACACAAACACACAAACACATACACAAATGTATAATACACATTTATTCATAATTAAAAATAATTGATATTAAATTAATATATTCATTTTAAAAATTCCTATTCTTTTCCCTCACTGCGTCATCTCTCGCGTGCGCCTCTCGCTCTCTTTCTCTCGCGTTCACCTCGCGCTCTCTCTTTCTCTCTTAAGCGCTATCTCTCTAGCAGTCCCTAGCCTCGCGATCCCTAGCCTCTCGGTCCCTAGCCTCTCGGTCCCTAGCCTCGCGATCCCTAGCCTCTCGATCCCTAGCCTCGCGATCCCTAGCCTCTCGGTCCCTAGCCTCGCGATCCCTAGCCTCTCGGTCCCTAGCCTCGCGATCCCCCTTCCCCGCATGACGTCATCCCCCGCAAGGACCAAGCAATTATTGAGGAGCTATACGTATAAGAGCTGGGACTGCTTACGGGTGGGAGAAAGATGGAGATTGGAAATGCATGCAAAGAAATTACATCATAATTTAAACTTAAAAACTCTTTTATTCTTTTACATATTATTTTCTTACATATTTTTTTCCTACATATTATGAACTAAAAACTAAAGCTGCCAGCTCACAATCGATGAGCTGATGCTTGTTGAAGGCGTCGCTAGCGTGTATTACATTTAATACTTCTTTATTATCCTTTACAGTGGACGCGATATTTGAAAATTGCGTAAACTTGATATCGACTGTATTGATAATTTTAACCAATCGGTCAAAAGTTACATCGATGGATAGATCGAGATCGAACATACGGTGTAACGTCGATTCGATCATCATCATGCATACACTTGAAGATTCAAGACTTATTAAGTTGGCGTCGTTAATCGTACGAACTCGCACTGTTAGTGGTCCAAGGCTTATAAAACTGTAGGCATCTTTAGAGTCGTTTCGAAGCAGATTCTGAATATTGTAACGTTGCTCGTAGAGTCCCTTCCACGTTTCGAGAGATAGTATCAGTTCCTTTCCTCGATGATCTCCTATGGCGATTTCCACGTAAATCGGTGGATCCACTTTGATACCAATTTCGAGGAATTTAAATCCCGTAGTTGTCAATGCATATCGTTTGCATAGTATACGAACCGCATGAGGCTTTAATGAAAAGCTGTAAAAATGAAATTAGTTTAAAAATAAAACAATTTGTAAAAAATATAAAGACAAAAATAGAAAAAGTTAAACTTACTTGTCGCATTTGTTCTCAAACGATGGAGTTTCATCACAATTCGGTATGTAATTATTCACATGTCTGCCGGAGCCGCTGCTTCTTTCGGTGCAGTACATTTTTTTTTCTATGTTATTAAAGTGAAACCACCAGTACGAACGGTTAACGCGACACTGATCGTATAAAGAAATTAATCGAGTGTTGTACATGACGCTTATTTTTAAAAGTAGTGGGGTAAATGTGGTGGGAGATTCTAGAATACTATTGGCGCTATGAAATTTAGGAGAAGGGGAAACGGCGCTCGGATAAAAAGAATTCTTAGAAACGATTCGTGAGGAAAGGATTGGGGAAGGGGAATAAGAGATAAAACACATTAATGTTTAAATATTTTATTTTTCCAAATCTTGCAATTCTTTCTGGCGTTGCGACCACCAGTTAAATATTTTGAATACATTTTGTAATCCGCAATTCTTAACATGTTTTCCACATCGCATAGTGTTTTTAGCATCTAGATTATTTAGAGACTCGATATCGTCGTAATCAGCATCCAAGGTCTCAATAATGAAACCGTTTCCCGCATCATCCAATATATCGGCTAACCATTCTCACTTTTCAAGTCCTTTTACATATACGAGAATGGATTCTTCTTCTTCTTCATGTGGTCCACCAACGATAGCTGTTGTAATCAAACGCTGAGCCATGCTATATGGAACGTTTCCATCATTCCATCGTAATCCATGATGATTTCGAGTCAACCATGAGGCTTGGTGTCTCTCCGATTTTATGAGCACATCCCATGGTACAGGACATGCGAAAAAATAATGTGATAAAATGAATCCTCTTCTCAGGATTGCCGCTTCCTTTATAATGAATTGTTTATTGAGGATAAACCCCTGTAGATCCACAAACGTTGGTACGGACATGACGAAATCTTCCTCTTCGATGTATCAGTTTAAAAAGAAGAATGACAACCATCTCATAACACTTTGATTTATATTCTGCTATGCTTCCCCCTCTCTAAATTGTTGGTGCATTTAGGTGATTTTGCGCACAACGTTGGTCAACGGGTTATACTGGATCACGCGATCATGTATGATGAGACAGTATGCAGAAGTATTCATCGGCACGTTTTCCTTACACTCAAATTCCAATCTCACATCCACGGTTGCGCTCTTGATCGATTCGTTTTGTCGAGAACAATCGATGATTACGAATGGGCCGTTACGTAGAAACATTGAGACGGTGAGACTCGGCTCGAGATACTCGTATCCGTAATAGTTTTTGCAGAAACGCGCATACGTGTCGTACAGAATCGACCATTTGTTTTTATCGAAGTCCAGATTCATGTCGTCGTACGGATAACATTCCGAGTTCAGATAGAGTTTCACGTTGGTCAATTTACAATCGTCGAATCGACTCATATCCTCAGACATGACATTCTTCCGGCCTGTCTGCAGAGCAAAGATAACGTATCGTGGTTTCTCCAGCTGAGTCGCGGTTTTAATGGCCCACGAATGCTTGGTTGTACGCTGCAATAGCGGAAACTCGTACAGATCCCACGAGCGAAAACCCATGCTGAGGTAGCGTCCGCTTTCCAGAGCGCGCAGCATAGACAGCTTCTTAATCTCGCTCAACAACACATGTGGCATTCGCCATTGTATCTTGAATATGTTGATCACAGGCTCCAGCGTCGAATCTCCAACCAGACAATTGTTGTCGTTGCGCGATCGTATTAAGATCAACTCGTGACGAGCGTTAATCACCACTCGTCTGTAATCCTCGCAAAATCCCAATAACATGTAGAGCGGCACGCAAAAATTGAAGTTTCCACTCACAGTAGTCGGATCACTCCAACTGGCGTTTCTCATAATCACGCTTCTATCGGATGATATCGTTACATAGTTTTTGAGCAAACTTGTTATTCCCACGTTTCTGTTGCGATCAATCTCCACGCCATCGAGTTCATATCGAATCTCATCAAACATGAATGCGACGCAATTATTTCCCAGTATCACATCAGATCCTTCGGCTGGTCTATTTATCCTTAATTCTCCTTCGATGTATAGAAAACTGTCAAACGGCAACGTATACAGATCCTGTTGTTGTATGGGTATTCTTATCTCATCACTGTGTCCGAACGTGGTGTTGGCGAACGGGTTGTACGTGTGAGTCTCAATTTTGATGATACGATCGTCGAAGATTGGCTCTTCCCCGATGTTGAGGATGTCGGTCATTGTTCAGATATTTCGCACCGCGAATCCCAAAGATTGTAAAAATGCAACGTTTGATGCGTTCAGTTTCTTTTTCTTGGCACAACCGGATGATTGGATATTAGCGAATGTCGACGCTGTTGTTGTTGTCGCTGGCTCCGTAAAGATTGTGTTATCTCTCGTGTCTTTCGATCCGTTCAACACAAGCATCTCCTACGCCGCACACGTACGTTATCGCTGTCGTCGTCGTACGTGCAATCTAATGGTGATCTCTTCTCCTCGAAAATCGAGCAATCGTCTGTCCTGGTCGACAACGCGTAACGTTAAATCCGTAATGCTCCGCACGAGATCGGCAGGTAAATGATGTGCGCCGGTGTTTCCGATATCTTATATCCTGGTGGTACCCTCGGTGAAAATTCATGTAACGTATGAACGAGTTTGCCGTTGCTGTATGCACCCGCGGTCACGTTACACTCTACGCGGATAATGTTCACGTTGATAATGTTAATCGGCATGTCCGACCCGTACCATTTTCGCGGCTGCAGTATACGGTTCGAGAATCCCAGCAGCGATCCAATGTTGTTAGACTTGTTAAAATTCATTCTGTAGGCGCATTTGATCTCGCTCCTCATCTTATTGTAATTAGCGCGGAGCACTATCGGATATTCTTCATCTTCAAAATCACCATTGTCATTGTGTTTTTTATCGTCATCACGAACAGCGTGTCGCGGACGTTTTCATGAAATTGCATGTTTCAAAAACTCATGTATCGCTTGCACCTCGTACGATCCCTCGGGAATCGTAATTTTCGCGTCATCTTTGCCAAAGTAAAATTTATTATTCGAGGAATTCACGTTCGATATCGTGTGATAAGTCTCAAAATCCGCTAGACCGAGTTCATATTCATCGTCGCTCAAATCTATGGTGGGAAAGTAGTTTGCCGCGAGGACGCTACTCTTTCCAGTCAGCGTGAATGTCATAGACATATCGGCAAAACTGTTTAACGAATACTGAGTTAAATAATGCAATGTCCGTCTTTAAATTCACGTGTATCGACCGTTCGGAAAAACTGCAAACACAATTGTCCACAGATGCTCTGATCATAAGTTTGAACAGGTGTGTGATTGTATTGTATCTTTGTCACGTTCAGCCCGAAATATTGCACCAATTCATTCGGTGGTCGAAGATTGCCATAACTGTCGAAATATATAGCGCGATTCCTCCTCTTTGCGTACGCCACCCAATGAGTACCCGATCCTTTAGCGTTATCCAAATTTATGATGCTGCTCTCGTTTTGATATATACCACCGATCGGTAGCGAATCACGCATGAAAACACCTCTAAAGTATGGAATGCGCATACGTTTTGCCAGTTGCAGCAATTGTATATTAGTAGTTTCGCCCTTTGGCATTTTTAGCGTCTCTTTGACGTTTTTTTCCCCCCTTTTTTCTCGTTGAAACTCCTCGTCCGTGTTTGTATGGAGCGAGATACAATCCGTGACCTTCCATGGCGCGATTGTGACGTAGCATCTCTTGCAACTGACGTTGTGCAGCTTTTCCATCGTTCACCATCTTTGCTACACCAGTCGCTCCACCAATCATGGATCCAAGCGCGCCCAACATTGGTAGAATTGGCAATATGCCACCGCGTTTCGATACCGGAAGTATCCGTTTCTTCGTCGTCTTTTTCTTTGTCTTCGTCGTCGTCTTCAGGCCCATACCGAGCTTCGTCTTGGTTTTCATCGCTGCCCAGACAGCTGTGGTGGCGGCTCTTTCACCGAGAGTCGAATCTCTCGCAATGATACGAGTTCGCGCTTTGTCGGCGAGTACCTTATCCGCCACGTGTCTCTCGGTGAGATCGTTGCTCCGAGAGTACGCAATATCGTGTTCACGGCACGCCGTGTCCAATGGGTTGATACCTCGATCGCCTCTGGCTAATCGCTTTTGTAGCCGCGTGCCCGGACCACAAAACTGATAGCCGGGGATATGGAATTCGATTGGAAGTGCGTTTATTGCGTGATTTAATAGTCCTCTACCTATTTTTTTCGCTGACATTCGCTGCAATCCTTTATCATCGGCGCTGGACCGTCGATGTGCGTTCGCTGCCACGGTCGATTGTAATGTTCGAAACAGCGGCGACAGGCCTGAATCTCTGGATCCGCCTTTATGTGTTCTGGAAGCTTGTCCCACACGTAGTGGATGTGATTTTCACATTGCAGTAAAACTGCTTTTGGCACAAATTGCAGCTGTTCGGTGCTTAAACCGTGAATATCGGAGGCACTTGTTAGCAGAACAAACATTTTTCCGTTACTGAGCGATTCGTGGTTCCGCGCAGCTATAAATAGGCAAGCGTTCGATTCAATCGGGGAGTGGGAAAATGAGATTCGTGCGACAACCTTTGACGATACGCGTGACGAATTGCGACGACAGATTACGCTCGGTGGGGGACAACGCGGAGATGCGCAGACATGGTACGATGTTGCCGACTACTATACGCGCGATCGTATGCGGCCCCTCGAATTGCGGTAAAACTAACGTCTTGATTTGATAGAAAGCCCGCACGGTGTTTGCTTCGAAAACGTGTACGTGTACTCAAAGTCGCTGCAACAGCCAAAATATCGGTATCTAGAGGATTTGTTGACGTCGATCGAAGAAATCGGCTACTTTACATTCTCCAATAACAGTGACGTCATTCCACCGAGCGAGGCATGTCCAAACTCGATTTTCATCTTTGATGACGTGGCGTGTGACAAGCAAGGTACGATAAGAGAGTACTTTTCAATGGGACGCCACTCGAACGTTGATTGCTTCTATCTCTGTCAGACGTACGCGAGAATACCAAAACATCTTATACGCGACAACGCGAACTTACTGATCTTGTTTAAACAGGATGGTATCAACTTGAAACACGTGTACAACGATCATGTGAATACCGACATGTCGTATGAAGATTTCAGTAAATTATGTCGTATTTGTTGGCAACAAAAGTATGGATTCCTAGTGATAGACAAGGACAGCTTGCTTACAAACGGGCGATACAGAAAAGGATTTAATGAGTTTGCGATACCACAAAACGATTAGTCGCTGCCGATATTCTGTAGAGAAGAGTGAAATGCGAACACTCTGCAGACATGGCTGATAACCATAACATTCGCGAGCGTGAAAAGATTGCGAAGGAAATTGTGAAAACGAGCGAATCGATCCGTAAGAAACATCGTGCTTTAAAGACTGGTAAGATCGATGACGATATTGCAGTCAAGACTCACTTTAAACCTATTATCGAACCACTACAAAAGATTGTCGACAACGCGAGCTTGATCGCAGTGAAAAACGAACCTGAGAGTAAAGCTGACGTGAAAATTAAAACGTTACCCGCTGTTAAGCGGTACGAGGAGAAGGAGGAAAATGCGACACTGAAAAAGAGAAAACGACCAAACACAAATCGCTCATCGACATCACGTACATCGGACGGATTTTTACTGGATGAACCACCGATAAGCTCTACACCGTCCACCTCTACACAGTCCGCGACAACGAGAATCCTACCATTTACAATACCCGAATCACTCGCAAACGAAAATGTTTTCGAAACCACAAGCAATTCACTTGAAACATCCGTTCGAAACACGTTACAAACGTCGGAAGGTCAAAAAATGTTGCGAGAGCACTTCGGACCACTGGGACAAAAATACATGGGTGCTCTCCTCGGTGGCGATAAAAAAAATGAGATTGATCACGTATATGGTGTCTATTTCGAAAAGGATGGAATGTTGCTCGGTAACAAACAATTCGACATGGATAAATATTACTCTATAATTATAGACAAAGTAAAGTACATTGGTACACCTGGATTATACGAGCTAGTCTTCAAGAGGATTCCCGATGATGTTATTTACACGGAAGACGATATGCAAAAATACAAGAGCATATTATTGGCGACGAATGCGCATAAACGCAATTATGACACACAAGGCCAATTACGAAGCAACAGGGGATACAAGTACAAACAAATAATCGCACCGTTGATGTCAATTGAAAAGAAAAAATCTGGAAAGGGTGTATTCATGCCTCAAGCGATGACGCTAACCGACAATAAAATTGATTACGTGCACTGGGACGACCCCAACGAGCTAGTGGATCGGGTACGATTGCTCGATGCTTCGCGCCGAGCTGGCCACAACGCTCACGACAATGAGATCCTGTCGATCATCGAGGAACTTCGCGAAGCAGGCATTATTATAAATTAAACGGGGTCTCGGCAAAACTAATCAGTCGATCGACGTCATTCGCATCGAAAAATGCCTATCAACAAATTTGGATTATTCGAACGGAGAAATGATGCAACTGGCACAAGCGATCATTGGGATAGATTGGTGAGAAGTTATGTGCGCGGAAACGCTCTGTGTCGTGTCGCTACAGACTATAATGCAAGATCGCGCAAGATTCGTCGTGTAGCGCAACCTGAAGCTGACACTGATGCTGTCAACAAACTGTATGTGGAATCCTACGTTAAAAGATTGATGAATCATCAGAAAGAATCAGATGAGAAGCTGACTTCGTTCGAGAAGGACGTGCGAGCAGTACAGACTGCGATAAACGAACTTCAACGTACAGCTAATGCTAACTCAAAAACGACTATCAACCTGAATGAGCAGCAGTGAACGGGTTAGGAGCGGTTATCGAACCGTTATCAAACATCTACGAACGGCTACGAGCAATTATCGAACGGCTACGAAGGATTATCGAACTGCTATCTAACTACAATGAGTGGTAGTGGTAGTGAACGGCCTAGCAACAGGTGCAAACGAGGGTACGAACAACTCAAGCAGGGATGCGAACGAGGCTACGAACAAGTCATTAAAGGCTACATACAAGGCTACTATCAACTCAGGAACGGCTGCGAACGGGTCAGGAACGGTTGCGAACGGGTCAGGAACGGCTACGAACGGGTTAGAAACGACTGTGAACAAGGCTGCGAACGAATCAAGAACGATTTTCGAATGGGTCAAGAACGGAAGTAAACAACGCAAGAACGGCTATGAACGGCTCAAGAACGGGTCAAGAACGACTACGAACGGCTCAAGAACGGGTCAAGAACGGCTACGAACGGCTCAAGAACGGCTACGAACGGCTCAGGAACGGGTCAGTAACGACTACGAACGGCTCAAGAACGGGTCAAGAACGGCTACGAACGGCTCAAGAACGGCTACGAACGGCTCAGGAACGGGTCAGTAACGGAAATGAGCGATAAAACAAGCAACAGTAAACGACGATCGGGAAAAACCGACGAAGCGATGAAACAACATAGTTTGGAGAGACGGCAGTTGGTGAACGAACTGCACGCGCCGGCGAGAAAAAATTTTCCCCGAAGACATGTCATAGTGCGAGGATATGATGATCTGTGGCAAGCCGACATCGTCGAGATGCGTCCGTACTCTCGTTTCAACAAAGGTTATCACTACATACTCACCATCATCGATGTGTTGAGCAAGTACGCGTGGGCCGTACTACTCAAGAGTAAAGGTGGAAGCGAGACGGCTGACGCTATCGCCGAAATAATTCGAGATAGCAAGAGATGCCCGTAAAACATGCAAACTGATATGGGGGGGAAGGAATTTTACAACCCTGATATGCAACGGCTTATACGGAAACATGACATCAATCATTATTCTACATATTCGGTAATGAAGGCATCGGTCGTCGAGCGATTCGATCGTACGCTGAAGAACGACATGTGGAAGATGTTTACGCTGAATGGAACTTACAAGTGGATCGACGCGTTGCCGCGACTCGTATCGGATTACAACGCGCGCAAGCACCGAACAATCGGCATGCGACCCGCCGACGTCACCCCCGCGATTGCTGATAAACTTTTAAAAACGGTATATAGTAACATAAAGATTGCCGCTCCAGCGAAATTCAAAGTAGGTGACTCGGTACGCGTTAGCAAGTACAAGAAACTTTTCGAGAAGGGTTACACGCCAAATTGGACGACGGAGGTTTTTAAGATTGTTAAAGTGCAGCGTACTAATCCCGTAAGCTATCTACTCGAGGACTATCGCAAAACATCTGTCGCTGGAGCGTTTTACGAGTATGAGTTGACTATTTATTTTAAGAAAAATATAATGTGTACAACGTATAAAATATATAAAATATACATGAAATATATGAAATACAAAATCTTTATTAATACATCCTTTCCTTTAATCGTTACAATATATTACACATATGTTACATAACAATATATCATACACACACACACACACACACACACATTATATTACATTATATTTTATAAGGGTATCTGGTAATGTCCCCATGGTAATGTGTCGGTCGAATTAGGTATAATATACCGCTTATCGTCGTACGGACTTAGAGCAATTTTTGTCTCGCGGATGGTATACACTTCATGCAATTTCGATCTAATACATGACTGTTGACGTGTCATTTCAATCTCTTCATTCAGGGATCGCGTATAATCGTCGAATGTTATACTACGCGCTACGACATTACTTTTGACACCTTTTGCTTTTTTAGTGTCTTTTTTGCCGTCCACCCTCACCGCGTACATTTTTGCTTTAAGCCCGACGAATTCTGACATTATCGCACCGTTATTCTCGTCTTTCATCAAGCCTGGCACCTTTTTGTTTGCATGCGCTATACCGTACGCGTTGTCAATTGGATAATCGCTCGTATCGAATCTAGCGATATCGCGTTTCATGTTCTCATACACATCGTCGCACTCGATGTGATATATTAAACTGTCGGTGTCGGTGTACATTATCCGACATCTTTCACGATAGAGCGGTGACATGTACTCATAGTGAAATTCGTACAGACACACTTTTGATATATCGAGTATACACATACCAACATAGATTGGTTTGTTAAATTTTACTTCTAGTTTACGTAATTCAACGGCAATTAAATTTTCCGAAAAGACGCTCCTGCTATGGAAATTTGGTTTCGCGATCATCGCTTCCGCACCGTATCGTCCGTCCCACTTTGTCAATAATTTTACATCTACATGATTTCGAACGTTTTCCATAGTTTTGCCGAATACCGCGTTGTTCATCAATTTGTACAAATTTTTTTCAAAATCATTTTTCGCTTGTGTTCTAAATTTTGTATTGAGTTCGATGTAATCGCGGAGCCATGCGGATTGAGTAAATTGTAATACGCGATGTATCTTTACGATACGAAGACCGTGACGTGTACACTGCTGCAGGTTGCGATAATGTATGACGTAACGCTTCTTGTCATATAACGTCGCGAGGAGCTTATCTTCCCGCTTGCCGGGCGGCTTGTCGCGCGTCGGACAGAACGGTAGGTCAATGTGTGTGTTGTGTTTATTTTGTGGGTACTCTAGATCAACCTCGAGAATATAACCTGTGAGCGAATCCGGAGCGATCGCGTTAACGTCAAAGTTTGAAATGTCTTCGACCCATCGAAAATCGGCATAAGGCAATGGTTGACACATTGCCCATCCATACAAATTATTTACATCGAAGTACATAAGGTACGACGATGGTTTCGATGAATCATATGACTGCATGTACTTGTTATTAGCATGCGCATATCTGTTGGAGCATTGACTTAGACCACCGCGTATACCCCGTTCAATAAACATAACCATGTCGATATCGGTAAGCAATTCAAACGTAATATTTGTATGTTTTAGAATCGCGTCCCATGTATACCCGGGAAGAGTATAATAATACGCAGGATCGAGTCCGTAACTCGCGATGCAAGTGTCGCGGAAATTTTCAAAAATATCTGCTAATAACAAGACATCAGTTTTTAAGTACAAATCGCTATATTCGCCAAGAGTTCGAAGGGAGAATCGATTCCAGACGTTCTCAGCGTGCGCGTAATCGCTCTCGGATACAGTGTCACCGGTTAAAGAACTGTAAAACGATTCGCGCGGCGGTAAACGCGTGTCCTGCAGCTTGTCCACGCAGTCAATGTACTCGTACGGAAAGACACCTTTTCGCGTCAATAATTCGAAATTGTGAGCGGATAATGCGGAAAAATTAAAACGTAAAATTTTTAACTTATTCTTATCGAGAAAAGATGCTAATTTGTCAAGACTAGCACTGAGAAATTTGTATGAATCGATGAATCGTAATTTTATGCAAGCTTTCCGATCTTTGTCGTCGTCGTCGGTACTATTGACAGTCTTTGTAAATGAAATGTATTTTTCTTTTGTTATTGGAAGCACATCTACACGTCCTTCGTATGCGGTAGCTATTTCTTTTATGATAAAATGTGCATCATAACCGGATAGATTGTGGAAAACTACAGGAATGACATAAGAGTCTTTGTAATTTAGATTACAGTTTGAGTGTGCGGGACCCCTGTATCGCCCGGTCAAATGACAATGATCGCGTACTCGATTATCGTCCGGCGCAAACGGTTTTTCACAAATGTGACGTTGCGTGGCGCTATGAAATTTTTCACACTCGTCTGATGTTAAATTTATCATGGGGACATTATTAGACAAAATACCCTTTATGCGATGCGCTAATTCCTCGAGTTTGTTGGCGAACCACGCGACACAATCGGCACCGCGATAAGATCTGTATGCGGATAATGTTTCATCGTACGAGCATTGCACATAGTATCCAACGCTAAATACCTCGTGATGTTGATAGTATGACACGTGTTCCGATGTCTTCCTCAGCACACACTCCAAGTCGGCGTACACTACAAACGGAAGCCGCTCCTTTCTGTTGTAGTTGTCGAAGCCGAGCCACTTATCTTTATCGCTTGGTAACCGGATAGCGCAGTCATTCATTTCTCCACAGTCCACAATGTGAGCCTCCAACTTTTCGCTCAAATTAAAGAAGTGCAAGCATCTGTGAAAAAAAATTACAATTTTATTTACAATTTCATTTACAATTTTATTTACAATTTTATTTACAATTATATAATTTGCAATAAATATACATACCGATCGCAGATATATTTTTGACCATTGTGTTTGCTCAGTTGCGAACTTACGAGGCGAGACAGATTTTTGATATACACGAAATGTCCAACGTTGTCGTCCTCCTTCTCCACGTACAGCAAATTCACATGTTTTTCTTTTTTCTGATCGGCGAGTCGTATCGGAAGAATTGATAATCCTTCTTCCTCTCGATGCCGTAGACGTTGATTGAGATATCGTTTACATGTTCAAACTTTTTTATTTGATTCAACGTTATCGGAAACTCAATGTTTTGTAAATTTAACACCGTCGTATAGTGCGGATATGAAGATGTTCTCTCAGTATATTTTTCAGCGGGGTACAGAGCGGCCACCACTGACCACGCGAAACACGCATTGTCCATTGATATCACATTAATTACCGCTCTCTTCGTCATAATTTTTCGCGGTAATTTAATATGGCATCCCGCGCGCATAGGATTGCATTTGTTGACGTTGACCGTAAGATCGAGGATTCGTGACAATGCCCATCCGCTATCACGTTCCTGAAACTCTTCGAGAGACGTCAATGTGGTTTCGATGACGTACCGCTCATACCACTCGCGTAAATCGGACGTGCGAAAAAGTTCATAATTTCTCGTGTTAATACTTTTGTTAGCGCGCTTATCACCTGTCACAAACTCACCGTTGAACACAGTATTTACTTTTACACAGTTGTGTATTTTTATAACGTCTTGCACTTGCTCGAGTACTACACTACTAGCATCTTCCAAAAATTGTCGCGGTTCGATATAGTCTGCGTTAATCACCGCACCGGTCAGTATACGATTTTCAAACGCGGTATCGATCTCTCGCCAAACGAGTCTTCCTGCGTTATTGTCGCCACTGTAATTACCACCACTGGATATAAACTGTCTCTGCAATCGAGTTTTTGCACCCTCGAGTCGCGCGATTCTAGCAACCAAAGATTGTCTATATCCAATGGAGAGTCGCGGACGCTTGACACGGCTGTTTTCTTCGAGCAGTTTGATAAATTCCTCGCAGCGCAGCGCCCATTCAAAATACTCGCCCAAGGTGGCGATTTGATGGGACCGCTCCAACAGGTCGCGTTCAGTCTGCTCGATGTTTTCCATTTTTTCACACTTTTTAAAATCACGTTCTATAGAGCACTTGCACCCGCTATTCTTTTTTCGACCGACGTATCTGTGCGCTTGCAAATTACGTACTATGATTTGAAGTGGTAGCAGTCCTTATTATATTTCGTCTAATCATTTCTTCCCCTCTTCATGATTAACGGATTGTTTAATTACATATCAGAAAGGTGATCTCCCTTCATCGCGTTATCGCTTTTGATACAGAGCGGCCGGACATCGGCGCTCATTTTTGTTTATAAAAATTCAAGCGGCCGGACATCGGCGCTCCCTAAACAATGAGAAAGAATTCCGCTTAGGGGAGGGGAAAGGTTCTGCAAAGGCTGCCGAATATCGGCGCGTAATGCAACACGGTCTTTTACCGCGAAAAAAACACGTCCCGACGTGTTCATTGCGATAAGCGCGACCTCCCAAGATCCCCTCAGATGGAGGAGGGGAGGGGGAGGTACCGCGAGGGCGGCCGAATGCCGGCAAAATTATCGCAAAAGAATTCTTCCTAAACAATGAGGAAGAAACGTCACATATGGGCAGGGGAGGGGGAGGGTGGAAGTACCGCCAAAGCGCGTCGCCTTATGGGGGAGGGGTGGGGGAGGTATCGCGTGGGTGGCCGAATGTCGGCGCTCACTTTGCGGTGTTTTGTTTATAATAAAACATGTTAGATAATTCAAAGTAATACAATACGCTGTTTTGTTTATGAAAAACAATACGCGATAAGCGCCCCCGCCCCGCGTAACGTCATCCCCCTCGCCTACAAGATCCCCCCCACCCCGCATGACGTCATACCCCCTCGCCCCGGAGAACCCCCCCGCCCCGCGCCCCCCTCGGAGCCCCATGGGTTAGAACTCTCATAGTATCCCTACTGATCATATGTTTCAATGCTGATGTCAGATCAACATCAAGTGATGTTTGTTGTGTCAATTGCGTGTGTATGTCTGTTACATTACCAGGACTGAAACGTACATGATCTGAATACTTGATCTATTTTTTACATTATCTGTGTCAGAGCCTTTATTTTATATATTTGTATTGAAAAAAGAAGTACATATTATCGGAAAAATTGTCTGTTTTCTCATATACGTTTCGGTTCTGGTATTTTATTGCAACAGAC
Organism: Prenolepis imparis; assembly: GCF_030444845.1. NCBI lineage: Eukaryota > Metazoa > Arthropoda > Insecta > Hymenoptera > Formicidae > Prenolepis > Prenolepis imparis. Next base: position 26,839,621 of record NW_028141159.1, read on the forward strand.
ACGCACGCAATTGACACAATGTAACATAGGGCACTTTCCGATTCACGCATGATGCGCATGAAGTGACAAAAAATCTATAGTTCATGTCACGCATATTATAGATTTTTTGTCACTTTATGTGCATTATGCGTGAATCGGAAAGTACCCATATATTATATAATATATATTACATTGTGCCAATTGCTTGCGTGTCTGTTACAATAAAATACCAGGACCGAAACGTACATGAGAAAAAAGAGGTAATTTTTTCGATAATGTATATTTCTTCTTTATACATATATTTATACATATAATTATAAAATAATCTTTTTATTGCAGCGCATTAGTAATGCGGTACGAAAGGCGGTCAATAAAGAACGAGGGCGGCAGCGGAGGTACGCCGACCGCCGTACTGTGTATATTCCGTCTGCTGCACCGGGATACGTGCCCGCACCGCCGACAACACCAAGATACATGTCCGCACCGCCGACAGCACCAGGATACGTGCCCGCACCGCCTACAGCACCAGGATACGTGCTCGCACTATCGACAGCACCAGGATACGTGCCCGCACCGCCGACAGCATCAGGATACGTGCTCGCACCACCGACAGCATCAGGATACGTATCCGCACCGGCGATAACACCAGGATACGTGCCCGCACCACCGATAGCACCAGGATACGTGCCCGCATCATCGACAGCACCAGGATACATACCCGCACAGTGGTGAATGGAGAGCCAGCCATCGGAGTCCAGCAAAGAATTATAATTTTTTTTGCGTTATTTTTAATTTTTTAATTTTTTTTACTTTATTTTTTTAATTTTTTGAGTTATAAAATCATCGATTTATGTGTTTTTTTTATATTTATGTGTTTTTTTGCTCTTTTCTCGCGAATTATTCTCTAGAAAATGTTAACGCCTCTCTTGGCCGTGCGCCGGCAATTTGGTCCAACAACTGATTCTCGTGTAATCGTCATCGCTATGATTGACTTGAAAAATAAAGTAAAAATGTAGAATTATTTAATACGATTATATTTTCTATATATTTCTTCTTTTCTATAGTTGTATATAAAAGGTAAAAGAAATATATAGAAAATATAATCGTATAAAATAATTCTACATTTTTTACTTTACTTTTCAAGTCATCATAGCGATGACGATTACACGAGAACCAGTTGTTGGACCAAATTGCCGGAGCACGATCGAGAGATACGTTTACATTTTCTAGAGAATAATTCGCGAGAAAAGAGCAAAAAAACACATAAATATAAAAAAACACATAAATCGATTTCTTAGTATAATTATATGTCATATTGTCAATTTTCTTGTCGAACATTTTCATATCTCTCGCATTCTATAATTTTAGTTTTCTCTGTTCAATGTTATAGTTGTTTTATTATTTTAGTGAGAGGCATTGCGGCAAATATTACTGTATGAAATGTTATATGAAAAAATTTGCTCGTAACAATGGGTGCTTTCCATTTAGCGACACAAGTCGACACAAGCAGCATTCTATCTTTGTTTTTATAGAATGTAGAACAAAGATAGAATGATGCTTGTGTCGACTTGTGTCGCTAAATGGAAAGCATCCAATGTAAAGTATATATTTTTTTCTGGCGAAAGTATAAATACCAATATATATATATGTATTGTAAGAGTAATATAAGATTCTATTATATTCATTATATATGATATTCATGAAATAAATATTGTGATAAATATAAATATCCCGATTTCTCTTCACTAATTCGCAAATTTATATATATTGTTACGTCCGCGGGACCGAATCCGCGAAAGATCGCTATCGACCGCGACACGCAACCGCCGTTCACTCGTACACCGTGAAATAACCGTGCTCTCGTTTATAAAGGAAAGACCTTTATTATAGAAACGATATGAAGAAATATAATAAATGGGAATTGGGAAATATTAGACCGAGAGAACCGAATACGTCCGCTCGTGACAGCCGCGGAACTCGGACTCAGCAGAAGACAGCTGCTGACAAACAACCCATAACGACGCCTTGACAACGCGATGTTCCTCGATCTCACGGAAGACTCGATGATCTTAGACGGATACAGGGACGTATAGAAATACGAACGTAGTACGGACGTAACACTTGTTCCCTCCTTCAAAATTGTCGTCCCGACAATCAATTCAGTGTTTGGAATTCTTCTCAAGAATCTTGTCGCTTTACAGTCCCTGATGTGTCTTCATGTTCTTCCTGAACTGTTGTTCAAGGTAAACGAACTGCACACCTTCCTGGGTCCAAACGACTTTCCAATCCTGGGAATCTTCATTTCGAAAATCTTCAAGCAAGAGAGGGGTAACATTCCGTGGACCCAACGCCCTTCTAAGAGGACTCCTCAAGCCCCTGCCTCGGCATTTGCCCAAGCCTCCGGGAAAAAACCACGGATTAAAATAACCACGGAGTGAGGCAGTCTTCGTCCCTTTGAATAATTCTTTCCGTCTTCTTCTTGTTCTTAAAATTTCCGTTTGCTCTCTCTCCCTTGTTATGAAAAGTAAGATGAAATTTCTTCGTGTTGTTGTCAAGTGGAAGATGAAACTTCACTACGTCGTTCAGAAATCGAAGATGAAACTCAACTCAACCTGAAAAATAACTCACGACAGGAAATTCGAAAAATATTATTCTTTTAAAAATTAAATTATATCTAATTTATCTTGGCTCCGATTTCTAATTTGATCTTCTATTATAAAAAGGAGCTAATCTATCCGAATGAACGATTTTACATTTATGTTTATTCGATTTCCTAATTCCAAAAACTACATCACTAAGCTTTTTTACAATCTTATAGGGCCCCTCCCAATTACTCTGTAATTTAGGAGATTTACCCCCTACTCTATAAGGATTATAAAACCAAACCTCTTCATCAATGTTGAAATTAATTTTTCTAACTTTTCGGTCATACCGAATCTTAGAATGAAGAGATTGTAGATTCAAACGTTGCCTAGCACTTTTGTGAACAATATCCAACTTCTTCTTCAACCTCTGTATATATTCCTCTGAAGAACTATTCTCTTCATCTACTGGAGGACTTCCTCGTAACAAATCCAAGGGTAGTCTCAAATCTCGTGCGAAGTATAATTCAGCAGGGGAAGCTCCTGTAGCTTCATGTTTCGAAGAACGATAGGCCAATAAATACATCGGAATCCAGTTATCCCAGTCCTTCTGATCCTCTGAAACAAACTTAGCCAAATAATTAAGGATTGTTTGATGATGACGTTGTACTTGTCCATCTGACTGCGGATGTAAAGCAGTCGTTCTTGTTTTCTTAATCCCTAAAAAACGTGTCATTTCTTGAAAGATCTTTGATTCAAAACATTTCCCTTGATCAGTATGGACTTCCAATGGAACTCCATGTCGAGAAACAAATTGTTTCACAAAAATATCGTCTATCGTCCTCGCTTTAAAATTTTTTAATGGAAGAGCTTCAACCCATTTGGTGAAACAATCTATAATCACCAATAAGTATCGATTCCCATTTGTGGTAGTAGGAAGAGGACCAAGTATATCTATTTGTACCCTCTCGAACGGAAATCCAGTATCAAAAACTTGAAGAGGCGACTTCCCTTTTCCTGATGGACCTCTCCTTGCCACACAAACTTTACAGGAACGGCACCAATCTTCTACGTCATTCTTGCAAGTAGCCCAATAAAAACGTTTTCGAATCTTCTCCAACATCTTATTTACTCCAAAATGGCCACCAGACGCAGAATCATGAGCCTCCTCCAATATTTGACTGATGAAATTCCTAGGAACAATTATCTGAAAAATTTCTGATTTTAGATTAGGAGATTCCTATTTTTTATATAAAATTCCGTCTCTAACAATCAAAGCATCCCAATAAGACCAATAAATTTTTGCGGAAATATCTCTATTAATCTCATGTAAATCAGGACGTTTATTAATCTTTTTCCCTTGAAGGAATATCGAAATAACAGAATCTTCTAACTGTTTATTTCGCCATTCTTCTAAACTATTTTCTCCAAGAATTATCCTAGCAACAGAATTTTTTTTCGATTCTACTTTTGCGCAGTAAATACAACCGAATTCTGAACAAGGGCGTCTTGACAATCCATCAGCATTTTGATGTAGTCGTCCCTTCCGATGAATTATTTCAAACTCATATTGTTGTAACCTTTCTAGCCATCGAGCTAATTGGCCTTCCAAATCTTTAAAAGATAAGAGCCATTTTAAAGAAATATGATCTGTTCGAATTTGAAATTTTCTCCCATATAAATAATGGTGAAATGATTTCAAAGATGCTACGATTGCCAATAATTCCCGACATGTGATGCAATAATTCCTTTCTGCTTTACTCAAAACTCTACTAAAATATGCGATGACCTTCTCCGAACCATCCTGAACTTGCGATAATACTGCTCCTACTCCGTGATTTGAAGCATCCATATCCAAAATATATTGTCCTTGTTCCTCCGGGAAAGATAAAATTGGTGAAGAAACTAATCTTTCTTTTAATCCATTGAATGCCTGTTCACAGGATGAACTCCATTCAAATTTCACTTGATGTTCTGTGAGTGTAAATAGCGGTTTCGCTATCATAGAAAAGCTTTTAATAAATTTCCTATAATAGGAACAGAATCCCAAAAAGCTTCGAAGTTGTTTTCTATTCTGAGGGACAGGCCAATTTTTGACAGCAGAAATCTTCTGAGGATCCGTCGTAATTCCTTGTTCAGAAATAATATGACCAAGATATTTCACCTCTCTTCCCAAGAGCGAACATTTCTTAGGATTTAATTTTAAATTTGCTGATCGTAAGCGAAGAAAGACTTTTCTCAGGTTTTCTATTATTATGTCAAATGTTTTGCTAAAAACAATGACATCGTCAAGATATACTGAACAGATCTTCGATAAAATTTCGTGAAGAACCTTTTCCATCAATCGCTCAAAGGTAGCTGGGGCGTTGCAAAGTCCAAATGGCATGACGTTAAACTGCCACAATCCATTTCCTACAGAGAAAGCCGTTTTCTCTTTATCTTTGGAGTCAAGCTTCACTTGTCAATACCCGCTCTTCAAATCTAGAGTAGAGAACCAGGAATTTCCCGAAAGTTGATCCAAAATATCCTCAATTCGAGGCAATGGATAAGAATCTTTCACCGTGACAGAATTCAACTTCCTATAGTCGACACAAAATCTAAGTGAGCCATCCTTCTTTTTCACCATAACAACAGGAGAGACCCATGGGCTTCGAGACTCTTCAATCACTCCTTGAGACTTCATTTCTTTAATGATTTTATTGACTTCCTCTCTGAGATGAATCGGAACCCTTCGTGGAGCTTGTTTAATCGGCTTGGAATCCGTAACTTTGATGTTATGTTCTAAAACTCCACAGTTCCCTGCAATTAAATCCTGAGAAAAGACATCCTGAAATTCTATTAAGAAATCAGCAAAAATATCTTTTTGAGAAGAATTCAAATTTTTAGAATTTTCTCCGAAAAATGTCTCAAGAAAATTAGGGACTTTCTCTTTAATAATCCGCGAACAAGGAAATTCATCTCTATTTTTTTTTTTTTTTGAGATTACCAAATTGAGATTCAAAAATCTTGTCTAAATTTATTTTTTTAAGAAAATCTATCCCTAAAATGCAATCGTCAGAAATATTAGCAACAATAATAGGAATCTCTACTTCATGTTTTCCTAATTCAATCAAAACGTTAACTTTATTTTTGACTTCAATTAATTCTCCCGTAGAATATCTACGACAACAATTCTTTGCTTCGAAAAATTCTTTAGGTCCTTTAATAAATTTTTCACTAAGAATGGAGACATCGGAGCCCGTATCTATTCTAAACTGACAGATTCTTCCATCTAAATTACCCTTATAATAAAAATTATTTTTAATTCTACTTATCCTAGAACATTGTGAAATATCTGGGGCAATCACGCAATGAGTCAAACCTGCCCCGCGAAGTTCGACTAGTCCTTGTTTTCCGAAAGCGATGCACATTCGGAACGGAAGTGACCCTCAGCGCCGCATTGCCAGCATTCTTTTTTAGCTTTCGGACCGTTTTTGTAAAAATTCTTATTTTTATTCTCAAATTTCTTTTTACCAAATTCTTTCTCTTTTGTTTCCTCGTTTTTTTTGTTTATTTTCAAATTTGTTGAATTTATTGAATTTATTAAATTTATTATATTTGTTAAATTTATTGAATTTATTATAATTTTCTGAATTTTCATTTTGATAATTTTTATTTTTTGTAAAACTATTTTCTTGGATAACTTTAACTGCCATTGCTCTTTCTATGGCGGATTTTAACGAGGAAATACTTTCTAATTGAAAAGTTCTTTTTAGGAAGCCATCAGATAACGCGGCTATGAATTGTGCGTAAGCAATTTTGTCCCTAACTTCGTGGGAACATTCCGGGTATGCTAAACGCGATAATCTCTCTAGATCTGCACCGAGAGAAACTAAATCTTCCGAACTCTTTTGTCTACGATTAGTAAATTGTGTATAATAAGTCTGGGCTAAATGCCCTTCACCAAATCGTAACTCTAATTTCGATTTTAGATCCGCGAACTCTAAATTTTCGATTTCGGAAATTCCATCTAAAACGGTCCGCGCTTTTCCTCTCAAACAAGCCGCGAGAGCCAACGTCTTTTGGAACGAATTCCACCCGTTAGCCCGCGCTATGAGATCGAACTGGGCAATAAATTCGCGCAAGGGAACACTCCCCCGTCAAAATTCTCCGGTTTGAGCTTATACCCGAGCTCAAAATTGTTATTATTATTACGCGGAGAATTATCGCGCGCGGAATTTCTAGTTCTAATTTGGAGAGGACTTAGCTGGTTTTCTCGATTTTGATTTTCTCGCTGTCGCTCTCGCTCAAAGAATCTTTCCTCCATGCGGCGCAGCTCGTCGTCTCGTTGTTGCAACATCATCTCGAAGCGAGTCTGATGCTGAAGACGTTCCTCTCTCAGCTGTCTAATTTCGTCCAAAGCGGCTTGTAGAATATCTGTTTGCTCTGGAATCTCTCGAGCTTCTCCGCTGGTCGTTGCTCGAAGCGGAGCCTGAGATCGGGTAATCCTCGGAGAATGTACCAAGGACATGATGTGCTGATTGTCTGGCACTTTTCACTTTACAATGTTCGTGTTTTCACTACGGCTCGTAGCTCGTCGTTCAAACGATCCCGGACGAGCCCCCAAAATGTTACGTCCGCGGGACCGAATCCGCGAAAGATCGCTATCGACCGCGACACGCAACCGCCGTTCACTCACCGTGAAATAACCGTGCTCTCGTTTATAAAGGAAAGACCTTTATTATAGAAACGATATGAAGAAATATAATAAATGGGAATTGGGAAATATTAGACCGAGAGAACCGAATACGTCCGCTCGTGACAGCCGCGGAACTCGGATTCAGCAGAAGACAACTGCTGACAAACAACCCATAGCGACGCCTTGACAACGCGATGTTCCTCGATCTCACGGAAGACTCGATGATCTTAGACGGATACAGGGACGTATAGAAATACGAACGTAGTACGGACGTAACAATATATATTATTGCTATTATTATTTTATTTTTATTATTATATAATTTTTTCTTATATTTATTATAATTCTTATATTTTTGTATTACACACAAATCATATTCATTCTCTCTCTCTCTCTCTCTCTCTCTCTCTCTCTCTCTCTCTCTCTCTCTCTCTCTCTCTCTCTCTCTCTCTCTCTCTCTCTCTCTCTCTCTCTCTCTCTCTCTCTCTCTCTCTCTCTCTCTCTCTCTCTCTCTCTCTCTCTCTCTCTCTCTCTCTCTCTCTCTCTCTCTCTCTCTCTCTCTCTCTCTCTCTCTCTCTCTCTCTCTCTCTCTCTCTCTCTCTCTCTCTCTCCTCTCCCTCTCCCTCTCTCTCTCTCTCTCTCTCTCTCTTTCCCTGAGAGAAAACGTGTCAAACATCGCTCTGCAAAAGTGATAACTTTTAAGTGGTTATATAGTGAGGGAGAGTGGCGAAAAAGTATTGAAGTAATAGTTGCATAGACCGGGAATAGACATGAGTGTTATCTAACAGGAATATGCTGATTTGTGAGCGTGAGAGTTATATTTCTATGAGGCATCGAGATTTCACGCGACAGGTAGACATTAAAGGTGGACACAAAGCGCTGACGTGTGAATTTGGACAAAGGTAGTTGACCGCCTATGCTGGTATTAACAGCTTCGGCCGATAATTATCGATATGAACGATGAATATGACGAGTATCGATGCTCGGCATGTAAGAAGGCAATAAAAAATCAGGTTGTTGCATGCAAGTCTTGTGTTAAGCTGTTTTACCATCCAGGATGTGCAAGTAAACATAAAATTTATGATAGAAATCGCGAACTGGTGTCGTGTCCTGGCCCATTTGAGAAATTTACAATTGAAAGTGAAGCAGATATGAAGAAGGCACCGACAGCAGCGGGGAGCAGCAGGGAAAGACAAGGATCTACAGGATCTACGGGTTCGTTTACATCAAGCAGTGGAAATAGAATATCAGGAGCGAGTGGATCATCGAGTATTGACGTAAAAATAGATTGGCTTGTAAAAACTGTGAAAGAAATAAAAGACGAAACAGCATGTAAGAAGGAAATTAAAATGATGGTTAAGGAAATAGTTCGAGAAGAATTTGGAAGTATTAAACAAGAACTGGAAGACTTGAGAAGAATTATACAAGGAGGAGCGGGTGGACTGGCAGGAGGAGCTCAAAGATGTTATAGTGAAGCAGTTAAAGAGAAGAAAAAAGAAAATATTATAATTGTCAAACCCAAGGTGCAACAGGAGAGTGAAGCAACTAAAAAACTGATAAAAGAAAAGGTAGATATCAAGAATATGGCTATGGGAATAACGAAGTTAAAAAAAGGAAGTAAGGGAACAGTGATTCTCGGCTGTGAGACTGGAGAAGAAATGGAAAAGCTAAAGGCGACAGTACAAGCCAAGCTGGGCGAGAATTTTAACGTTACTGAGTCACCGCGGATGAAACTTAAGATAAAAAATGTCAATATTGGCGAGGAAGAAATGGAGTTGAATGATGATGATTTAATAGGTACAATTAAGAAGCAGAACAAAATTGACGCGAAAAATGAAGGAATTCATATGCGAATAGTGAAGAGAATAGTTAAAGAGAAAATAAATGAGAAAGATCAGTCCGGAAGAAGAGGAAAAGATGGTATCGTAATAATTGAAGCAGATGAAGAGACTCATGAAGTAATGTTGAGAAAAGGGAAACTGAATGTAGGATGGAGAAAGTGTCCTGCATTCAATCACATTAAAAGATGTTTTAAATGCTGGGGTTATTATCATATTGCAAAGAATTGTACGCGTAATGAAACATGTCACAAATGTGCAGGAAATCACAAGGTGAGTGAATGTACAGCGACAAAGAAAAGATGTATAAATTGTATGTTTAAGATTCAAACATACAATTTGAAAATAAATGATGAGCATGGCGCACTTGATCCGGAATGTCCGACTTTCAAGAGGGCGATACAGGAGGAGAAGAGGAGGGCCGGATGGGAGGAAGATAAATAGCAACTACAGAAGGAAACGGAATTAATACTATATACAAATGCGCAAAGTTTGATGGCGCATAAAGACGAGATACAGCATCAGATTATGAAGAAAATGAATCCTGCGTTCATAGCGTTATCAGAAACCAGAGTGACTGCTGAAATTGAAGACTGTGAAGTGAACGTACCGGGGTATAGTATGATTAGATGTGATGCTGAAAACAGAAATACAGGAGGGGTTCTTTTATATGTAAGGGACGATATTAAATATGAGATAGTATTAGTAAAAAAGTTAGAAGCGAATTGTTGGTGTGCTGCGATTGAGGTGAAAGATAAATTGTATAAAGGAGTGATAACAGTAATATATCATTCACCGAGTTTATCGCATGGTAAGTTCGTGAGATTTCTGGAGGATATAATAGAAGAATTAATAATACGGGGAGAATGTATAGTAATAGGAGACTTTAATATAGATATTATGTTGGACTCGTTTTATACAAAGAAGTTACAAACGACAATGTTGAGCTTAGGCATGAAACAATATGTACATAAACCGACGAGAATTACAAAAGATAGTAAGACAATTATAGATTTAATTTACGCTAATAATAAAATAGAAGTGCAAGTAATTCATGAACCTAAAATAACGGACCATGCGTGGTTAAAAGTTGATCTTAATGCGAATAAAATTGATAATAAATACAGAGAATTTAGTGCTAGGAATTTTAAAGAGTTTAATGTAGATGAATTTATTAAATTAGTGGAAAATAAATTAGGAAAAAGCCAAGATATGAATGTCAGTGTGAGAGCGAAGAAACTTGTCGATAATATAGTAGATTCGTTGGATGCTACAGCACCTAGAAAAAAATTTAGAATTCCGAAAATATGGGAAGGGAAAAAGTGGTTTTCGGATGAAATAAGGGAAGCAGCGGCTAAAAGGGATGAGGCGTACAGTAAAGCGTTGTATGACACGGATTAAAATTGGTCACAGTTTAAAATCGAAAGAAATGCAGTGGTTAAACTAATCAGGACAAAGAAAAAAGAATACTATGAAAATATGATAGATCATAACAAGGGAAATCCGACATCTATGTGGAAAACCTTAAAAGAAATAATAAGGGGCGAACCAACGGGTACAAAAAAAATAGAGAATATAGATTTTGAAATATTAGATAATACTGAAGGGTGCAATATAGCTAATAAATTTAATTTATATTATATACAGAGTATTGAGAACATAGTAAAATCTATAAGTAGAGATAAGTTAGGAAGTCCAGGTAAAAGAATTATTTTTGTTATTGAAAGCGAGGGAATAATGGAAAATTTTGAGATGATTAGAATAGAGCATTTACAAAAAATTGTTATGAAACTACCAAAAAAGAAAGGTACGGAGGAGGGATTAACTAGTGATATACTTAAAGCAGTATTTTATGTAATAAAAGAGGAATTTATTGATATAATAAATAACTCTTTGAGGGAAGCTCGCTGTCCAGAAGGTTGGAAAACGTCTACGATAATACCGATTCCAAAAATAGAAAAAGCCAGAAAAGCAAGTGAATTTAGGCCTATTAATATGTTACCAATATTCGAGAAAGTATTAGAATTAGTAGTTAAAAAGCAAATTGAGGCGTATTTAGAAGATAACTGTATTATAACAGAACATCAGTCAGGTTGTAGAAAACAGTATTCGTGTGAAACAGCGATTCAAACAGTCATTGACGAATGGAAACTGGTAGTTAGTGAGGCAAAAATGGTGGGGGTAATTTTCATGGATCTCAAGCGAGCATTTGAAACGATAGATAGAGAAAGACTGTTAGAGAAATTATATCAATACGGAATTAGAGGAACAGCTTTAGAATGGTTAAGATCATATTTAAAGAATAGAACACAGCAGGTACGATTTAACAATGAATGGTCTACATTATTGGCCACAGAATATGGAGTACCACAGGGATCTGTATTAGGACCTTTGTTATTTATAATATATATAAACGATATAATTAAAGTCTGTCCGGAGGGTATAAAAATGTTTGCAGACGATACGCTAGTGTATGTGACTGGAGGGAGTAGTGCGGAATTAGAAAGAAAAATGAATATGGCATTTGTTACAGTGGAAAGATGGATGAATACAAATAAGTTAAAAATGAACGCAGGGAAAACGAAATATATGATAGTTCGAAGTGTACGAAAAGAACTGAGAGGTAACATTACACTGAAATGTTTGGATGGAACGGAGATAGAGCGTGTGGAAAGAATGAAATATCTAGGCATAATTATTGACGATAGGTTAAGATTTAAGGACCACTGTGATTATATGCTAAAGAAAATAGGGAAAAAAGTGAGTTTTTTAAATAGAATAGGTAACTACATATCGGCATACACTAGATGTATTATATATAAGTCAATCATAGCGCCTCACTTTGAGTATTGTGCGACACTGTTAATTGATATGGGAGAAACACAACTGAATGAATTGCAAAAAGCGCAAAACCGGGCCATGAGGGTCATATTGCAATGTGATAGATATACCAAAGTGGAGAGTATGCTGCAAGCGCTGCAGTTTATGTCCATAAGACAGAGGCTGAATTATAATGTGTGTATATTTATCTTTAAGATTTTAAAGAATATGTCACCGGATCAATTAAGAAATAAGTTAACAATAGTGGGAAAAGAGAATGAAAGACAGACACGGCAAGCTGGGGACATTGTAGTACAGTTTCGTAGAACAACGAGTGCACAGAAGAGTATGTTTTATGAGGGAGTGAAAATGTACAATGCCTTACCAGCTGAAATAAGACGAATCGAAGAACTGGAAGCGTTTAAGCGAGAGTTAAAGGAGTATATTGTAATTAATGTAAATTAGATTTGTATTTTACAAATAGCTGAGAAAGCTAATAAAATCAATCAATCAAAATCCCTCTCCCTCTCCCTCTTCCTCTCCCTCTCCCTCTCGCTCTCGCTCTCACTCTCGCTCTCGCTCTCCCTCTCCCTCTCCCTCTCCCTCTCGCTCTCCCTCTCCCTCTCCCTCTCCCTCTCGCTCTCGCTCTCCCTCTCGCTCTCGCTCTCGCTCTCCCTCTCGCTCTCGCTCTCCCTCTCCCTCTCCCTCTCGCTCTCGCTCTCCCTCTCCCTCTCACTCTCTCTCTCTCTCCCTCTCTCTCTCTCTCTCTCTCTCTCTCTCTCTCTCTCTCTCTCTCTCTCTCTCTCTCTCTCTCTCTCTCTCTCAAATTGCTCGTTTATAATTGTAAGTGAGTGATTTGAAACAGAGAGAGAGAGAGAGAGAGAGAGAGAGAGAGAGAGAGAGAGAGAGAGAGATAAAGAGTGTGTGTGTGTGTGTGTGTTCGAAGAAGAGGACGAAGATACGACAGCAGCAATGTAATATGTTATGTACATACACATGTATATTACTCTATACATGAGAGAAAAGGAATATGATTGTCTGTCTTTGTCACAAATTGCAGCTCCCTCTATCACGATATCACGCAACTAATTTTCTGCTCTGTTTTATTCCTCAGCCTCATCTCGCACACACACATATGAATGAAATATTTGTATACCGAAATCTTTTTTATTAGACTTCTAAACTCATTTCTGCAAGTTCACTGATACTCCTTCATGCAATCCTTACCCGGAAGTACTCTTATTTTGTATGTACAAATTGTAAAACTTTCATATTGAGCAAATGTTGTGAGCTGACGCGAGAAGTCAATAAAAAACTCGAATTTTTTAGTTTTTTGTCTTTTTAGCATAAATTCGGATCGCCTCGGGGTTAATTATTATATGCACTTTAATCGAGGAAAAGCTTTTTTTATTCTGTTAAACCAATAAAGAATTCTCGGTATACAAAAATATAATTGGTTCGGCCGGTAAGACAGACTCAAATAGGATCCCCTTAACTGTCCTATAATACTATCCTAGCGAAAAATGATTGGTCGAATCGATGTCGAATAGATGGTCATCTTTTCTCTAAAAGTCAGAAAGATGGTCAATGTTAATTTCGATAGTATTACGTACTTTAGTCTTCAATGAAGTAATGTGCTAAATATTATCAAAAAATAATAAAAATAAAAATATGTTTTATGCATTTTAAATAACTATGGCCATCTTACCCGAGTTTACCCTATTGTTTTTTTTATTACTTATATATAAAGTCTTATTTTAAATAATGCATTGCTATTTTTCAAATATTTTTATATATTTTGCTATTTTTATATATTTTATATTTTAATCTGACACATTTTGACAAACAATATGAAATATCTCGTAATATACTCATTTTTCGGTAATCTTACTTTAATAATTTTCTGTACGGAATAATAAGATAAATTAACTGGTATAAAAAACATAATTTTGTAAAAATCTATAAAAAGTATGCAAATGTACATTTCAAATTATATATATATATTTTTTTTTTTTAATTAAAAGAATATGTTTTTCTTGCACCGATTGATTCATCTCATTATTCTGTACAAAAAATTTTTAACGTAAGATTATCGAGAAATAAGTATATTATGAGATATGTGAGATATGTGAAATAGATAGTGTCAAGATAAAACATAAAATATTTCGTAAACTATTCAATTTTCGACTATTCCACTATATCAATGTTTGACGCCACATATTACAAAGAATCGATTTATGTAAGAAAATTAATTTGGTTTTATTTTAAAAAAAAGTAATCTCGAAATTTAAAAAATTACCTTCACCTGAAATAAGATTATGCTTACGATAAGGGGTCCCCCTTCGAAATTCTACAACTTTAGTATGAAACATTTTTCGATGAAAGCCTTGATTTTCGCAAAATAACAATACATAATTTAAAATAGAATATTTTGTGTATAATTGTAAAGAAATATATATATAATATATATTTATAAATATAGTATATTGTATACATATAATATTATTATTATTTTGTACATTTTGTATAATTCTATTTGAATTATTTTGTATTTATTAAGATATAATTGATTTTATATATTTATATACATCCTAATTGTTCCAATATTTTTTAAATAATAACATAAATGTTTTATTTATAGTTCAAGAAGAGTCGAGAGAGAAAAGAAAAGAGAGTGGGAGAAAGAAAAAGCATTATTTAAAATTAAAGAAGAGGGAAATTAAGCAAAAGAGATAGAGAGAAAGAGAGAGATAGATAGATAGAGAGAGAGAGAAACAGTTACAGTTGCAGTTGAGCTGTCATAATCATCGTTAGACACATAACGAAGGTATATAAATTATAATGTAACCCATAATTTTTATTTCCGTTTTCACTATTTTTTTATAAATACTATGGTCATCTTTTCTTCATAATTTGGGTAAGATGGCCCACTTTCATTATTAAAATATTTATTATTAAAATATGTATTTTGTTTATTTATGTATATTTTATTTATTTACTTCTGTTCTGTTTTAAAGATTGTTTCAAAGATTATTTTTAGTTAAAAATATCAACCTGAAAGATTATATTTAAAATTTAATTTTTTTATAAAAGATTTTATTTTATATTAAAAAAGTATATTAATGTTTATATGTTCAATGTATTAAAAATAAAAAAGCTAAATATGTAAAATTATAAATTTATATTTAATTACTTTAACATGAAATATATGTATAGTCAACTGTTTTATAATACTATGGCCATCTTTTCTCTAAAAGTCAGAAAGATTGCCAATGCTCATGTTTTAATATTTTGATAATATAAAATTTTTATTAAGTATTTATTGTTTAATTTCGATAGTATTACGTACTTTAATCATCAATGAAGTAATATGCCAAATATTATTTAAAAAATAATAAAAATAAAAGTATGTTTTTTGCATTTTAAAAAACTAATGGCCATCTTACCCGAGTTTACCCTATTGGTTTTTTTATTATTACTTATATATAAAGTCTTATTTTAAATTAGGCATTGCTATTTTTCAAATATTTTTTTATTTTGCTATTTTTATATATTTTTTAATCTGACACATTTTGACAAACAATATGAAATATCTCGTAATATATTCATTTTTCGGTAATCTTACTTTAATAATTTTATGTTCAGAATAATCAGATAAATTAACTGGTATAAAAAAAACATATAGTTTTTTAAAAATCTATAAAAAATATGGAATTGTGTGTGTACATTTCAAATTATATATATATTTTTTGTATAATTAATTTGAATTATTTTGTATTTATTAAGATATAATTGATTTTATATATTTATATACCTAATTGTTCCAATCTTTTTTAAATAATAATATAAATGTTTTATTTATAGTTCAAAAAGAGTGGAGAGAGAAAAGAAAAGAGAGTGGGAGAAAGAAAAAAAAAGCATTGTTTAAAATTAAAGAAAAGGGAAAATAAGCAAAAGAAATAGAGAGATAGAGAGAGATAGACAGATAGAGAGAGAGAGAGAAACAGTTACAGTTACAGTTGAGCTGTCATAATCAACGTTAGACACATAACGAAGGTATATAAATTATAATGTAATCCATAATTTTTATTTCTGTTTTCACTTTTTTTTATAAATACTATGGTCATCTTTTCTTCATAATTTGAATAAGATGGCCCACTTTTATTATTAAAATATTTGTCACGGAGCCTTTCGCGAGCTCGGGATAACGCAGTCGGAATCAGGGCTCGTGAAGGGTGAGACAACGAACGCGGTAATTATAATTAAACAAACGAACTTTATTTCATGTATGTGTAATTATGTACAAGTGTGCGTGTATGGGTGGTGTGAAGGCATATGTATACGTCGCACGCGTCGGTAGATATTTGGCGATCAGCTGACAGCTGTATCTCGGGCTTTAAATCGCTGCGGTGTGTGTGTGTGTATCGGTTTGTATTGATTCGTACGGTGGTGTGTATCGGTGTCGGTTCGCAACGCGGTTGTGTTTACACTACCGCTAGGCGCGGGTGTCGGCGCGACGCGAGGGGCGGCCGGGCGAGTTTTTGCCGGTGCGTGCGTCAGCGCGTACAGAGAACCGCATCGGGCGAGAGCGGCCGCTCTCTTCGATATATCGAAGAGAGCGCTGTCGACCGGCACGCTTAAAATGCGAGGCGGGCGTCGCGCGGTGTGTTCCGTGGTGCGGGGATCCGCGGCGGTTCGCGGCTATCGTATGGACGGCGTTCCACGGCTATTCACTTATGCGCTTGTGAACGCGCGAGGCGGGAACGCAACGGCGGCCGAGAAATCTCGGCAAAGGTGGCGGAGCTCCACCTAACTGTCGCCGATGCGCTTGGTGCGAGAGACGGGATCTATGTATCTCGAGACAATCTCGGGAGAGGCAGCGGACTCGTCTATCTCGGATACATAGGCTCGTAGGTTTTGCGGAAACCGGAGTTTTGAGTACGAAGACTATCTTCGCAGAGGCAGCGAAAGCGTCTACCTCGATCTCTATTCTTCGGTGGGGGGGGATTCGGTGATACGGCGGAGTCGGAACGGTATCTGAGAGAGCTCTTATCGCGAGCTCTCTTTTTATACGGATCAAGTAACGGGATCGGAGGCTGGATCGAAGGAGCGAGAGTAGGGGTGATAAGACTCGGTTTCTTTCGGCGCGCGTCGGGCGTTTTCGGTGAACCGTGTTTAACGGTTTGATTAATTTTTGGCGCTTGGCGCCTGCTGCCCTGCCCGGCTGGTGTTCGCCGGGCGCAGCCTTCCAACGGGTGGGCGGTCGGGAAGGACGCGGAGGTGTCATTACATATTTATTATTAAAATATTATTTAATTATATATTATTATTATTATTTAATTATATATTATTATTATTATTAGGTGTACAACTTTGCTTCCGCCGTTTTTTTTCCGAAATTCGAGGCTTTATTGTAAAAAACTGGTTATACATTTATGATTCAAAGTATTGTCCATCGCTGGCCACTACTTTCTCCCATCTTTCGGGCAGCGTACGAATCCCGCGTTGAAAAAACTGGTCATCTTTTGAAGCGATCCACGAATCGATCCAATTTCTTACTTCTTCATATGACCGGAAGTGCTGGTCAACCAGGCCGTGTGCCATTGATCGAAACAAGTGATAGTCAGTAGATATACTAGGAGAGTTCGAACCCGGGTCCTCTGAGAGGGATGCGGGGCGCGGGGGGTTCTCCGGGGCGAGGGGTATGACGTCACGCGAGGCGGGGGTATCTCGGCGGCGCGGGGGCTGACGTCACGCGAGTGGAGGGGATGTTTCGACAAAGAAGGGGGGGGGTCTAAGCATGTTCGGCAACTGATTATCTTTGTGATTTATGGCTACCCGAAGCCATAAAACTATGTTTTTCATTTTATGGACATTTTATCATTAGGAAAGGAATGAAAATTTTAGGGCCGACGCTGCGACGAACATGTCTAAACGTTATTTATAGGTGCAAATGTAAAAGCGTTGACGTTCGGCAGCTTTGTACCCTCGCGGAAAATCTCCCATAAAAACGAGAGCGAAACATATTTTTTAAGGAAGAATGCAACGTATCGGCGCCAACGTTCAGCAGTTTTGTACCCTAGCAGAAAATCGGTCGTAAACGAGAGCGAAACATTTTCCTTAATATTTTTTAAGGAAGAATTGCGATAATTTTGAGAGGGATGGGGGTTGAAGCTTATGGAGAGAGGGTCTGTCTCCACATCAAAAAGTCTCGAACAGTCGCCGAGCGAAGTGCCAGTGAATAAAGTGTTAAAATGGATTTTGAATCAGGAGACATTTTCGGGCCAAGTTTTTGGAAGAACCTGTTTAGGAGAATATTCACAAATGTTCCTTTCCTAGGATCGAAGGAGATTTTTAAGGATACATTTTTTGGAACGCGGTTTTTTGAGAGCGTCATTAGGACCATATTTTTTATGTTCGTTTCGCCTGTAAGTATTGTTTTTTATTGTGTGTGAATTGAATTATTAAATTTCCTTATGTTACTTATATATAATAAAAATTTTTTCCAGGACGCTATAATAACAATGGACTCTATAAGAACAATTAGAATTGATGGCTTTATGAACATCGAGAATCGTCGGTGGATACGCATGGTGCGCCGCGATGATAGGTATTGATTTGATCATTGGATGTGGGGTGATACTGTGGACGCCCACGAGTGGGAGGAAAACAACTCGTGGATGCGGGTAGATATATTTGCACTTCGCGAGCTCTTCGGATTGGAACCATATCCTGAGGATATAATAGAAGATTGGAATCCCCAGGAGCCCGAGGAGCCCGAGGAGCCCGAGGAGCCCGAGGAACCCGAGAATTTGGTGGTGAAGAGGGCAAGATTATATTGTAAGTTTTAATTTTATAATAATAAATAAAAAAATTTTAAGATTATTAATGTTTTTTCTGTTATGCAGGAGTCCCGCCTCGCAGCAGTCCCACGGCCGTCACCTTACCACCCCCGCCATCGTTGGCACAGCCGCCCGGCCGCCTCACCGCCTCGCATCCACAATCGTCGGCTCCACCATAGCCACCTCTACCACCGACAATTTTTATATATTATAATATTCATTTATATTCTCATCTTTATATTCTTATCTTTATATTCATTTATATTTTTTAAAAATTTTATATCCATTTTATATTATAATTTTATATCTATTTTATATTCACATTTATATATTCACATTTATATACATTTATATACATTTATATCCATTTATATTCTTTTAAACACACACACACAAATGTATAATACACATTTATTCATAATTAAAAATAATTAATATTAAATTAATATATTCATTTTAAAAATTCCTCTTCTTTTCCTTCACTGCGTCATCTCTCGCGTGCGCCTCTCGCTATCTCTGTCTCTCGCGTTCACCTCGCGCTCTCTCTTTCTCTCCTAAGCGCTATCTCTCTAGCAGTCCCTAACCTCGAGCTATCTCTCTCTCTTTCATGTTTCTCGCTGCGACACCTTTCTTGCGGTCCCTAGTCTCCTCTAAGCGCTATCTCTCGCGATCCCTAGCCTCGCAGTCCCTAGCCTCGCAGTCCCTAGCCTCTCGGTCCCTAGCCTCGCGATCCCTAGCCTCTCGGTCCCTAGCCTCGCGATCCCTAGCCTCTCAGTCTCTAGCGTCACGTTTCCCCTTCCCCGCATGACGTCATCCACCGCAAGGACCAAGCAACTATTGGGAGCTATACGTATAAGAGCTAGGGAACTGTTTACAGGTGGGAGAGAGTGTGGAATGGAAATGCGTGCAAAGAAATTACATCATAATTTAGACTTAAAAACTCTTTATTCTTCTTTTAAATATTTTTTTCTTACATATTATGGACTAAAAACTAAAGCTGCCAGCTCGCAATCGATGAGCTGATGCTTGTTGAAGGCGTCGCTAGCGCGTATTACATTTGATACTTCTTTAGGATTCGTTACATTGACGCGATATTTGAAAATTGCGTAAACTTGATATCGACTGTATTGGTAATTTTAACCAATCGGTCAAAAGTTACATCAATGCATGGATCGAGATCGAACATACGGTGTAACGTCGATTCGATCATCATCATATATACATTTTAAGATTCAAGACTTATTAACTTGGCGTCGTTAATCGTACGAACTCGCACTGTTAACGGTCCAACGCTTATAAAACTGTAGGCATCTTTAGAGTCGTTCCGAAGCAGATTCTGAATATTGTAACGTTGCTCGTAGAGTCCCTTCCACGCTTCGAGAGTATCAGTTCCTTTCCTCGATGATCTCCTATGGCGATTTCCACGTAACTCGGTGGATCCACTTTGATACCAATTTCGAGGAATTTAAATTCCGTAGCTGTCAATGCATATCGTCTACCTAGTACACGAACTGCACGAGGCTCCAACGAAATGCTGTAAAAATGAAATTAGTTTGAAAAATAATACAATTTGTAAAAATATAAAGACATAAAAATAGAAAAATAGAAAAAGTTAAACTTACTTGTCGCATTTGCTCTCAAACGATGGAGTGTCATCACGACTGGGTACGTAATTATTCACACGTCTGCCGGAGCCACTGATTCTTTCAGCGTAGTACATATTTCCAGATTTTAAAAGTGAACCTCCGAACGGTTAACGCTACACTGATCGTATAAAGAAATTAATCGAGTGTTGTACATGACGCTTATTTTTAAATGTAGTGGGGTAAATGTAGTGGGAGATTCTAGAATACTATTGGCGCTATGAAATTTAGGAGAAGGGGAAACGGCGCTCGGATAAAAAGAATTCTTAGAAACGATTCGTGAGGAAAGGATTGGGGAAGGGGAATAAGAGATAAAACACATTAATGTTTAAATATTTTATTTTTCCAAATCTTGCAATTCTTTCTGGCGTTGCGACCACCAGTTAAATATTTTGAATACATTTTGTAATGCGCAATTCTTAACATGTTTTCCACATCGCATAGTGTTTTTAACATCTAGATTATTTAGAGACTCGATATCGTCGTAATCAGCATCCAAGGTCTCAATAATGAAACCGTTTCCCGCATCATTCAATATATGGGCTAACCATTCTCGCTTTTCAAGTCCTTTTACATATACGAGAATGGATTCTTCTTCTTCTTCATGTGGTCCACCAACGATAGCTGTTGTAATCAAACGCTGAGCCATGCTATATGGAACGTTTCCATCTACCCATTGCAATCCATGATGATTTCGAGTCAAACATGAGGCTTGGTGTCTCTCAGATTTTATGAGCACACCCCATGGTACAGGACATGCGAAAAAATAATGTGACAAAATAAATCCTCTTCTCAGGATTGCCGCTTCCTTTACAATGAATTATATATAGAGGATAAACCCCTGTAGATCCACAAACGTTGGTACGGACATGACGAGATCTCTCTCTTCGATGCATCAGTTAAAAACAAGAATGGCAACCATCTCATAACACTTTGATTTATATTCTGCTATGTTTCCCCCTCTCTCTCTCTAAATTGTTGGTGCGTTTAGGTGATTTTGCGCACAACGTTGGTCAACGGGTTGTACTGGATCACGCGATCGTGTATGATGAGACAGTACGCAATGGTATTCATCGGCACATTCTCCTTACACTCGAATTCCAATCTCACATCCACGGTTGCCCTCTTGACCGATTCGTTTTGACGAGAACAATCGATGATCACGAACGGACCGTTACGTAGAAACATTGAGACGGTGAGACTCGGCTCGAGATACTCGTATCCATAATAGTTCTTGCAGAAACGCGCATACGTATCGTACAGAATCGACCATCTGTTTTTATCGAAATCCAGATTCATATCGTCGTACGGATAACATTCCGAGTTCAGATAGAGTTTCACATTGGTCATCTTGCAATCGTCGAATCGACTCATATCCTCAGACATGATATTTTTCCGACCTGTCTGCAGAGAGAAGATAACATATTGTGGCTTCTCCAGCTGAGTCACTGTCTTAATGGCCCATGAATGCTTGGTTGTACGCTGCAATAGCGGATACTCATACAGATCCCACGAGCGAAAACCCATGCTGAGGTAATGTCCGCTTTCCAGAGCGCGCAGCATCGACAGCTACTTAATCTCGCTCAACAACACATGTGGCATTCGCCATTGTATCTTGAATATGTTGATCACAGGCTCCAGCGTCGAATCTCCAACCAGACAATTGTTGTCGTTGCGCGATCGTATTAAGATTAACTCATGACGAGCGGTAATCACCACTCGTCTGTAATCCTCGCAAAATCCCAATAACATGTAGAGCGGTACGCAAAAATTGAAGTTTCCATTCGCAGTAGTCGGATCAGTCCAGCCAGCGTTTCTCATAATCACGCTTCTATCGGATGATATCGTTACATAGTTTTTGAGCAAACTTGTTATTCCCACGTTTCTGTTGCGATCAATCTCCACGCCATCGAGTTCGTATCGAATCTCATCAAACATGAATGCGACACAATTATTTCCCAGTATCACAGCAGATCCTTCGGCTGGTTTATTTATCTTTAGTTCTCCCTCGATGTATAGGAAACTTTCATACGGCAACGTATACAGATCCTGTTGTTGTATGGGTATTCTTATCTCATCACTGTGTCCGAATGTTGTGTTAGCGAACGGGTTGTAAGTGTGAGTCTCGATCTTGACGATACGATCGTCGAAGATTGGCTCGTCTCCAATGTTGAGGATGTCGGTCATTGTTCAGATGTTTCGCACCGCGAATCCCAAAGATTGTAAAAACGCAACGTTTGATGAGTTCAGTTTCTTTTTCTTAATGCAACCAGATGATTGGATATTAGTGAATGCCGACGTTGTTGTTGTTGTCGCTGGCTCCGTAAAGATTGTGTTATCTCTCGTATCTTTCAATCCGTTCAACACGAGCATCTCATACGCCGCACACGTATCGCTGTCGTCGTACGTGCAATCTAATGGTAATCTCTTCTCCTCGAAAATCGAGCAATCGTCTGTCCTGGTCGACAACGCGTAACGTTAAATCTGTAATGCTCCGCACGATGATCGGCAGGTAAATGATGTGCGCCGGTGTTTCCGATATCTTACATCCTGGTGGTACCCTCGGTGAAAATTCATGTATCGTATGCACGAGTTTGCCGTTGCTGTACGCGCCCGCGGTCACATTACATTCTACGCGGATAATGTTCACGTTGATAATATTAATCGGCATGTCCGACTTGTACCATTTTCGCGGCTGCAGTATACGGTTCGAGAATCTCAGCAGCGATCCAATGTTGTTAGGGTTGCTAAAATTCATTCTGTAGGTGCATTTGATCTCGCTCCTCATCGTATTATAATTAGCGCGGAGCACTATCGGATATTCTCCATCTTCAAAGTCACCGTCGTCATTCGCCCGAATATGCGTGGTGTCAGCGTGTTTTTTATCATCGTCACGAACAGCGTGTCGCGGACGTTTTCATGAAATTGCATGTTTCAAAAACTCATGTATCGCTTGCAGCTCGTACGATCCATCGGGAATCGTAATTTCCGCGTCCTCTTTGCCAAAGTAAAATTTATTATTCGAGGAATTCACGTTCGATATCGTATGATAAGTCTCTAAATCCGCTAGACCGAGTTCGTATTCATCGTCGCTCAAATCTACGGCGGGACAGTAGTTTACCGCGAGAACACTACTCTTCCCAGTCAGTGTGAATGTCATAGACATGTTGACAAAATTGTTAAACGAATACTGAGTTAAATAGCGCAATGTCAGTCTTTAAATTCACGTGCATCGACCGCTCGGAGAAACTGTAAGCACAATTGTCCACAGATGCTTTGATTGTAAGTTTGAATAGGTGTGTAATTGTATTGTATCTTTGTCACATTTAAATATCGCACCAATTCATTCGGCGGTCGAAGATTGCCGAAACTGTCAAAATATATAGCGCGATCCCCCCTCTTTGCATACGCTACCCAATGAGTACCCGATCCTTTAGCGTTATCCAAATTGAAGACGCCGCTCTCGTTTCGATATATACCACCGATCGGTAATGAATCACGCATGAAAACACCTCTAAAATACGGAATGTGCATACGTTTTGCCAGTTGTAGCAATTGTATGTTGGTAGTTACGCCCTGTGGCATTTTTAGCGTCTCTTTGACGTTTTTTTTTTTCCTTTTTTTCTCGTTGAAACTCCTCGTCCATGTTTGTATGGAGCGAGATACAATCCGTGACCTTCCATGGCGCGATTGTGACGTAGCATCTCTTGCAACTGATGTTGTGCAGCTTTTGCGTCGTTCACCATCTTTGCCACACCAGCCGCTCCACCGACCAGAGATCCAAGCGCGCCCAACATTGGTAGAATCGGTAATACACCCCCATGTTTCGCTATCGGAAGTATTCGCTTCTTCGCCATCTTTTTCTTCGTCTTCGTCTGGTCGTCTTCAGGCCCTTACCGAACTTCGTCTTGGCTTTCATCGCTGCCCAGACAGCTGTGGCGGCGGCTCTCTCACCAAGAGTCGAATCTCTCGCAACGATGCGAGTTTGCGCTTCCTTAGCGAGTATTCTATCTGCCGCGTGTCTCTCGATGAGATCGTTGCTTCGAGAGTACGCTATATCGTGTTCACGGCACGCCGCGTCCAATGGGTTGATACCTCGATCGCCTCTGGCTAATCGCTTTTGTAGTCGCGTGCCCGGACCGCAAAACTGATAGCCGGGGATATGGAATTCGATCGGAAGTGCGTTTATCGCCTGATTTAATAGGCCTCTACCTATTTTCGTTGACATTCGCTGCAATCTTTTATCATCGGCGCTGGACCGTCAATGTGCGTTGGCTGCCACGTTCGATTGTAATGTTCGAAACAGCGGCGATAGGTTTAAACTTCCAAATCCGCCTTTATATGTTCCGGAAGCTTGTCCCACACGCAGTGGACGTAATTGCCGCACATTCACAATAAAACTGTTTTCGACACAAATTGTAGCTGTTCAGCGCTCAAATTACAAATATCGTAAGGACTTGATAGCAGGACAAACATTTTTTCGTTACTGAGCAATTCGCGGTTCCGCTCAGCTATAAATAGGCAGACGTTCGATCCAGTCAGGAGTGTGAACATGAATTTCGTGCGACAACCTTTCGCGATACACGTGACGAATTACGACGCCAGATTACGATCGATGCGGGACAACGCGGAGATGCGTAGGCACGGTACGATACTGCCGACTACTATACGCGCGATTGTTTGCGGCCCCTCGAATTGTGGTAAAACTAACGTGTTAATTAGTTTGATAGAAAGCCCGCACGGCGTCCGCTTTGAAAACGTGTACGTGTACTCAAAGTCGCTGCAACAGCCAAAATATCGGTATCTGGAGAATTTGTTAACGTCAATCGATGAAATCGGCTATTTTACATTCTCCAATAACAATGACGTCATTCCACCGAGCGAAGCATGTCCAAACTCGATTTTCGTTTTCGATGACGTGGCGTGCGACAAACAAAATACGATAAGAGAGTATTTCAATGGGACGCCACTCGAACGTCGACTGCTTCTATCTCTGTCAAACGTACGTAAGAATACCGAAACATCTTATACGCGACAACGCAAACCTGCTAATCTTGTTTAAACAGGATGGTACCAACTTGAAACATGTGTACAACGATCACGTGAATACCGACATGTCATACGAGGATTTTAGTGAATTATGTCGTACTTGTTGGCAGCAAAAGTATGGATTCCTAGTAATAGACAAGGATAGCTCGCTTACGAACGGCCGATACAGAAACGGATTTAACGTGTTCGCGATACCGCAAAACAATTAGTCGTTGCCGATGTTCTGTCGAGAGGGGTGAACCACGAGCGTTCGAAACTCTACCGACATGGCTGAGAGCGATAATATTCGCGAGCGTGAAAAGATAGCGAAGGAGATTGCGAAAACGAGTGAATCAATCCGCAAGAAACATCGCGCTTTGAAGACCGGTAAGATCGATGACGATATCGCGGTCAAGACCCATTTTAGACCTATTATTGAGCCGCTACAAAAGATTGTCGACAACTCGATCGCGGTGAAAAACGAGCCGGAAAGTACCGCAAAGATTAAAATCTCACCCATTAAGCGGTACAATAAGGAGGAGGAAAAGGAGGAAGAGGAGAAGGATGATGATGCGACACCGAAAAAGAGGAAACGGTCAAACCCGAATCGCTCATCGACACCGCGTACATCGGATGCTTTACTGGATGAACCGATGATAACCTCTACACCGTTCGCGACAACGAGAATCGTACAACCTATACCCGAAACACTCGCAAACGAAAATGTTTTCGAAACCTCGGGCAGCACGCTCGAAACATCGTTTGTTCGAAACACATTACAAACGCTGGAAGGTCAAGAAATGTTGCGAAAGTACTTGGGACCACTGGGACAAGAGTACATGAGCACTCTTCTCGGTGGCGACAAAGAAAGGAAAATCGATCACGTGTACGGTGTCTATTTCGACAAGGATGAAATGCTGTTCGGTAACAACCGATTCGACATTGACAAATATGACTCTATAATTATAGACAAAGTGAGGTACATTGGTACACCAGGATTATACGAGTTGATTTTCAAGAGAATTCCCGATGATGACATTTACACGGAGGATTATATGCATATATACAAGAGCATATTATTGGCGACGGACGCGCATAAACGCAATTATGACACACAAGGCCAATTACGAAGCAACAGGGGATACAAGTACAAACATATAATCGCACCATTGATATCGATTGAAAAGAAAAAATCTGGAAAGGGAGTATTCATGCCTCACGCGATGGCGCTAACCGACAATAAGATCGATTACATACACTGGGATGACCCCAACGAACTAGTGGATCGGGTACGATTGCTGCACGCTTCGCGCCGAGCTGGCCACAACGCTCACGACAATGAGATCCTGTCGATCATCGAGGAACTTCGCGAAGCAGGCATTATTATAAATTGAATGGTGTCTCGACAAATCTAATCAGTCGATCAGCGTCACTCGTATCGGGAAAAAAAATGCCTATCAACAAATTTGGATTATTCGAACCAAGAAATGATGCAACCGGCACAAGCGGTTCTTGGGATAAATTGGTGAAAAGTTATGTGCACGAAAACGCTCTGTGTCGCGTTGTTACGGACTATGACGCAAAGTCGCGGAAGATTCGTCGTGTAGCGCAACCTGAGGCTGACACCGATGCCGTCAACAAACTGTATGTGGAATCCTGCGTTAAAAGATTGATGAATCAACAGAAAGAATTAGATGAGAAGCTGACTTCGTTCGAGAAGGATGTGCGGGCAATACAGATTGTGATAAACGAACTTCAACGCGCGGCTAACGCTAACTCAGAAACGGCTATCAACCTGAATGAGCAGCAGTGAACGGGTCACGAGCGGCTATCGAACGGTTATCGAACATCTACGAAGGGTTATCGAACGGCTACGAACAATTATCGAACAGCTACGAAGGATTATCGAACTACTATCTAACTACAATGAGTGGTAGTGGTAGTGAACGGCCTAGCAACAGCGAACGAGGCTACCAACAACTCAAGTAGGGCTGCGAACGAGGCTACGAACAAGTCTTTAAAAGCTACATGCAAGGCTACAAACAACTCAAGCAGGGCTGCGAACGGGTCAGTAACGGCTGCGAACGGGTCAGGAAAGGCTACGAACGGGTTAGAAACGACTGTGAACAAGGCAGCGAACGAATCAAGAACGATTTTCGAATGGGTCAAGAACGGAAGTAAACAACGCAGAACGGCTCAAGAACGGCTCAAGAACGAATACGAACGGCTCAAGAACGGGTCAGAAACGGCTGCGAACGGCTCAAGAACGGGTCAAGAACGGCTACGAACGGGTCAGGAACGGCTCAAGAACGGCTATTGAAGAACGACAAACGAAAATGAATCATAAAACGAGCGACAAACGGCGATCGAGAAAAACCGACGAAGCGAAGAAACAACATAGTTTGGAGAAACGGCAGTTGGTGAACGAACTGCACGCGCCGGCAAGGAAAAATTTTCCCCGAAGACACGTCATAGTGCGGGGATACGATGACCTGTGGCAAGCTGACATCGTCGAGATGCGTCCGTACTCTCGTTTCAACAGAGGTTACCACTATATACTCACCGTCATCGATGTGTTGAGCAAGCATGCGTGGGCCATTCCACTCAAGAGTAAAGGTGGAAGCGAGACGGCTGACGCTATCGCCGAGATAATTCGAGATAGCAAGAGATGCCCGAGAAACATGCAAACCGATATGGGGAAAGAATTTTACAACGCCGACGTGCAACGGCTTATGCGGAAACATAACTTCAATCACTATTCTACATATTCAGTAATGAAGGCATCGGTCGTCGAGCGATTCAATTGCACGCTGAAGAACGACATGTGGAAGATGTTTACGCTGAACGGAACTTACAAGTGGATCGACGCGTTGTCGGAACTCGTATCGGGTTACAACGCGCGCAAGCATCGAACGATCGGCATGCGACCCACCGACGTCACCCCCGCGGTCGCTGATAAACTTTTAAAAACAGTATATAGTAACATAAAGATTGCTGCTCCGGCAAAGTTCAAAGTAGGTGACCCGGTGCGCGTTAGCAAGTACAAGAAACTTTTTGAGAAATGTTACACACCAAATTGGACAACCGAAGGGTTTAAAATTGTAAAGTGCAGCGTACTAATCCCGTAACCTATCTACTCGAGGACTATCGCAAAACATCTGTCTGGAGCGTTTCACGAGCACGAGTTGCATAGCGCGAATTATCCGGACGTATATCTCGTGGAGAAAGTACTGCGCAGGAGGGGTGACGAGGTTTACGTAAAATTGCTGGGATTTGACAATTCGCACAACTCTTGGATACATAAGGACAATGTGATTTAATTCATACAAACTGTATTTATTAATTACTCAAAAATTAAAAAAATATATAATGTGTACAACATATAAAAGTATTTGAAATATAAAAATATACATGAAATATATATGAAATACAAAATCTTTATTAAAACATCCTTTCCGTTCCAATATATGAAATACATATACATATGTTACATAACATTATATCGCACATACATTATATTACATTATATTTTATAAGGGTATCTGGTAATGTCCCCATGGTAATGTGTCGGTCGAATCAGGTATGATATACCGCTTGTCATCGTACGGACTTAGAGCAATTTTCGTCTCGCGAATGGTGTATACTTCGTGCAATTTCGATCTTATACAAGACTGACTACGTGTCATTTCAATATCATCATTCAAACACCGCGTATAATCGTCAAACATTATCGTTCTCGCGATGACGTTACTCTTGACACCTTTTACTTTTTTGGTATCTTTCTTGCCATCCACTGGCAAGGCATACATTTTTGCTCTAAGCCCTACAAATTCAGTCATAATCGCACTGTTATTTTCGTCCTTCATAAGACCCGGTATCTTTTTATTCACGAGCGGTATACCATACGCATTGTCAATTGGATAATCGCTCGTATCAAATTTGCTTATGTCACGCTTCATATTCTCATACACGTCTTCACATTCAATGTGATATATTAGGCTGTCTGTATCAGTGTACATTACCCGGCATCTGTCACGATAGAGCGGTGACATGTACTCGTGATGAAATTCATACAAACACGTTTTAGAGATGTCGAGTATGCACATACCGACATAGATTGGTTTGTACAATTTTACTTCAAGTTTACGTAATTCAATGGCGATTAGGTTTCAGCAAAGACGCTCCTGCTATGGAAATTTGGTTTCGCGATCATCGCCTCCGCACCGTATCGTCCGTCCCACTTTGTCAATAATTTTACATCCACATGATTTCTAACGTTTTCCATAGTTTTACCGAATACCGCGTTGTTCATCAGTTTATACAAATTTTTCTCAAAATCATTTTTTGCTTGTGTTCTAAATTTTGTATTTAGTTCGATGTAATCGCGGAGCCATGCGGATTGAGTAAATTGTAATACGCGATGTATTTTTGTAACGCGAAGGCCGTGTCGCATACATTGCTGCAGGTTGCGGTAGTGTATGACATAACGCTTCTTATCATATAGCGTTGCGAGAAGCTTATCTTCCCGCTTGCCGGGCGGCTTGTCGCGCGTCGGGCAAAACGGTAGGTCAGCGTGCGTGTCGTGAAGATGTTGTGGATATTCTAAATCTACTTCGAGGATATAGCCTATAGGCGAATCGAGCGTGATAGATGATATGTCAAAATTAGATACATCGTCGACCCATCGAAAATCGGCATATGGCAACGGTTGACACATTGCCCATCCGTATAAATTATTTACATCGAAATACATAAGGTACGACGATGGTTTCGATGAGTCGTACGATTGCATGTACTTGTTATTAGCATGGGCGTATCTGTTGGAACATTGACTTACAAGGGGAGGTCGCGGTTGACTCTTCACCGATTTTGATCTCCTTTGGTATGGTGAATCTACATCGAAAAAAAGTTGCTCCGTGTTCGAGCTTTTCGTCCAATGCGCCTTGTAAAAAAAATTTTTTTTTTCCCGAAGTTTAGAGAAATTGTCAGGTTCGTTACGAGGCCTAAAGAAAGACACACTTTTGATCGGTGCCGGTAGTGCAGCGGCAGAACACAAGAATAGTAATCCCGGGATCCCAGGTTCAGAACTTTGGGCTGTCATAATTTTTTTTTTTTTTTTAATAACGTATTATTTATTATGATAAATAAATATTCGGCATATTTTCATCGTTAGTTATGCATATATCTCTTTATATATTTAAAATTAATAAAATGATCGTAATATAAATAAAATATTTTTATAGAGAAATATTTTTAGAAATATTTTTACTTTTTAAAGATTTATACATTTTTTCAAATTTTCTTTAATCTAATAATGTTAGAATACACACTTTTCATAGCTTTACAAAATTTAATTTATTACTCATTATTATTTTCTGCTTCAATATGTAACAAATATGTCATAAATATATAAGTAAGATATTTTCTAACCGACCTTCTAGAACCCTTATTAGTAGAGAGGATCAGACGACCCTCTCCTCTCCCTCCAACGTTCCTTACACTTTCACAACCAGCAGTTGCATCCTGCGGTTCACAGCAGGTAGAAAATCCGAATTTTGTAAAGCTATGAAAAGTGTGTATATTCTAACATTATTAGATTAAAGAAAATTTGAAAAAATGTATAAATCTTTAAAAAGTAAAAATATTTCTAAAAATATTTCTCTATAAAAATATTTTATTTATATTACGATCATTTTATTAATTTTAAATATATAAAGAGATATATGCATAACTAACGATAAAAATATGCCGAATATTTATTTATCATAATAAATAATGTTATTAAAAAAAAAAAAAAAAAAATTATGACAGACCAAAGTTCTGAACCTGGGATCCCGGGATTACTATTCTTGTGCTCTGCCGCTGCACTAGCGGCACCGATCGAAAGTGTGTCTTTCTTTAGGCCTCGTAACGAACCTGACAATTTCTCTAAACTTCGGGAAAAAAAAAAATTTTTTTTACAAGGCGCATTGGACGAAAAGCTCGAACACGGAGCAACTTTTTTTCGATGTAGATTCACCATACCAAAGGAGATCAAAATCGGTGAAGAGTCAACCGCGACCTCCCCTTGTTAGACCACCGCGTATACCCCGTTCGATAAACATGACCATGTCGATATCGGTAAGCAATTCGATTGTTATATTTGTATGTTTTAATATGGCGTCCCACGTAAAACCGGGAAGAGTATAATAATACGCAGGGTCGAGTCCGTAACTCGCGATGCAAGTGTCGCGAAAGTTTTCAAATATATCTGCTAATAACAAGACATCAGTTTTTAAGTACAGATCGCTGTATTCACCCAAGGTTTGAATGGAGAATCGATTCCATAAGTTTTCGGCGTGCGCGTAATCGCTCTCGGATACAGTGTCACCGGTCAAGGAACTATAAAATGATTCGCGCGGTGATAAACGCGTGTCCTGCAGCCTGTCCACGCAGTCAATGTACTCATACGGAAAGACACCTTTTCGCGTCAATAATTCGAAATTGTGAGCGGATAATGTGGAAAAATTGGAACATAAAATTTTGAGTTTATCTTTGTTTAAAAAAGATGCTAATTTGTCAAGACTAGCACTGAGAAATTTGTATGAATCGATGAATCGTAATTTTACGCAAGTTTTCCGATCTTTGTCCTCGGTACTATTGACAGTTTTTGTAAATGAAATATATTTTTCTTTCATTATCGGAAGTAATTTGATTTCCCCTTCGAACGCTGTAGCTATATCCCCGATAATGAAATGTGCGTCGTAGCCGGATAAATTGTGGAAAACTATAGGAATGACATAAGAGTCTTTGTAATTTAGATTACAGTTTGAGTGTGCGGGACCTCTGTATTGCCCGGTCAGATGACAATGATCGCGTACGCGTGTATCGTCTTGTACAAACGGTTTTTCGCAAATGTGACATTGCGTGGCGCTATGAAATTTTTCCCATTCATCTTGCGTTAATTTTGTCATGGGGACATTATCAGACAAAATACCCTTTACGCGATGCGCTAAATTTTTAAGTTTGTTGGCGAACCACGCGACACAATCGACGCCGCGATCGGTAGGCGGATAACGTTTTATCGTACGAACATTGCACGTAGTACCCGACGCTAAATACCTCTAGTGATGTTGATCGTATGACACGTGTTCCGGTATCTTCCTCAGTACACATTCCAAGTCGGCGTATACTACAAACGGAAGCCGCTCCTTTCTGTTGTAGTTGTTGAAGCTGAGCCACTTATCCTTATCGCTTGGTAATCTGATGGCGCAGTCGTTCATCTCTCCGCAGTCTATCATGTGTGATTGCAACTTGTCCTCCCATCCGAAATAGTGCAAGCATCTATGAAAGAAAAAATTAAAATTTTATTTATGATTATTTTAATATATAATTTTATTGCAAAAATATACGTACCGATCGCAGATATATTTTTGACCATTGTGTTTGCTCAGTTGCGTGCTGACAAGCCGGGATAGATTTTTGATATACGTGAAATGCCCAACGTTGTCGTCCTCCTCCACATACAACAAACTCACATGTTTTTCTCTTTTCCGATCGGCGAGTCGTATCGGAACAATTGATAGTTCTTTCTTCCTCTCGATGCAGTAGACGTTGATTGAGATATCGTTTATATGTTCAAACTTTTTTATTTGGTTCAGCGTCATCGGAAACTCAATGTTTTGTAAATTTAGCACTGTCGTATAGTGCGGATATGAAGATTCCCGTTCCATGTCTTTCAGCGGGGTACAGAGCGGCCACCACTGACCACGCGAAACACGCATTGTCTCTGGATTGCACATTAATTACCGCTCTCTTCGTCATAATTTCTCGCGATAATTTAATATGGCATCCCGCGCGCATTGAATTATACTTGTTTATATTTATAGTCAAGTTAATTATTTGTGATAACGCCCAACCACTATCGCGTTCTTGAAACTCTTCTAGCGATGCTAGCGTGGGCTCGATAACGCGGTGCTCGGACCACTCGTGTAAATCGGACGTGCGAAAGAGTTCATAGTTTCTTGTATTGACACTTTTGTTGGCGCGTTTATCACCGGACACAAACTCGCCATTAAACACGGTGTTCACTTTTACATTAATGTGTTTTTGCATCACTTTCTGCACCTGTTCGATCACAATGTCTTTGGCATCTTCGAGAAATTGACGAGGTTCGATGTAATTATTGTTTATTACCGCACCGGTTAAGATGCGACTCTCGAACGCCGTATCAATCTCTCGCCAAACTAGTCTTTCCACGTTATTGTCGCCGCTGTATTCACCACCACTGGATATAAATTGTTTTTGCAATCGAATTTTTGCACCCTCGAGTCGCGCGATTCTAGCCACCAAAGATTGTCTATTTCCAATCGAGAGTCGCGGACGCTTGTTACGGCTGTTTTCTTCGAGCAATTTGATAAATTCCTCGCAGCGCAGCACCCATGCAAAATATTCACCCAAGGTGGTGACTTGGCGGGACCGCTCCAACAGGTCGCGTTCGTTCTGCTCAATGTTTTCCATTATTTCTTTTATTCACTATTATACCACTAACACTTCTAATACAAGAAAGTAACCACTAAACTTTTTTCACCGCTGCATCTATGCGCTTTCAAATCGTACTATGGTTTGACGCGCTCTCATCCTCCTTATATATATATTTCACCTAATTCTATCTCCTTTTCTAACATTTGGCGTATCTCAAAAGATAGTTTCCCGAGATATTGGTTTTATGGATAGAGGAGTAAGGACACAAGCTGCCGAACGTTGGCGCCGATACGTTGCATTCTTCCTTAAAAAATATTAAGAAAAATGTTTCGCTCTCGTTTTTATAGGAGATTTTCCGCGAGGGTACAAAGCTGCCGAACGTCAACGCTTTTACATTTACACCTATAAATAACGTTTGACATGTTCGTCGCAGCGTCGGCCCTAATCTTCATTCCTTTCCATAATATCCTAATGATTTTATGGACATTTAATGGACATTTTGTCCATAAATGAAAAAAAAACATAATTTTATGGATTCTAGAATGCTCCGGTTACAAGCAGCCGGACATCGGCGCTTCCGTAATAAAATTATACTAACGAGGGTACAAAATTGTCAATCATCGGCGCTTGTTCTATACCTCTTTTTGGAAAAATGTCTAAGAACCCTCATAAAAAAGTCGTAAAGATACCATCTACAAATATTGCACTCAGAAAACTCCCCCCCCTTCTTTGTCGAAACATCCCCTCCACCCGCATGACGTCAGCCCCCGCGCCGCTGAGATACCCCCGCCCCGCGTGACGTCATACCCCTCGCCACGGAGAACCCCCCACGCCCCGCACCCCCCTCAGAGGACCCGGGTTAGAACTCTCCTAGTATATCTACTATAGTCAGAGGGAGCAACGTCTGGAGAATACGGCGGGTGGGGTAGGACTTCCCATTTCAACGTTTCCAAGTATGTCTTGACCACTTTCGCAACATGGGGTCGAGCATTGTCATGCTGCAAAATCACTTTATCGTGTCTCTCGTTGTATTGCGGCCGTTTGTCTTTTAATGCTCGGCTCAAACGCATTAATTGCGTTCGATAACGATCGCCTGTGATTGTTTCAGTCGGTTTTAACAGCTCATAATGCACTACGCCGAGCTGGTCCCACCAAATACAGAGCATGACCTTGGAGCCGTGAATATTCGGTTTGGCCGTCGACGTGGAAGCATGGCCGGGATATCCCCATGATTTTCTGCGCTTGGGGTTATCGTAATGAACCCATTTTTCGTCCCCAGTCACAATGCGATGCAGAAATCCCTTCCGTCTTTGCCTTTCAAGCAACTGTTCACAAGCAAACAAACGCCGTTCAACATTTCTCGGTTTCAACTCGTACGGCACCCAATTTCCTTGCTTCTGAATCATTCCCATGTCTTTGAGGCGTTTTGAAATTGCTTGTTGAGTCAATCCCAAGGATCGTGCCAATTCTTCTTGACTTTGACTCGAGTCTTCATTAAGTAATGCCTCCAATTCTGCATCTTCGAAAATTTTCTCTCTTCCACCGCTATGCCGGTCTTCGACGTGAAAATCACCGTTCTTGAAGCGTTGAAACCACTCACGACACGTTCTTTCACTAATAGCGGCCTCACCATAAGTATTTGAGAGCATTAGATGAGCCTCAACCGCAGATTTCTTCATATTGAAGCAGAAAATTAAAACCTCCCGCAAATGACGAGAATTTGGCTCGTAAACTGACATTTTCAATCGAGAATAACTTATGCAGACACAAATCGACTAATGTTTCTATGGGGTTATGTTGACAGATGCCCAAGTTTATTGCATGACGTCTATGATCTATTTATTTCGACCACTACTTACCGCTAAAGCCATCTATAGGAAAACGGCGGAAGCAAAGTTGTACACCTAATATTATTATATATTATTATTATTATTATTATATATTATTATTATTAAAATAGGAACGAAGTAAAGTCGACCCAACTAGCCAAAATTATATTTATTTAAAAAACACACAACGTTTCGACCATATGGATGTGGTCCTTATCAAGTGTAATACTGAAACAATACAGTTTTAAATCATAAGTGTGAGACGGTTTGATATGTCAAAAGTTAGAGATTTTTTACATACTTCATTAGTAGAGGTGCAGCCAAATTAACGATAACGTCAACTTTTCCATAATATAGTTACAACATATTTAAATAAACATAACATAAATTCAATTTTGTCAAACCATTTGAAAGAGAGAAAAAGAGAAAACGATCCTTTCGTTATGATGATTCGTCAAAAACTAAATATATAAAGCCAAAGATTATACGACCTTTATAATTTTATCATAAATGTTATTGAGATTCTCAGTGTCTTTATGTAGGTTAATTGTATTGCTAACTTTTTTGATAAAAAACATCTCTGCGATTTCTCTCTTTCTAACATGCTTTTCGCTGTGCAATATAACGGGTGATGTCCAATCAAAATCGTGTCCATATGTTAGTCTATGTTTACTTATAACAGAATGATTTGTCGCATGTAATTTTATATTGTTACAGTGTTCTTTTACACGAGTGCGCATATGTCTCTTTGTTTGCCCGATATATGAGGCATTACAATTATTACAATTAATTTTGTATACAACATTAGTTCTATCATTGTTGGGCAATGAATCTTTGCCTCGTTTTATTAATGTGTCCAATTTATTGGCTATTTTATAGACGACATTAGCGCCGGCATTTTTTAGCGAACGACCAATGCTCTCACTCACATCTTTAACATACGGCAACGAAATGTAAGGAGAAATTTTTGAACGCCCATCATACGCTTCAAATGTACTGTTATCATCAGTACGATTTTTTAGAAAACTAATTCTTCTATCTGTATGTTTTTTGATGATGCGCATTGGAAAGCAATTATTCAGTAAAATTTCTTGCACTGTATCAATATTTTTACTATGGAATTTTTTGTCTGATAATAGAATAGCGTGATCTATGAGGTTGTAAATAGTATTGATTTTGTATTTCAACGGATGGTTAGAAAGAAAGTTTAAATACCTTCCAGACCATGTCGGTTTTTTATACCAATCAGTAATAAGTATATTATTGGTCCGTATGACGCTCGTATTCAAAAAATTAATCGAAGAGTTAATTTCAACTTCGTATGTGAATTTCAACCGTTGATGATAGTTGTTAAATGTCGATAGCATCTCATCAATTTTTTCACGTGGCAAAATGACAAAAATGTCATCAACGTATCTATAATAAACCGGTACGTCAAAATTAAGTAAACTCAAGCAATGCGTCTCTAAATCCTCCATAACAATGTCCGCCAAAATCGGTGATAGTGGGGAGCCCATTGGACTACCGAATATTTGTTCATAGAAATGTCCGTTAAAACTAAAACTAGTGGAATCCAAAATCAATTCTATTACATATAAAATTTGGGGTAAATTAAATTTCGTCTTTATCGCAATGTCGCTCCAACGTTTTTTAATGCCGTCTATAACTAATTCTTTGGGGATGTTTGTAAATAGAGAACTAACATCCAATGAGATCATTACATCATCCTCATTGATAGGCATGTCTTTAATAATTTTAGCAAATGACCACCCATCTTTAATATGGGACATTGGTTTTTTAATTGAGTTATATATTAAGTTGTGTATGTAACTCGAGACATTGTATAGCGGACTACCAAGTGACGATACAATAATTCTCAATGGGAAACCAGTCTTGTGAATCTTGGGTAGTCCGTAACAACGTGGTAGGTTGCCATTAGTGCAATTCAGTTGTTTATAGGTGAATTCGTCTATTAAATCATTGCTACGCCAAGATTTTGTCAATGAGTTAATTTTGTTAGTTAACTGCTTTATAGGATCTTTCTTTAATTTTTTATACGTAGAGTGGTCACTTAACAAAAATTCCATTTTTTCTAAATAATCTTTTTTGTCCATGACGACTGTAGTCTGACCTTTATCAGCCCTCGTGACGAGAATATCTTCATTGTCACGTAAAAACTTTTTGCAATTTCTCTCTTTTCTCTCTTTCTCTTTCCTCTCTTTCAAATGTTTCTCTTTTTCTCTCTTTCAAATGGTTTGACAAAATTGAATTTATGATATGTTTATTTAAATATGTTGTAACTATATTATGGAAAAGTTGACGTTATCGTTAATTTGGCTGCACCTCTACTAATGAAGTATGTAAAAAAATCTCTAACTTTTGACATATCAAACCGTCTCACACTTATGATTTAAAACTGTATTGTTTCAGTATTACACTTGATAAGGACCACATCCATATGGTCGAAACGTTGTGTGTTTTTTAAATAAATATAATTTTGGCTAGTTGGGTCGACTTTACTTCGTTCCTATTTTAAAATTTTACTAGCGACTTTTTAAGTATCTAATTATTATTTTAATATTACTCCTCGACTTAAATATGGAGGCTTCACATATCAACGGTTTTTTCCAACTGATTTCTGAACGGTTTGACAACATCAATACAATTCTCCTTAAATCATGGATAAATTGCAAGAAGAGGATTTACACTTCTAACCAGCAATTAATTTTCTTACTACGCTGCAGACGATACGATTTAATCCCGTAGTACTCTGCGTTGATACCAGCT